>NW_024412397.1:31946206-32186664 GCF_014898765.1 Herpailurus yagouaroundi | reverse complement strand
CGGCGGGGAGGGAAGGAAAAAGACCAAAGAGAGTTTATGAATTCACTGTAGGATTCAAATCACGTCAGGGGCATGGCCAGTCTCCTTCCGCATAAAATCAGGCAAGGCAGAGATCAGCACTGTGTGCTGATGTTTTGCTTTCTCCCCTTTTCTCTACATCTCCATTTACTCATTTAGCAACCTACTGACCTTGCAGAATGGGGGAGCCGAACCACTCCCTCTTACATCAAGCAAAACAGGAGTGGAGATGCTTGTTTTTTTTGTTTTTGTTTTTGTTTTTTTTTGTTTTGTTTTGTTTTGTTTTTATCACTACTCTTCTCTGGGGACTTCAGCAAAACTGAAATACTGATTCACTTTTAAAGAAAGTTTTATCTAAGTTGCTTCCAGAATGCCCTGAGGTTATTTAGTCTACTATTTGTCTCGATATTTAAATTTTTTTAAGTTTATTTATTTATTTTGAGAGAGACAGAGACAGCATGAGTGGGGGAGGGGCGGAGAGAGAGAGAGAGAGAGAGAGAGAGAGAGAGAGAGAGAATTCCAAGCAGGCTCCTCACTGCCAGTGCAGAGACCAGTGTGGGGCTCGAACTTACGAAACCATGAGATCATGACCTGAGCTGAAACTGAGAGGCGGATACTTAATTGATTGAGCCTCCCAGGCACCCCTCAATATTTACAATTTTAATATAGTAATAAAAACAGAGATTTGCAAATGCTCATCATCACTCATCTAGAAGCAATTACTCCAAAGATAATTTAGCATCAACACTTTTTTTTTTTTTTTTTTTTTTTTGAGAGCCAATATCTGACTGGCACTTTCTGGGGCCTTTCATGCGTATAAGAATATAAAGGTCATATTCCACATTGGTCAGTGTGGGATGAAAAAGCAAACATGTAAAATAATAGCAAAAAACAAAAAGCAAAAAACAAAAAACACGCTAACTAAAAAAGTACCAACAGGGAATACAATGTACCTTATACCTTCCAGGTTTTCCACACAGGTATTAAATAAATAAAGCTTACATTTTCTGTACCATAATACTGACCTGTAAATACATTGTGCTATTCCATAATATTAGTCACCTCATTCATAAATCTGCAAATCATCTGGTTCAAATAAAATTTTAAAAGGTGAGGTATTTTTCCTTTTTAGCTGAGATCTTTTGTCAAGAGGCTAATAACAACAAGAAGAAACGACAAACCCCAGAAAGACTCTAAGTCATGGCAGAAGAAGTTTTAAGAAAAACTTGTGTTTTATAAGGGTGACTTCTATAGATAGGGGAATGCTTCTGTGCTTTGCACTGAAAAATGCTTTCAGTGATCCTTAAGTCAGCTGGGAACGTGAGAACCAAAATGCACGTCATCAAATGTTCACATGGTACCAAATAACTTCATGCATCACGTGTCAGTAAAGACAAAATAGCATGTTGTATAATTTTATCTTCAGAATTTTTCTTTCTCTTTTTTCATAAAAATTTTAATAGTTTTGGCTTAATTATAAATAATTTAATCCAATAAGAATTTTTTTTTAATTTTAATCAAGGGGTTATTGTGTAGAGAGAGAGAGAGACCCTCTCACAGAGGGTCTCAACAGCAATATGTTCAAACAATAGATGCCAAAACTGCAGGATGAGACTCTGGCTATGGAATGGGAAAGGCAAGGCAAATAGACTTGACATTGGAACTTGGGTTGAAGAGGAAATAATAATTTCACTGAACCTACAAGTTGTCTATTAAATTCTAGATTTCATTCCAATTTCAGGGTTGTTTGGAGGCACCTGGAATCTGAGATCGGTTCCTGTCAAAGACAAAAACCAAACAAGGAAAGAGATTACTTTTATTCAGGCTAGTACCATAGGAAGAACACCCCAGATGGGAAGCTCAGAGTTTCTCAGCAGGATGGTTTCACCTTAGACTTTCATTGGGAGAAGGAGACAAGTTATAGGTGGGGTGATTTTACAGTAGGGATTGTTTTTATAATCAGAGGGATTCTCAGCCAGTCAATTAAATAGGAAATATTTCTCTGTGTATGTGGCTAATTTTTGGACAAAAGACAATTCAGTTAGTCATTTATGAGACAAAGAATGGAAATTTGAAGGGTCTGTGTCTGGTCTTGTTATAAATAAAAAAGAGGTTCATTAGTGAATTTTATCTAAGTCCTAGGGAGAAGGGTGGTTCTTTGTAGTAAGCCAGTTTCCTTGATCACAAAGAATAGGGTTGTTTGTTTGTTGTTTGTTTGTTTTAATCATCCCTGCTTTCTAGGAATACAGGGCTCAAATACAGTTTACCACTGCCATTCTCAAACTGGCCACTAACTAAAACTAAACTGCCTTGCCTTCTGAGAGGCAACCTTATTCCCGTGGTAGTTCATTTATTGATGTATTATCCATTGAGGGATTCACTTTCCTATAAAAGGTAATTTTCAGAGAAAGGTAAAATGATGACTATCATAAAGATGTAAAAATGGACACATGTTAATAACCATTTTGTTCTACTCATTAATCAGTGAGGGAACCAGGCAGATACCATAACCAGTTCAAAGGAGATTCAAATACTATTCATGGTAGTTTTAGATCAGGAATATTGACATGAATATGCTAATCAAGGAAAAATGGTTTTTTTCCAAAAATGGCCAAAGGCAGTTTGAATTTGTCAGTAGGCATTATTTTGCATAACTATTGGGTGCCTATGGTTTACAAGGTGATAAAATAGCTCAAAGACATTCTAGTGTTTCAACTAGATTCATATAATCTATAAGGGTGTCATCGGAAAATGCCTGGTTCGTCACTGAAGTATAATTTTTTTCTGCATTCCCTTTATAATAAGTCCAGACTTTTTAGCGTTTTTTTTTCTAGGCTCTGGTTCCTCCTACCTCTCACCCTCTCTCATTGCCTTTCCTCTCTGTTACGGGTTGAATTGTGTCCCCTCAAAATTCTTCTGTTAAAGAAAGTGACCTTATTTGGAAATAGGGTCACTGCAGAAGTAATTGGTTAAGATGAGATCATACCACGGCAGGGTGGGCCTTAATTGATTATGACTGGTGTCCCTATAAAAAGGGGAAATTTGGACACCTACATGCATATAGAAAGAAGGCCATGTGAAGATAAAGGCAAAGATGCTTCTATAAACCAAAGAACACAACATGTTGTCAGAAAACCACTAGAAGATAGAAAAGGAACATGAACCAGATTCTCCCTCATAGCCCCCAGAAAAGAGCAACTTGCTGACACCTTGATCTTGGACTTCTAGCCCCCAGAACTATGAGACAATAAATTTGTGATTTTTGTCACCCAGTTTATGGTACTTTGTTATGGCTGCTCCAGCAAACTAGCCTACTCCCTTCCTACTGCGTTCTGTGTTTCTTTCAAGTTGTCCTCCCCTGAGAAAACCCACACTGTTTCCTCTGCCTCCAACACTTTCCTTCCCTCCTTTTCATCTATGCTTCTCCTCTGTCACCAGGCCAGCTTCTACACATCCTTCAGATTTCTGTTTCATCCATTCTTCCTCTGAAAACCCTTCCTTGTTTCACCTGCACCCCCAAAATGTAAAGAACCATTCTGATGTGCTCCCATGGAACATTATGTCACTTTTCATACCTATCATAACTAATTACAGTCAATTCTGGTTATTTACAGTAACTGTGTTCTATCAGGTAGCCATGAACACTGAATTAGTGGATACTGAATATCCAATAGTGGATATTGGTCCCAGGGGGAGTGCAGGGTTAGTTCCTGTGCATCTATGGTCACAACATTTTCATCAATCAATACATAATCTTATTTTATGTGTGTTCCTGTTTGAAGACATCATATTTAATACGTATTATCGATTCATTAACATTGAATTCACGGCCAACAGCACTATAACTCATGCCTGAATAAAGCTTACCTAACACATGTATTTTCTTTGTAAAGTTATATCACAACCTTATATTTAGGAACACTAGACTGCACTTCAACATGACACATAAGGGCCATTTTAAACAGTGAAATCACTGATAAATAGGACAAACATGCAAAACAACATGGCACTAAATAAACTGCAAAAGGGACAGTAGTTTACAATATAGAGCTGAAACGTGAATGCACAGCATTGCCTTGTTCTATCTCAACTGGGAATGTATGCATTGGACAACTCAGTTTTTTTTGCTGTACTGCAGATGTATATGAATGACCACAAAAGTACTGTAAGTATGAATTTAAATTTCAATGACAGTAGGTAAATTTGTAAATATGAATCCATGAATACTGAGGATGATTATACTTATTTAGTTTTATGCCTTCCCGATGACACTGTAACTCAGAGAGGGTAGAGGCTATATTATCTATGTCTATGTTCTCTCTAATTGCTATGCCGGGCCCATAGAAAATATTTAATAGGTATTTGTTGAAAGAATGAATGAATAACAGGTGTAATAATAAATGTTCATGCTATTGTACTGTAGAAAATACAAAGATAAATTAATTTTGGCTCCAGGATGCTGACACAAGATAACAATTTGTACATATTTATGCATACCAATTACTAGGAATTTCAAAGATGTCTAGGAGTTTGGAAAAATTGTTTCTGAAGATCAAGGAGGCTAAATGTAATGAAGTTAGTTCTTGAAGTAAGTGGGACAATGAGGAAAGAAGGAAACTCTTTAGGGAGAAAATATAGTATAGGCAAAGATATGTGAGCAAATATAAGTTGTGCAGAAGACTGCAGTTGGGTAGAGACTAAGAGAGACTCCAATTTGAGAAGCTGTAGAAAGCAACATACCAAAAGGAGAATGAAGTAAGAATCTGGAAGATAAAGCAGGCCCTGGTAGACTTGATCTTTATCCCATTAGATGTGATGAATCATGAAAGGGTTTGAGGAGGGGAGGAACAAACTGATATATAATGTATCAGGTGGGGAAAAAATGGATAGGATCCTTATCTGGGATTATTGGAAATCCTGTTAGAAAACTTTTGTTCTTCTTAAGAAGTATTAGAGAAGGGGCGCCTGGGTGGCACAGTCGGTTAAGCGTCCGACTTCAGCCAGGTCACGATCTCGCGGTCCGTGAGTTCGAGCCCCGCGTCAGGATCTGGGCTGATGGCTCAGAGCCTGGAGCCTGTTTCCGATTCTGTGTCTCCCTCTCTCTCTGCCCCTCCCCCGTTCATTCTCTGTCTCTCTCTGTCCCAAAAATAAATAAATGTTGAAAAAAAATTACAAAAAAAAAAAAGAAGTATTAGAGAAGATCCTCCATAGGCTAGAGTTGTTCTTCAAAAAATGCAAAAAGATTTGGGGAAGGAATGGATAAAGGGAGAAGCAGAGAGCAGTCAATGTAGATCATAGCTTCCTAGGAAGCACTAGCCATAAACTTAATTTGCTGCCTGTTAGCTCACAGAGATCCATCTCCCCTGTGAAGTCTTCTGGCATACTCTCCTCCAGTTCCAACTCTGTAATTATCAATATGACCTCAGCCATTTGCTTTAATCCCTACAGGAATCAATTTCTGTGTTTCTAAATGAAAAGGAATGGATAGTGCAGATTAGCACTACTCAAGACAGTCTTAACGTCACTCATTATAAATGAAGGCTCTCCAGGGCACTTGGGTGGCTCAGTTGGTTAAGTGTCTGACTTGGCTCTGGTCATGGTCTCCTGGTTTGTGAGTTTGAGCCTTGCATCAGGCTCTGTGCAAGTGGTGCAGAGCCTGCTTGAAATTCTCTCTTCCCATCTCTGTCTGTCCTTCCCCTACTTGCACTCTTCTCTCAAAACAAAAACAAAACAAAACAAACCTAAACTGATGGGATCTTAGAGTGATAGGGGTTCAGAGCTGATGGCCAAGAAACAATTCTTGAGATTTCTTTGGTGCAAAGAGGTAATTTTATTAAAGCATGGGGACAGGCAGGACCCATGGCCAGAAAGAGCTGCAAGGGAGTTGTGGAGAGTGACTGGTTATATACTGTGAAACTGGGGGAGATAGAGTCAAGAGGAAGTTTCTTAAAGGGATTTCCATATGCTAAAGAAGACTCACAGATTACTGGAGGCCCAGCTGTTGTCAAGCTAAGATTATTTTTTCCTCTAGCAAAGCATTATCATTAAGACAGTAGGGAGCTCCTGAAGATTAGGCTATTGATAAGATTGTCTTTTTCTTGTAACTTACTAAGATATTTGTTTAAGTGATGGAGACTCATATCTTGCATGACTGTGATCTCTTATCAGTTAAACATTTGCTTTTCCCTTTTCTTTGTTCTTTGGCAGCCAGGAGTGCCTGAGGAACATTACACATATCCCACCTGGAGTGAGGGTGGGGTTGCTGGGGGGGAGGGGTGTTAGCTTGCCTTATGCTCCCTCATCAAAACTAAAAGAAATAGACTCTCAGGTCCCATGGCCCACATTCACTGAATCAGAATCCTCATTTTATTTAAAAAAAATTTTTTTTATGTTTATTTCTGAGACCGAGAGAGACAGAGCACGAGTGGGGGAGGGGCAGAGAGAGAGGGAGACACAGAATCTGAAGCAGGCTCCAGGCTCTGAGCTGTCAGCACAGAGCCTGACACAGGGCTCGAACTCACAAACCATGATATCATGAACTGAGCCAAAGTCGGACACTCAACCAACTGAGCTACCCAGGTGCCCCCAGAATCCTCATCTTAGTACAAGTCCCTGGAAAATCATATGCACACTGGTCTAGAGAGGCTCTTCATTCTCTTTGGGGAACAAATACAGTCCATTCTCATTATTCACGGATTCCATATTTACAAATTTGCTTGCTCACTAAGATTTTTCTATAACCCAAAAATCAATATTTGCAGCCATTATAGACATGCACAGGGCAGTGAAAAGTCTGAGTCACTCGATGTACACGTTCCCAGCTGAGATAAAACAAGGCAATGCTCTGACTTCTTGTTTTCACTTTTCATAATGTAAACAAGTAGTCTTTTTGCAGTCTCTTAGTGCCATGCTGTGGTTTGTTTGTTTTTTGTTTTTTGCAATGGTGATTTCACTGTTTAAAATGGCCTCCAAGTGCAGTGCTGAAGTGCCCTCTGGTGTTTCTAACACAAGAATGTAGGGTGCCTCATAGAGAAAATACACGTGATAGGTGAGTTTCATTCATGCATGAGTTATAGTGCTTTGGCCATGAGTTCAATATTAACAAATCAACAGGGTATATGTTAAATAAGGTGTCTTTAAACAGAAACATAAATCACACAAGGTTATATGTTCATTGTTGGATGAAATGTTATGATCAGAGGCCTGCAGGAACACAACCTTTTATTTCCCCTAAGAGCAATATTTCAATATTCACTAATTCAGTGCTCTGTGACATTACAGAACATAACTTCTATGAATAACAAGAATCAGTACACCACTACTGGGTGAAGATAAAGGCAAAATCTGAATACAGAACAATAGAAAAAGATTTTATTCAAAACTGATGTCTTCAAGCAAACATTGAGAGGCAAATAGAAAATAACAATTTCATAAAACAGCTAAAACTTACTCCAATTCTAAATAGTCTATGAAATCTGGAAAACCTCTGTTTCCTCTCAACTGCTGTGAAGAGCCCCAGGATTGAAGAGCACTTTTGTGTTGTTTTGTCTCTGTTGGTTCCCAAACTGGGGAGTTCCCAGGGGGAAATTTGAAACCACTTCCCTCTCCCCCAAAACAGAAAACCAGGAGAAATGTGAAGAAGGAGGCTGGCCCCTCCAAATTGGGAAGTTGTGGTTTTAAAAGCAAGGGAATTACCAACAGGTTTGTCTCAGGTGCCTCAAGACTAGTAGATTCCTGCACTTGCTCGTTAGAATCTTGACAGTTTATACTGAGGCCTTTAGTGGAGCTCAGTCATGTGTACTGTCTAGAGAGTCCCAACACCACATCACTCTCTTAAAGCTGCATCCTTTAAAATGGTTCCCACTATGGGAATGGTGGGCAGAATGTACAATACAGGACAGGGGAGGGGTGAGGAGCCTATGACTGCCTGGAGCCAGCTCCTGGGTCAACCAGTGGTCACGTCCTCTCTATGACCTCCTCCTACAGTTTTTGAGACAGAAAAAGAAACAGTTTCGCCCCTGCACCTTAGTTAGACTTGGTTTCTCTGACAAGATGGATGTCCCATTGTTTTGTTTCTCATATTCTCTCCTTTGAGCCTTAAGTCTGTTCCTTTATCAAATCCCCGCTCCAGCCTGACAAGGATCCCTCTCATTCTGGAGAGTATTAACTTCTGAAGCTCTTACACTAATGCATGGCTCAGATCCAAGCAGACTCTCAAGTGAACAATTCTTCTTTCCCCCTTATTTTTTCATTCCAGGGTTTCTTTTAGTATTTACATAAGGGTTTTGTTTTGTTTCTTATTAAAAGATAAATTCCTACAACACAGTGAGGGTCTTTCCTTTTTTTAGAGTCTCTGTTACTCTTTCCCTGTGCATTTACAGCATCTGGGTAGGTGGCAAAGTGACTTAAAATGACTCGAGAGATCACGAGGAATTACTTGTGTCACTAATTATTGTCTATGGACTCAGACCTTGATTGCTCCTCTTCCTTCTGTTGCAGAGAAGCAAGCCTGAGTGTCGGGTCAGCAACCTCTCTGTGATTAAATATTCATGCACAAACACAAATGCACAGAGGCGAGGCAATAAGAAGTGCCAAAAATAACAGCAGCATCTCTGTCCTGTGGAGCTTGTAGAAGCACAAGTAAAGAATGAACACAGACCAGAATTGCAGATCAAACATAATGTGGGCTGAGAATGCACTCATTGCCATGGGCTTCCTAACAACAGTGAGTTCTTTTTTTCTTTTTTTTTTAAATATATGAAATTTATTGTCAAATTGGTTTTCATACAACACCCAGTGCTCATCCCAAAAGATGCCCTCTTCAATACCCATCACCCATCCTCTCCTCCCTCCCACCCCCCATCAGTCCTCACTTTGTTCTCAGTTTTTAAGAGTCTCTTATGCTTTGGCTGCTTTGGCTCTCTCCCACTCTAACCTCTCTCTCTCTCTCTCTCTCTTTTTTTTTTCTTCCCCTCCCCCATGGGTTTCTGTTAAGTTTCTCAGGATCCACATAAGAGTGAAACCATATGGTATCTGTCTTTCTCTGTAGGCTTATTTCACTTAGCACGATACTCTCCAGTTCCATCCACGTTGCTACATAGGGCCATATTTCATTCTTTCTCATTGCCACGTAGTATTCCATAGTGTATATAAACCACAATTTCTTTATCCATTCATCAGTTGATGGACATTTAGGCTCTTTCCATAATTTGGCTATTGTTGAGAGTGCTGCTATGAACATTGGGGTACAAGTGCCCCTATGCATCAGTACTCCTGTATCCCTAGGGTAAATTCCTAGCAGTGCTATTGCTGGGTCATAGGGTAGGTCTATTTTTAATTTTTTGAGGAACCTCCACACTGTTTTCCAGAGTGGCTGCACCAGTTTGCATTCCCACCAACAGTGCAAGAGGGTTCCCGTTTCTCCACATCCTCTCCAGCATCTATAGTCTCCTGTTTTGTTCATTTTGGCCACTCTGACTGGTGTGAGGTGATATCTGAGTGTGGTTTTGATTTGTATTTCCCTGATGAGGAGCGACGTTGAGCATCTTTTCATGTGCCTGTTGGCCATCTGGATGTCTTCTTGAGAGAAGTGTCTATTCATGTTTTCTGCCCATTTCTTCACTAGATTATTTGTTTTTCAGGTGTGGAGTTTGGTGAGCTCTTTATAGATTTTTGGATACTAGTCCTTTGTCTGATATGTCATTTGCAAATATCTTTTCCCATTCCGTTTGTTGCCTTTTAGTTTTCTTGATTGTTTCCTTTGCTGTGCAGAAGAAGCTTTTTATCTTGATGAGGTCCCAATAGTTCATTTTTGCTTTTAATTCCCTTGCCTTTGGGGATGTGTCAAGTAAGAAATTGCTACAGCTGAGGTCAGAGAGGTCTTTTCCTGCTTTCTCCTCTAGGGTTTTGATGGTTTCCTGTCTCACATTCAGGTCCTTTATCCATTTTGAGTTTATTTTTGTGAATGGTGTGAGAAAGTGGTCTAGTTTCAATCTTCTGCATGTTGCCGTCCAGTTCTCCCAGCATCATTTTTAAAGAGACTGTCTTGGGGCGCCTGGGTGGCGCAGTCGGTTGAGCGTCCGACTTCAGCCAGGTCACGATCTCGCGGTCCGTGAGTTCGAGCCCCACGTCGGGCTCTGGGCTGATGGCTGGGAGCCTGGAGCCTATTTCCGATTCTGTGTCTCCCTCTCTCTGCCCCTCCCCCGTTCATGCTCTATCTCTCTCTGTCCCAAAAATAATAAATAAACGTTAAAAAAAAAAAAAAAAAGGGACTGTCTTTTTTCCATTGGATATTCTTTCCTGCTTTGTCAAAGATTAGTTGGCCATACGTTTGTGGGTCTAGTTCTGGCGTTTCTATTCTATTTCATTGGGCTATGTGTCTGTTTTTGTGCCAATACCATGCTGTCTTGATGATGACAGCTTTGTAGTAGAGGCTAAAGTCTGGGATTGTGATGCCTCCTGCTTTGGTCTTCTTCTTCAAAATTACTTTGGCTATTCGGGGCCTTTTGTGAGTTCTTAGGAAAATCTAAAGTCATTTGTCATCCATAATATCCATAGAAGAAATGAAATAAAGATCTTTGTGGCCTATGATCTTACAGGACAGTTTGCATGATGACATAGGGAACACACAGTGAGGGATGTCAGGGGTGGTGTCACATGCAGATGGGGAATACCAATTTCTCCCTGATGAGATTGGAGGGGCCAATATTCAATATAATGCTTGGCGTAGTTCATGGCACATTTTAAGCATTCAGTAAATATTTATTACATAGATGGGTGACCTGCAAAGACGCTAAGCAGACCAAAATCTCCTCTCTCCATGGAGTTAATCTGTAATAAATCAAGATGTTTACCTGAGAATACAATCTATAGAGAGGAAGAGGGATCAATGGCAGTGCTAAATAACTAACATCGAGGATGCTAAAGATACTGCCATGAATGATTTGTTTTCTGTCGCAAAAAGTAAGTTCAGGAATTATTTTGCAATATTTCCTTGCTGTTTGGTAAAAATATCATGCCTTTTGAAGCCAGATACACTTAGCTTTACAATGTATTAGTGAATAATTATACACAAATAACTTTATCTTATAGTTACTTTTCTGTAAAAGAGGATAACAGTAACTTATTGTTGAAAAAATTAAATAAAATAATACACATGAAATTGCCTAACATGTTATCTGACATAGAGAACTTTTACCAGTGCTTGTTTCTTCTCTGCTTTGCTTAGACACATCTGCCCTGTGTCAGGAACTAAAGTAGGATGCAGTCCCGGATAAGATATACACAACTTTTCCTTTACAGAGCTTGTAATTTAGTGGGGAGATAACCATTAACCAAATTATTATGACAGAAACTCTTGAAAATACTGTGAAAGAAGAGTGCAAAGATGGATAGATTTTTGAGTGGGATGACTTTATCAGTGTTGGGGAGGAGCGTGAGGTCAGAGGAGACTTCTCTCTGAGGGAGTGAGGTTAGGCTTGCAGTGCCAAGATCTAATGGAAGTTCCTTTGGCAGGGGTGGTGGAGGGGGTGGAGACTCTTCTAGGGTCTAGTATAATTTTGTAAAATCCCAGAGTCAGTGGGGCTTAGATTTTTAAAAAATCTTTTAAAATCTTGACTTAAAAGAATATAACAATCAGATGTTTCTCACACTGTTTTTTAGCTCTTCTCTCCAAGATTGCATTCTAGAGACCACTCCCATATTGAGTGAGATTTGAAGAGACACAGAGCTCCCACCACAACAATGTTTCTTCACCATGACCTAATCATACTTCCTAGGGGAGAGAGGACTCTATCCCTCTTTCATAGCTGAGATTCTTGACAGGATGTCATCTAACTACAAGTTGTTTTTTTTTTTTTTTCCTCAATTGTGACACAGAGAGAGGAACTTCTTCTAGTACATAATAGAAATATTACAAAGTCACACACATGCAAGATATATGTGTATTATTTCCCAGAATGCCTCATGCTTTTGACTTTTTTTCCTTCTGTAGCTGAAAGAAATTACATTCTTAAATAGAACAGCTCAGGCCTTGTGGGTTCCTGCTCAGGATCACTAGCAGACTTTCTCAAGTCCATATTTTCCCCCATTGTAAGTAACTTGATAACAGGCCAAGAGTCTTGGCTTATGAAGTAGGAGTTTTCAAGTTTCCTAACACTATTCTATCATTTAATTAGGTTCCAAAACTACTGGGGTAAATGTAAGAGTTAAATTGTAGTCTAGGGCTAACCTGTAGCCTTAAGAAATAACAGCTTTGTTTTAACACTGTAGATTAACAGATAACAGCCTTGTCCTATCAATCAAGGGAACAAAAGTTCAAGGGAAATCAACTGGATTAGTGTTTGATTGGATTGGGGCAAGGGCTTGTCTGAACTGTTTCCACCCCCATCTGGGAACTATTTTTTTGTTCTGTCCCCAAGTGATGATAAGACGATGTGGTCGGCTATAAAAACTCTGTACCCCAGTTGTTTGAGACTGCACTCCGGTCAAGAGTGTCGGTCCCAATCGGTTGGCCTTGCCTCTCATTGCAATAAACTTTGTTGTGACTGTCACTGGTGCCTGTAGCATTCTGTTTCAGGAGTCGTGTGGATGCAAAAGTAAATGTAAAGGCTTTTTTTTTTTTTTTTTAACTGGAGAAAAAGGAACCATGAGATCATTTTAATCTCATGGTATCATGATCTTTCTTGCAGAAGCTTAATAATAGATGGTTGCCTGTTTTAAAGTATAAATCCAAATTTTATTATAAGCAAAAGAGAAGAAATTGAGTGACAGGAACTGACAAAAACAAACCTGATTACCACTGCCTGAATCCTGGGCAACTTGAAGGAATCAACCATTATTATTAAAATCACTTATTTGAATAATAAACATGAGATTGAAAAAGATGGCAAAAGAAACAAAAAATCCAAAACTGAAACTGCTGAGGTGAATTAAGTGCAGGACCAAGTAGCCATGAAGCAGCCTACCATATAAAGATTATGCATAAAAAATATTTCCCTACAGACAGGCAGTAGACAGTGATACACAGAACTGTGGATTCTTGAAATACAAATTGTGTCCCATAATTATAAGTGTGTGTTATATTTATGAGTTGTGGAAGATCACATGTAAAAAAATATCACTCTTCTCCTTTCAGAGTATAATGCCAAAGGCTTCCCTTTCCTATATGACCATGGCCTTGCCAACAGGACTGTGGTACTCAGATCTACTAACCAACACCTTCCTAACTGAAAATTGGTCTGGAAAGGCATTGCCAGTTTTGGTTTCTGTGACTTACCATCCTTCTATGACTTACCAAAATCCTCCTCCTTAACTGGCACACTAGCGTTGTTGTTGTTGTTGTTGTTGCTGCTGCTGCTGCTGTAGTAGTGTCTCTACCAATTACTGTCCAATCTTCTAATATTTCCCATAATATATTTTTAATGTTATTTTTTCTTGATGATTATCTTTAAAAGGTTAATATATGTCTATCCTGGATTCTATGAATGAATATCTTAGAACTAAGTGCTGACACTTCATTTTTATGCCTTTATCTGTGTTGTGTTTGTAGCTGCATTGGGGTCAATTAGTATCACTTTAACTGTCATGAGCTAAGGAGAAATGGACAGAGATAGACTTAAGGCTAAATAAAACTCTTTTGGGGCCAACTAAAGGCCAAATGCCATTATGGTACTTATACTCCTGAAAATTTCATAGTAATGTGAATAAAAAAGGAGGCAAGAAAAAAATATTGCTATGTGAAATACAGCAATACAGACATGCTGAATTTCAAAGAACCAGTCCTGTAAGAGTAGGCAATGCATGTTGTAGACAATAGAGTTTCACCAAAAAGACTATATATTATATTAAGGTTGTTAATTTGAAGCTTCTTATATTTAATTTATAAATTTTAAAAATAATTTATAAGAATTATAAATTGAATATTTATATATGTAGTTTTATGGTGTTTTACTTAGGTTTACACATTAAATAACATTATAATAAAAGTAATTTAAGTGAGTACTGGGATCATAGAATTTATCCTTCATAAATTATAACTATTTTATTCAATTTTGATAAGTCTGTTTCACATCAAACTTCACAACCATTGCTGGAATTATCCCATAGGGCACGTGTAAGTATTTGTTTTACTGTTGGACAGCTCTGAGGATTAGAAAGTTTAATTTTTATTGCTTCCTGATATTACATTTCCTGTAAGTTCCAACCATTGGTAGTAGTTACAGTTAAGAACAACTCAATTCTCTTCTCTTTTTTGGGAACTTTAAGTTACAGGAAAAAACTATCATTTTTTTTTTTTCCCTTAGCCTTGCTTTCACAAATGTTTTTGAGAACTTACTTTGACCAAAACAGTGCATAAGCCATGTTTTGCTCTTCTAGCTTAACAGCTACACTCCTTCTAACTCTTCCGTGAAACCTATTTTTCCCCTAATTACTGTAATTTATACAAAGTCTACCCATGTTCCTATTGCAATATGGCACCTAAAAATAAACATTTACAAAATGGAAACTTTTATTTATTATAGCCGATAATAATAAATAGGAATTATTAAACTCGACAGTGTATTGAGCATTAGTGGGGGCAGATACTGAAGTAAATGCACACTATTCTTGTCTTCCAGGAGTTTTGAATCTAGTTGAAAATAAAAATTACAAGTTTAAGTAATACTAAATATTATACGATCTGAAGAGAAACCAGAGTATGTAAATATTATAAAAAAATATGCATTGCAGGAGTTCATAGGGTTCAGGAAACTTAGTTCTAGATTGTTACTGGATGTTTCCACGTTCTAACTAGGGTTGTCTTGAAATCCAAATTGAGTGTGAAAATTACCATTGCAAGCAAGTACCAAGTGATTTGCCCAAAGTAACATAAATATCGGTAGTGCCAAACTGGAACCCAGGTTTCTTTGTTTTTTGTTTGGTCCTTTCTCCACAAAGAAGAGCACACAGAGGAAACATAGCACGAAGAGAAAATCTTTGTTTGAGATAGGAAATTAGGGATTAAATTCACAATTTTTGGAAACGCCATTGGAAATTGAACTTGCGAAAATTCTAATTCTTGTAATTGCTCCTTGTTTAGCCTACAGCGAGCGAAGACTGTTACCATTCTTTTTGAATCGAATTTTGTTTTGATTTTAGATGGAGCTCAAGCGCAAAAGCCAGCTTCTTTTCTTACGGGGGAAAAAAAAGTTCTTCAAACAGGAAAAACACAGGAAGCCTGGAATGTAACCAGATAGGTTGTTTCCGGAGTCCCACTTACCCTTAAGCAATATGGTGAGCTACTTTTGCACTTGCGCAGAAGGAAAAGTTGGGCGGGGAGTTCCGCTGCGTCGGGTCGCGCTCCGGACAGGGATTGGTAGCAGCGGGCGTGAGAGGCGGAACCGGAAGCGCCTGTGTTGTGGGGCTTAGCTTGCTCGGTCCCGGTGTCTTTCCAGCGCCTTGTTTCTAGAGGTTGGTGCTGCCTTTGCCGCGGGTGCCATGGGAGAAGCGGAGAAGTTTCACTACATCTACAGTTGCGACCTGGACATCAACGTGCAGCTTAAGATGTAAGGGAATCGCGACAGTGACTGGGATTGCTGGGGCTTGGGGACGCTGAGGCAGGGGCCTGTGGGTTGGGGGGGAGAAGATGGTTATTAGCCTAAAGGCCTGCCTGGGGCGGCAGGGAGGGTTGTAGCCAGGGAAGCGGAGGAGAACGGGAGCGTGGAGGGGGCGATGTCAAAGAAAGATTGAAGACTAGTTCTCTGGGAGAAGGGTAGCTGTAGGAGGCTGCTCTAAAGTCCCACGATGTTTTACTTTGTTTGAAGCATCTTGCTGTTGACAGCAACCTTTTGAGGGTTTTTACATTTTACAGATGAAGGAATCAAGTCTCAGTTAAGTCGTCCTCTGGCTGGTAATAGTTGGAAGGTCTTTAGAACGGGGCTGGCAGGTGGGAGGGGGACTAAAGAAATTATGGAGAGGTAGACACAGGCAACAACCTGGTAGTTGAGAATAAGATGAGCACATGGATACAGTACTAGAAGCACAGGAGGTGATAGAGGCTTAGATTGAATCTTTGGACCGTGTGGCATTATTTAGCCAGGGAAGTTGGGAGTCATTCGGAGGTGACGGTGGTAGTTGCAAAGGGACCAGAAGATATGAGAAAAGAGCCTTGCAGGAAAATCTTGGGGCATCACAGTTGAAGTAAAGGCCAAGGGCATGACAGCTTGAGATGAGATTACTGGAACGGAGACTGGGAACTGGTGGGACTGAGTTGGAAATTATGTCCATTTTAGGGCAGTCTTATAGAAGTATTTTCATATGTGAAAGCTATCATAAATTATGAATCATATCATCATTTATAATATATTTAGTCAGTATTCGTCTAATGTGCCTCTGGCAAAGGGCTGCATACAGGCAGTGAGTACGTTTTCTCAGCTGTCAGATGCACCTCTGAAGGACTGTTTCCTTTTATTTTCAGAAGTTACTTATTTCAGACTCTGACAGATCTTTTACTATCCATCTTGTGGTGGTAGTAAAAATAATAATTCAACAACCAAACTATACTTTTGTAAAATCATTTACACACCCATTTCAGGAAATTTCTACAGCATGTGGCACTAGTTGTTTATACAGGACTGCATCGTTATTATTTGGTAAAGGGCTTTCCTTCAGTCTCCTACCTCTCAGTATTTCTTGGACATATGAATTTTTTGAAACTTTTGAATATTAGAAGGAAAGAAGAAAAGTGAAACAAAACAAAACAAAAACAAACACACAAAAAAACCCCTGACCTGTTATTAACAGTTACACACTTGGTATTTTGAGGCAACAATAAAGCATAAATTAGAAGTTTGACAAAATTCAATGCTAACTGTCTTTCAGCTTCTGTGACTGCCGTTGTTTATTGGGGCACAGGAAGTAGCAACTTAGAATCATATAATCAGAGAATAGTGAATTCTTTAATTCAGCTTGTTCTCCCCTTCAGTTTGTTTCTCCAGTTCAGTTTGTTCAGTTTGTTCTTTAGTTTAATTGCTACAGTTTTAATAACAAGTTGCGCTTTGATGTCTCTTTTCTTAGCGCTGTAATTGGAAATCAAACTGCCTGAGAGACATAGTCACTTTGGATGTGCCAAAGCACTTTAAAAGCAGCTGTCTGAAACTGGCACATCATTAGCCTACCCCTCTAACTCTAATCTTCCCATGTTGTCTCTCTTATTTTCATGATTGTTGGCATCATTCAGCAGGTTGGTTAAGACAGAAAACTTTGGAGTTCTGCACACACCCCTCTCTTACCTTCTGTGTTTAATCATTCACAAATTGTCTTGAATCTACTGGCTTCATATCCTTGATCCACACTTCAGTCTCTCCTCTCCATTATGTTCTTATACTGCTGCCAAAAGTATAAATCTGATTGCATTACTGTCACTTCAGATCATTCATTTAACAGATTTTTGAAGTTCACTTTGTGTCAGGCACTGTGCTGAATATGGTATCTACCTAGCTTCATTTTATACCTACTTTTCATTCTCATCTCTAGCTTCTTTGCCACATGAGCTTTATGCTTTAGCTATACCAAACAACTTGTAGTTCCCTAAACCTACCATCTTGCCTCTTTGCCTCTATATATGGTTATCTGTTCTTCTGGGATGACTCCTTACCTTTTGGTTCTCATCGCCATATATTGTTCAGGCTCATTTCAGACATCTGTCTGGGATGCTGAGCTCTTGCTCCCAAGCAAGTTTAGGTGTTCCAGAGACTCTTTGAGTTATCTTTCTTCAAATGTCTTTGAAGGACATTGGCTGGCTTTGGCCTCTTCTGCCCTTGTTTCTATTCTCAGCTCTGTTACTTTGTGAACAATAAGCTTGATCTCTGAGTCTCTGCTTCATTATTTATAAAATGAGAAAAGAGTGAAAAGTAATAGAGTTTATAAAATGCCAGGCACAATATTTGACATAATCTTGTCCAAGCAATATTCCCACCTCTTTTTTAATGTCTGTACGTATCTTTTATGACTTCTTTTTAAAAAAATTTTTTTGTTTTTATTAAAAAAATTTTTTTTAACGTTTATTTATTTTTGAGACAATGCGAGAGACAGAGCATGAGCGGCGGAGGGACAGATAGAGGGAGATACAGAATCTGAGGCAGGCTCCAGGCTCCACACTGTTAACACAGAGCCCGACGTGGGGCTCAAACTCATGAACCGCGAGATCATGACCTGAGTTGAAGTTGGATGCTCAACCGTCTGAGCCACCGAGGCGCCCTGTTTTTATTTTATTTTAAAATAAAATAGATTTATTTTATATTTGGAGAGAGAGAGAATGCAAGCAGGGAAGGGGTGGAGAGAGAGGGAGACACAAAATCTGAAGCAGGCTCCAGGCTCTGAATCGTTGGCATAGAACCTGACTTGAGGCTCTAACTCACAGACCGTGAGGTCATGACCTGAGCTGAAGTTGGACGCTTAACTGACTGAGCCACCCAGGCGTCCCTCTTTTATGATTTCTGTGTTTTTTAATTTAATGTGATCAGATAATATTATAAGTTACATTATATATATAATGATAATATATATAATAATATATATAAACATATATAAATAATAATACATAGTAACAAAAATTAAAAGAGTAATAAAAGAATATACAGTTACAAGTAAGTGGAAGCAAAGACTTTATTTATTATTTATCTCATCTTTCATTTTTGGACGTCTGTGCCCAGCACAGTGAATGTTTGTTGAATGAATACATGAACAAGTTCTCAGCTTGAAATTAAGTGAAACTAAGGCCTGGAAAGCTGGTGATGTCTAGAAGGTAGATCAAGAGATGATGACAGAATATAAAATTAAGTAAAAGCGTAAAATAGAGAAATATGTTGATGAAGATTAGAATGATTTTAGGTATGTTGGGATTTTAAGAGCCCTTTATAAGATGTAAAAGTGGCTTTAATTTTATATACAGGAAAATGTTGAGGTAAGATTACTGTGATACAAACATAAACTATTTTTGGTGTATGTTGTGTATATGTTTAAAAATGTCTATAAACATTATTATTCTTATACTTTCAGAGGAAGTTTGGAAGGGAAGAGAGAACAAAAGAGTTATAAAGCTGTTCTAGAAGACCCAATGTTGAAGTTTTCAGGGCTGTACCAGGAGACATGCTCAGATCTTTATGTTACTTGTCAAGTTTTTGCAGAAGGGAAGCCTCTGGCCTTGCCAGTGAGAACATCCTACAAAGCATTTAGTACAAGATGGAAGTAAGTTGTTGTCTTGCATATGGTGGGTTCCAGACTATTCTTCTATTTCTTTATAAATGTGGCAAAAATGATTTGGTAGGGATTAAAGAGGAAATTAAAAAAAAAAATTTTGTACCTAATACCTATAAGCATTGATCTAATAGTTTAAAGCAGTAGCCTCCTCAGATGGAATAAAATATTATATATAGTAATATTGTAAGTGCAATTTAGGTAGAAGTGAATTTGTGTTTGTATTCAATATATTGGTGTATTTTTATAAGTACTTTACTGATTCACAAAATGAGCCAAACCAAAAATACATGTGTAACATCTTTAAATTTTCTACCACTCTACTCCCTGAACACGTGAACACTTCTGGATTGTCTGAAATGTTGTCCAACCTGATGTTTGTAGCTCAGATTTTCAGAGAGAGAGATCTGTTGTCATCTGTTCGGATCAGATTTTTATTATTATTTTAAATATGAAGCTAACTTAAAAAAAAGTTCATGGTTTATTGAGCATGGTACATTAGCAGACCATTGTTGGGTTGCAAGGTAAATCTAGTGAACATGAAGTTCCTGTTTTTCCAGAACACTGTTGTGGGTCCTGAAATCAAACTCTTGTCTCCTCTTATTTGATAGATTATGTGGTGCAGTTTTGTTGCTCTACCCATGAGGGTTATTCAGCACCCTGGGAGGCTCTCTGCAGGATTCACAGGTTATGTGCCTCTTAAGGAAAAAGCTTATGCCCACAGTGTTAATGAAAAAAAAGGTGTGACCAAATGGACTACCAGGTTGAGGGTACAGCCCTGTGTTTACCAAGTGTGGTCTAGTAGGTTGAGAAGGGTTTTTTCAGAGAGCAGAAGTCTGAGCTCTAGTGATCTGGCTTCATTGAAACCAACTATTTTAATAGTGTAATTTCTTTAGTAGTCCTTTTGTGGATAGCTATAAACACAAACACACTCAAGTATATATATATGTATATACTTGTTATTTTGGAAAATTTCAAACCTGCAAATGTAGAGAGAATAATACAATGAACTTCCAAGACTCTATCACCTGGCTTTGATAATTACTAAATCAAAGCCAATCGTGTTTCATCTATATCCAGTTATTTTAAAGCATATTCCAAATATTTTATCATTCTAACTGTGTTTCTGTGTATTTGTTTTTTGTTTTTGTGTTTGTTTTTTTTTTGAGAGAGAATATGTACATGCAGGGGGAAGGACAGAGGGAGATGGAGAATCTTGAGCAGGCTCCACGCCTAACGTGGACCCCGACTCAGGGCTTGATCTCACTGAGATCATGACCTGAACTGAAATCGAGTCCGATGCTTAACTGACTGAGCCACCCAGGCATCCCTTTGTGTATTTCTTTTGTTAAACAAAACTGCAGTACATAATTATAATACATAATTACATCTAAAGCAATGGACCAGGATTCCTTAATTATATCAGGTTTTTAAACTGGAATCAGGAAGTGTGCAAAAACCTGAAATTGTATGCAGAATTTTGTATCTTGTGCATTTTTACAAGGACAGAGCTCAAAGCTTTTATTAGATTTTTTGAGGTGGCTTATAACTTCAAAAAAGACTTCAAAACTACAAATTAGGTTTAGACCATCAACATTTATGGTGAGTTCCACTTTTCTTGGTGAGGGAAATTGTATAGTGGTTTTGCTTCATGCCTTGGAAATAAAGAAAATTAGAGAAAAAGCATATTCCCAGTTACAGGGAGATTCAAATCTTTTCTCTTTCCATTTGCCAACTCCTTTCTTCATTTGTTATGTGTTATGTATTGTTGAAAGATATAAAGACTGCCATATTCGCTGTCCCGAAGTTTGAATTTTTTTTATATTTTTAAAATTGTGACTACACAAGTAAGTGCTTACTACACAAGTAAGTACTGCAGAATAATTAAAGTGGCTTCTTTTAATTGAAAGGTTCAACACATCTGTGTAGGATATAAGGTGAGAAAATACCTCATGTTGGGTTAATATGAGGATAGGCTTTTTGTTTGGTTTATTTGTTTCTTTTAAATATATTCTTTTGGCTCAGGGGGAAGACATTTGTAGATTTTGTACACCCTGCTCTTTGGTATTTAAGAGGTGAATTTTTTACAGTTTATCAAACCAAAAATTGCCCTCCTAAAATGCTTGAGGGCAAACTTTTCACAGTCACCTTCTATACACTTAAAAAAGAAATAGTGTAAACTTAGGAAAAATAAATTATACTGTAAAAGGAAAATTTTGCATTTCCTTAGTTTAGACCGTATTTTTGGATAGTTGAGATTCCTAATGATCTGAATCTGATTTTTGAGATTCTGATAGTTGTGAGAGTTCAAATAGTAAGGATTCATCCAAAATTTACCCAAGTCTATTCTGTCTTCTCCTATTCTATCCTGTCCATAGTGGGGAATCTTGTACTTTAGTTACATTTAAATAGAGTTGTCATTTGTGTGGAATATTGCAGATTTCCATGTTTTATATGTAAGTATTATTCTGTAGGCAAGTGGTTTAAATCTTTTTTTTTTTTTAATTTATATTCTCTCCTGTCCCGTAAAAGATATAACATGACTTTAGAGAGAGAAACAGACTGATAATCTAATATAATTAAGAAATGACAAAAGTAGGATTTAGGAGTGCACTGGTCAGACAAGAAGGTTAGTACAGTCGTATGTGGGGTGGTGAGAATCCAGCCATGCAGAATCAGGCTTCAGAATATTGAAATGTTTTGAAAGTTGCCAACTAGATTTAGTCTCTAGCTCAGTGAGGGTTGGGGCGTGTGGAAGGCCTGATGTGCTGAGAGGGAGAGAACAAAATGGGGTTCAGAATTTATATCTTCTTGATATCTGATCAGATCTTTCCATAATTTCTGGAAAATCTAGAGTTTTCAAATCATATATCTGCAGATTGATTTTCTTCAAAAGAACTCTTCTGCAGCAGTCCAGTATATAAAACAGGTTACAGTATAGTTAATTTGATTTTAAAAAGGTGTGGGGGTGTGTTTTTAGATGACAAGTTTGAGGCAGATGATTGTGTGGTCATAGATACTGTTTTTTAGTCAAAGGACAGAATATAGAAGTGAGAATTTCCATAGTTCATTTTGGATATTGTTGTTGATTTTTCTGTCTTTAGCCTGTATTAGTTAATTTTTGTGTTTTTTTTTTCCCTTGGCACAAGATGATACTGCTTAGTATTTACCCTTTCAGTCAGACCCACCTTGTGTACAGTAATTAAATAAATTCATTTAGTTCCTGAAGTTTATCTAGTGAAGAATGGCTTTTTTGAGAAAGGCTTTTTTGAGAGATGATTTATTTTTTTAAGTTCTTCATAGAAGAAAAGGATTTAATAACTTTTGATTCTCCTTTAAATTGGTAGTCATGTCTAATTTTCTTGTAGGTCCTTGAATTTATATGGTGGGCATAAATGATTTATCCTTTAAGTTTTTGAAAATTCTGTTCAATTTCTTACTGATGCAGATGTATTTGACCTAGACTGGGATATGCCCCTTTGATAATAATTTTGAGTAAACAGAATAATTCTGAGTAAACAGAGAGAAACAGTTCTGTGTGTCTTCTGGGTATTAGTTTGTGTATTGTTTGCATAATTTTCTTTTGGGATTTTAAAAGCCATCTGTTGTTTAAGGGAGTTGAAATTGTCAAATAGATTCAGTATGAAGTTTGAATGCAGAAGAAAATTTGCAGGGATAAATAGAAATAAAAAAAAGAGCTGTGTTATCATTACTAAATTATTAAGCATGAGCATTCTTTAGTGAAATCGTATATACAGGTATGCTTTAAAAATGTGACACCTGATAGCTTTGCATTATCAGTATTGATGAAATAACTTGAGGAACAGAAAAATATGTAAAAAATTGTCATATGTTTGTCCAGAGCAGTCTGGTAACTTCTTCATGTTAGGGTGGTAGTAGATAGTCTACTTTGACCTCTTTAGGGTTTTGGTTGTTTTTTTCTCCTTTGTTTAGGTACTCTTGTATAATATGGGACCATACTATCCTCAGCAGCATTTTGAATAATTCTTTTTTTTCTCTTTATAATGTAAAAACTGTGTTCTGGAAAATGCTTATAGATAATCATACTTACGTTCAAAACAAGTTTGGATCTAACATGCTTGTGTTTTACCAGATTTTTATTAGCCATTATCACTTTCCTGTGTCTTAGTGATATTATGTGAATTTCTTGATTAAAGAATACCAGTGTAAATTTTCATGAGCTTGGCTTTTCATTATTTTTTTTTTTATGTGTTCTATATTTAAAATTGAAGTTGCCTCCATCAGAATCGAGGTAAGTGTCACATTTTTTGTAGTACCAACCTAATCTTTTGGAACATTTTCTCTGGACAAATCATACAAAAGTATGGTTTGTTAATTTAAAAGGAAGTTTACACACACACACACACACACACACACACACACACACTTTATTTCCTTAGCTTTATGTTTATGTTGACTTTATTTCTATAGCTGGAATGAATGGCTAAAACTGCCTGTAAAATACCCAGACCTGCCCAGGAATGCCCAAGTGGCCCTCACTATATGGGATGTGTATGGACCAGGGAAGGCAGTGCCTGTGGGAGGAACAACGGTTTCGCTCTTTGGAAAATATGGGTAAGCATTCTTTTCTTCTGATCTTTTAGGAATGTTGGGAGAGCTTTTCTTTTTGGGAGAGCTTTAATAGTTTATACCCACTCTGGTGCTCTGTGTCCTATGAAGCAAAAACATATTTGGTATACATGATTCCTTTATTCTTGAGACTGAATTTGACACAAATTTCCTATGGGATATGCAGGTAGATTAATTAAGAAACACAACTTCAGTTACTATACAATTAGTGATTGGTAATATGATTTCTATTTGAAAATAGTCATTAGAAATTCGAATCTTGCTAGAAAAAGAGGCTCTTTGGTGTATACTGTAATTGCATTGTTAAAGCATTTTTTTTTGCTTTCTCAAAGTAGTGACAGGGCAATAAGCAGAGTTAAAAAGCATTGCTAATAATGACAGTGATTATATCACTGTGACTATATCATTGAAAAGGTGTCAACTCAGTTTTTAAACATTTACAGATAATAGAAGTTTGTTGTAAAACAATAACAACAACAACAACAACAACAAAAGCATAATCCTGAAAGGTATTTTTTCTCCTTTTTTCTCCTGGAACAGAAGGATCACTATCTTTAGAGAATTGGTGATATTCTATTATTCTTTTCTGTGTTTATTAATTGGGGTTTTCCTCTAAAGAACGTGGTCTTTCATCAGGTATTGAGTTATCTCGGTACACTGTTTATATAGGAAAGGCGGATGAATGTTCACTTTTTTCTCCTTTACCAATTTTAAGAATGAGTTGGTGTTCTGATAACTTGTCTATTTGATGATGGAGTTTTTTTTTTTTTCCTTTTTGTTTTTAAGTTTTGTCATTAACTTTTAGTCTTAAACATTTTTGAAATGTTTTAATTAATTTCTGCCTTTAGTCTTCACAGTGTTCAAACACTCCCATTTTTGGTCAGTAATAGTTCCTTCAAGCTTATTCCCTCCCTGGTTCTGTGACAGTACTCCAGTAGTCATTCGTACCTTCTTTGCTGTCTGGTTGACACACTATTTCAGGCTAATTGGGCAGTTTCTCATCCCTGAACTGGAATCTCTGAAACCCTACTTCTTTTCAGTGCAAAATAGGTAGAGAACTTAACCTAGGTATTATCAGACTTATTAATTTGTGTTGATTTTAAAGTCAGATAATGTTATTGCCTGAATTAACTTGCACATCATTAAATTTAAATGAAAATGGTCATATTTTGATATGTTCATTTACTGTTTGTGTATGTTTCTGTGAATTGCTTTTTGATGTCCACCTATTTTTTCAAAAAGTGAAATATAATTCACATGCCATAAAATTCTGCTTTCTTTTTGAGTTGTCAGTTTTCTTACTAATGTATAGGTGTTATTTGTAGATTAATGAAATTAGCCATTTGCATGTTACATGTTACAAATACTGTGTTTCCTGTTCGACTTTTTTTGAATTAGTATATATTTATTTATTTGCTTGCTGTTCATGGACCTTAAATTATCATGTTGATCAGCTTTTATTTTTATGGGCTGTGAATTGTTTTAGAAAGTCCTTTTCTAATTTTAAAAGAGATTTCCTCTTATGATTTTTATTCTTATTTAAGTCTTTGATTCATCTAAAATCACTTTCTGAAAGGGGTGATGTATTGAGAATCAACTTAAAAAAAACCAGAAGACTGACAAATGGCTACTTATTTGTCTTAACACTATTTATTAAATTGGCCTTTGTTTCCAAATGTTTTGAAATGATACCCTTATATATTCAGTTCATCACATATTGAAGTCTAAGAGAAACAGTGTAGTATATCATACGGTGGTGGTTAGGGATGCAGCATGGAGAACCAGATTATCTGGGTTCAAATCCTGGCTCATTTGTTTATTATCTTTGTACCCTTGGGCAAGTTATTTAATATCCTGCTGCCTCAGTTTCCTCATCTCTAAAATGATATAACAATATTTATCTTATAGAGTAGTTTATGATGATAAATTACTGAAGACACATAATTAACTTAATAAGTGTTCAGTAAATATTAGCTTCAACATTATTTCTGAACTATTCTGTTAGTCTTGAATACTATTATAAAATGTTTTAATATTAGATGGGGAGCATTTTCCTTATTTGCCTTTTTATAATTTCTCTGGATATTCTGTTTGTTAGATAAAATTTTTATTATTTCTTCAAATAAAAAAAGCTCACTGTTATTTTGTTAGGAAATTGTATTGAATTAGATATGTTAATTAAAGGAGAAAATTGACACCTTTGTAATATTGAATTTTGCTATCCAGGGATAGGGTGTGTTAGAAAGCCTTCAACTCACGAACAAAATCTAGATGTAATTTCATTTAGAATACTTTCGTTGCTTAATAATGTGAAGGTATTTTTGTTTGATGTAATTATTAAAGAGATATTTATTACTGAAATTCATGAAAGAACAAATTTAGACATAGTCTGACACATTACATATAATTTGGTTAAAATAGCATG
This sequence comes from Herpailurus yagouaroundi, assembly GCF_014898765.1. NCBI lineage: Eukaryota > Metazoa > Chordata > Mammalia > Carnivora > Felidae > Herpailurus > Herpailurus yagouaroundi. Next base: position 32,160,374 of record NW_024412397.1, on the reverse strand, counting down.
TTACATTAGAATGGACATGTCACTAAGTCAGTATTGTTCCTTTTCCAGAGTGTCTGTTCCTTTTTGCTGTTCTCTACTAGGGTGGGGTTTGCCACACAGTAAAAAAGTGCACAACAGTTTATTACTCTTGCTGTGTAGTTAGTGGTTAAATGTTCTTGAGAAACAACAGATACACCTCTTGGTTTTTCCTCTTGACCTCTTTATAAGTGGTTTCCCTTTTGGAAAATCAGCTGGAGGTTTTGTCATAAAAGCACACCTCTGCATTTAGATGACCTTAGGATATAGTTTCAGGGGACAATTAGACTAGACAGTAAGTATGAGACAACTGAAATTTCCACAGAAGTGCAGTAAAATGAACTGCCTAAAGCCAAACAAACTCTTTCTTTCTCAAATTAACATTTGTGACCCAGTTTTACTTGACTTTTGGCAAGTTTTTGAAAAGTACATGAAGTCAGTAGTAATCAACCTATGAATAAGAAGCATCTGGTAAGCTCACTAGACAGTCATCTTCCTGTGTTCTCACTAATTTAGTGAGGGTGTCATGGGGCCCAAGATTCGGCATTTTTAGTAAGCAGGATCCCGAGTGATGCTGTGGCCTACGGATCAACATTTTGGGAAACGCTGCATTAACCTTTTTATAATAGTCGACTGGTAGAACTTACGCCAGCAGTTGTTTTCAAAGTTTCTTTCATCCTGTTGCCCGCTTGATTTGTATTTCTGTATGAACCCCAGTAAAGGAAGCATTCCTTTACCTCTCATCCAAACCATGATGGAAATGTGCCTGAAATATGAGTCAGTAGTATTTGTTGTACTTTAAGAAGTAATTAAACCCCAAATATTTCCATGAAGGTAGTGGTAGCAATAGGTGGGAGTTCAACTTCAATTCGTTTTCCTGATATTAAGTAAATTAAGACTTCGAATCTTGGAGAGTCCTCTGTTTTTTCATAACTCTTAACTGGACATTAGGTCATGCTGCCCATCCATGTCCTGAACACATGAGGTGTCAGGTGAAAATAAAACGTGTTGGAGATTGGTACTGACTCTGTGCAACTCCCTCACTTAGAGCAGGGTTTCTCAAATAGGACTGGTTGACTTATTACTTTCCGAATTCCTGCCTTATCTCTGTACTGAGTATCTCTGTACTTGATTATCTGAATTGGCTCACTTTTAAAACAAAAACAAAACACATAGCTCCTATGTGGTTGTATGTCAGTTAGCCAAATGATAACATCAGATTTCAATATAGGTTTCTCTGATACTTTGAACAGTGGGGAAGGAATGAAGAAAAGGTGGATCATCTCCTCCTGTTCCCTCTAGGTTGACATTTATCCTGACCTTCACCTCAGAAAAAGGAAGCATAAGAAACTTTATGAAATTGAAATAAGTCCTTTTTCTCTGTGTGTCTTGGGGCCTTTCCTTGAGATGAACTGGGTTGTGCTGCATGTAAGCCCAGGCATCTCCTGGCACGGTACTAGACTGTGTGCAGCTTTGTGTGTGACTGCTCAGGATGTTCAGGTGTTGTGGCAGGGTACACACCTCCGCTAGTACTGCGGGGTCACAGCTGCTTCTCTGCATGCTGCTGCTGACATTTCGGCAGAGAGAGTGGCATCCATCTTTTGGGTGGCCTCAGCAGGAAGCTGCTGCAGTTGTTTTTTTTTTTTTTTTTTTTTCCTTCCTACTGTTAAAAATCATGTCACGTGCCACCACGGTTTTTGTGATTTAAGGAAACTGCTTTAGACTGTAGTTTCTTCAGATGTTTCTTGAACCATTACATAACCCCAGTTGCTCCTCACCTTTTCCCCTAAGTAGGGCTGGTATGGACTTAGTTTTTAAGAAGTGGTCTTCAAAGCATGAGATAGTTGTCTTATAATATTGGGAACCTTGTGACTGTCAACTCTTGGTATTTGCTAATGTCTGTTTTGTTTACTTGAGTCTGTGTGAAGCAGTGCTTCTTGGAGAATAGTATAATTAATAATTGAAAGACTCATCTCTTAAGATACAGCCAGAATGACTAATTGTCCTCATTTTGAAAGTTTAGCTGGTGAGATTTCTAAGTAGCTAAAAAACGGATTGATCATTAGATTGAATTGGCAGAGAACCATAAGCAGGCTGCAGATTTCTCATGCAGATGTTTTTCCACATGTGAATTTGAAAGTCAGGGCAGTGGCTGCGATAGTGGCTTGGCACTGGGAGCTGGAACGTCAGCAGCAGCTGTTGCTGGGGCCTCTGCTGGAGTCCGAAGGAGATCCTGCTATGCTGTGTCTTTTGTCTTGCCTGTTTGGCTTAATTTCCCAAGTGGACATGATGCTCTGAGCATCTTTTGGCTTGCCACCTGGAGGCTGTGTAACTCTCTGCAAAGGTTCCATTAGTGTCAAAAGAAAGTAATATGTTCACTTGATCATTTGAGTCACTTGGCATCACCCCTTCCCTCCACGTCCCGTATCCTTAAATCTTCTCTCCAGATTCATCCCAAGGCACCTAAATCATTTAGTAAACTGACTTCCTGCCAAATGTACTTATTTTTGATTTAGTTACATTCAGCCAGTCACAGTATTCACTGGGGGATACAGAGGTAGAGAGAAGGAAGGCAGGCCTTCTGCTGTTTCTCAAGGTACATGTAAGGATATTCATTTAAAGTGGCATTATTGCTTCACTGTACCCAGTTTCTTAGAGACTAAGCAGGTCTGCTTGATATTGAATCTATACCTGATTTGAAAGAAAGTGAACTTTATAAAAGACTGGCATATGTGCTTTTTTTGTGATATAACTTTTTGATCTTTAATATGGTAGATAAATCTTGAGAATTTTTATTCTTTACAACTAATCAGTGCATTTTTGGGGGGTCTCTAAGGTAAGCTTTTGCATGGCTGCTGGGTGCCACCTGTTTATTGCCAGCCTTAAAGACCTTGTAACAAGTATGGTTATACCTTAGTCTTACTGTGCTCATGAGCTTGTAGCTATCGTTTATAATTCCGTTCTCATTGTTCATGGCATCATTGCTTATATACATTACAGAATCATGAAAATCCTCTTTATTATCTGGGAAAAATCTGTGAAGAAATTTTCCATTAGTCAGAACATGATAATAAATGGCTTAAAAATTTTATGTAAGCCTTTTATAGTTAAGTATAATGTTTTTAAAGATGGAAAAATGCTGTATCAATATATGTAATGTACTTTATTAAAATTTTTTTTAATGTTTATTAATTTTTGAGAGCCAGAGCATGAGTGGGGGAGGGGCAGAGAGAGAGGGAGACACAGAATCTGAAGCAGGCTCCAGGTTCTGAGCTGTCAGCACAGAGCCTGACTCGAGGCTTGAACTCATGAACCGTGAGATCATGACCTGAGCCAAAGTCCAACGCTTAACTGACTGAAGCCACCCAGGCACCCCATAATGTACTTTATTTTAAAAAAAATTATTAAATGTGAGAGTGTGCAAAATGCTTTGGACTTGCCTACTCACTTCCAGTCTTATTTTTTTCCATTGCAGTCATCAGCTTGCTCTTTGAGCTTTGGGAGGATGCTCTTTGATAGACTTTATATTGTTTGAAAGGTCTTGTTTAAAAAACAACAACAACAACACTTAAGAAAAAAGAGAACACACTAACAGAAGGACATCTCTAATCCTTCCCTGAAAAAACACTCAGACACTTAATAGTAGCATATTTAAAAAACAGTTGTCTAAATCTCCTTTATGACTTTGCTCAACCTTTACTCTAGATCTTCTTGGTAGCTTTTGAAGGAAATTTGGACATCAATAATCATATATATAGTTTTTCACTATAAAGCAGGATCTCACCATCCTCAGATTGAATTTTGGCTGTATGTTAAATCTCTTGATTCATAGACATGGGATTTTTTTTCTTATACGAATCTGCATTTGTATTCTGTTTTAGACCTATCTCTTGTGTAAAAGAAGATAGGAGAGAAATCATGATACCTAGTGAAAGGCTGATAATAGCTAACATTTATTGAATACTTCCTGTGTGGCAGGCACGGTTCTAAGTACTTCTTACTTCTACCGATCTATTTAATTTTTCTAACAACTCTGAGATACAGGTACTCTTTATAATCTTATTTTATAGATGAGAAAACTGAGACATAGAGGTTGGGTAATATACCCAAGGTCATGTAGGTAATAGTTGATGGCACTGCTGGGATTCAGATCCCAGCATTTTGACTTCACCTTCTACTGTGCTGAATTGTCACTTAAAGTAGAGAGTTATGTATTCATTTAAATTTGGTTTCAGTTATTATAAATGTGACATTCTTTTATTTGATAGGAATTTGGTCTCTATTATTTCTCAGATCTCCACTGAAATGATGAAATGTGAGTGTGGTCCATTATGGAACTTTCTATTTCTACTCTACTTGTAGGATTTCTGTAATAGTTCTGTGTGGAGGGGAAAAGAATGGCATGTAAAAAAACAGTGTTAACATGGATTTTAGTTGCTTAGGTAATTGCTTTACAACCCACTGGAGGTTTCAGGCTTGGCAAGACAGACATGCATTTTCCTCTGTGGAATTCTCTCTGTTTTAGGAACCTAAATGTCCTATAATGAACTGCATTAATTTACTTCTACCCTGAACACTATCTTTTCGCCTAGCATGTTTCGCCAAGGGATGCACGACTTGAAAGTCTGGCCTAATGTAGAAGCAGATGGATCAGAACCCACAAAAACTCCTGGCAGAACAAGCAGTACTCTCTCAGAAGATCAGATGAGCCGCCTTGCCAAGGTAAACAAGAAATTTGGATCAGTTGGAAAGTTCTGAATGTGTCTACTATAGTACAAATGACATTATGACTTGTCCGATTATTTTTTAATTTAAATTTAATTTTTTTAAGTTTATTTATTTTGAGAGAGAGAGAATGAGAGGGATGGAGGGAAAGTAGGGGAGGGGGAGAGAGAGAGGGAAAGAGGATCACAAGTAGGTTCTGTACTATCAGCGCAGAGCTGACACGGAGCTCAAACTCAGGAACCATGACCTGAGCTGAAATCAAGAATCTAAGGGGCGCCTGGGTGGTGCAGTCAGTTAAGTGTCCGACTTCAGCCAGGTCACGATCTCGCGGTCCGTGAGTTCGAGCCCCGCGTCAGGCTCTGGGCTGATGGCTCAGAGCCTGGAGCCTGTTTCCGATTCTGTGTCTCCCTCTCTCTCTGCCCCTCCCCCGTTCATGCTCTGTCTCTCTCTGTCCCAAAAATAAATAAAAAACGTTGAAAAAAAAAATTAAAAAAAAAAAAAAGAATCTGAGTCTTGATTAACTCACTGAGCCACCCAGGTGCCCCTATTTTAATTTTTAATAAGAATATTATTGAAATAATAATTCACATACCATAAAATTCACCCTTAGAGAATGTATAGTTGAGTTGCTTTTAGTAAATTCACTAAAAGTTGAATATGTAGTCACACTACTATTTAATTTTAGAACATTTTCATCAAATATGTCACCATGCACTGTACCTATTAGTGGTCAATCCCCATTCCCTCTGCTCTTTGGTTCCTGGCAACTACTGATCTACTTTTTATTTCTGTGGATTTTCCTATTCTGGACATTTCAAAAAATTGAATTATATAATACATAGCCCTTTGTGTTTGAATTCTGTCAGATTTGAAACTGTGGAGCTTTTGGTGATATTTTCAAGATAACCACTTTTTTTTGGTGATATAGTCTTAAAGATGCAGGTGTTACATGCTACAGATTCTTACATTGCTTGCTTGGAGGTAAAGATTCCTTGTATTACTAGCTGGTCTAAATGGCTCTCACACCTCCCCTGTCTCTTTTTTTTGTAAGCAGACTGAATTACTACCTTTTAATTTAAAAAATGCTTCATTTATTTATTTATTATTATTATTATTATTATTTTTAATTTACATCCAAATTAGTTAGCATATAGTGCAACAATGATTTCAGGAGTAGAGTCCTTAATGCCCCTTACCCATTTAGCCCATCCCCCACCTCCCACAACCCCTCCAGTAACCCTCTGTTTGTTCTCCATATTTAAGAATCTCTTATGTCTTGTCCCCTTCCCTGTTTTTATATTATTTATGCTTCCCTTCCCTTGTGTTCATCTGTTCTGTGTCTTAAAGTCCTCATATGAGTAAAGTCATATGATATTTGTCTTTCTCTAATTCGCTTAGCATAATACCCTGTAGTTCCATCCACGCAGTTGCAAATGGCAAGATTTCATTCTTTCTGATTGCCGAGTAATACTCCATTGTATATATATACCACATCTTCTTTATCCATTCATCCATCGATGGGCATTTGGGCTCTTTCCATACTTTGGCTATTGTTGATAGTGCTGCTAGAAACATTGGGGTGCACGTGCCCCTTTGAAACAGCATACCTGTATCCCTTGGATAAATACCTAATAGTGCAATTGCTGGGTCATAGGGTAGTTCTACTTTTAATTTTTTGAGGAACCTTCATACTGTTTTCCAGAGTGGCTGCACCAGTTTGCATTCCCACCAGCAATGCAAAAGAGATCCTCTTTCTCCACATCCTCGCCAGCATCTGTTGTTGCCTCAGTTGTTAATGTTAGCCATTCTGACAGGTGTGGGGTTTCTCATTGTGGTTTTGATTTGTATTTCCCTGATGATGAGAGTGATTTGATCATTTTTTCATGTGTCGGTTGGCCATCTGGATGTCTTCTTTGGAGAAGTGTCTATTCATGTCTTTTGCGTATTTCTTCACCGGATTATTTGTTTTTTGGGTGTTGAGTTTGATAAGTTCCTTATAGATTTTGGATACTAACCCTTTATCTGATATTTCATTTGCAAATATCTTCTCCCATTCCGTCAGTTGTCTTTCCATTTTGCTATTTGTTTCCTTCGCTGTACAGAAGCTTTTTATTTTGATGAGGTCCCAATAGTTCGTTTTTGCTTTTATTTCTCTTGCCTCTGGAGACGTGTTGAGTAAGAAGTTGCTGTGGCCAAGATCAAAGAGGTTTTTGCCTGCTTTCTCCTCGAGGATTTTGATGGCTTCCTGTTTAATTTAGGTCTTTCATACATTTTGAGTTTATTTTTGCGTATGGTGTAAGAAAGCGGTCCAGGTTCATTCTTCTGCATGTCACTGTCCAGTTTTCCCAGCACCACTGGCTGAAGAGAATATCTTTATTCCATTGGCTATTCTTTCCTGCTGTGTCAAAGATGAGTTGGCCATACGTCTGTCAGTCCTTTTCTGGGTTCTCTATTCTGTTTCATTGATCTGTCTGTTTTTGTGCCAAAAAATTGTTTTAATGTAGTGTTTTCATTTAGGAAAAAAGGTAGGTTCAATTCTGTGTTTAACTCACAACAATATATCTTATGTGATGAATGTTTGTTCACAAAGCGCTATGCTAGATACTGCTTAAAGATCCTTTTACAATTCTTTCATTAAGAGACTCTCTTTTAATTCTTACATGTAAATTTCCTTTGCAATCTTGTTCGTGTGGATAACTCTTTAGTGTCTGGAGAAAGTTTTCATGCCAAGCATTTTACAGCTTGTTGTCTCAACCTACATATGGAAGAAATATTAATTATCAAGAATAAGTACTTGCATTGGGTTTGCTTTGTTCTTCAACATAAAATTTTCATTGTCAAGTTCATTCTGTGATTTTTGTATTGCTCTTTTATGGAAAAGTGATGTATGTCATGGTTTCCTCATAAGCTTTTTAAGCAAATTACTGTTGTCAGCTTCCCTCCCCCCATAATTAGAATTTAATTTCTAATTCAGCCACTCATTCTGAGGTTTTGTTTGCATTTTTACATGGGATACAGAAAAGTTCTCAAGCTTTTCATATGTCAGCCTTCTTTTTAAGAGTTTATCTTGGTGATGGACTTTATGCTACACTTTGTGACTTTTATAAACCTGGAACAGTTATAGAAATTTTATCAGAATCAGCTCATTTATAGCATGTGGGTCACAGAAGGTTAAATCTCCAATGCAGGAGGAAGGTAGCATGTGTGGAAGAAGTAAAGCTCTTAAAATTTTTTTCTGTTTGTTTTTTGCGAACAGCAATGTGATGCATATTATGGATGAAATTCCAAATTTGAGGGGTAACAAGGAGAGTCAAGAAGTACATCCATTTTGGTTCTCTTTTAAATGAATTATTTATGTTTCTGTCCATATGTTCCTAATTTTTTTTCTCCAATTATTTTTGTTAGAAGATTCAGATATAATTTTTATAACAGGTGACTATGCCATTTTTCAAAAAGCAGTATATGTAGCATAGGAATTTGTTTGAACTGGACTTCTCTGGATTTGTAAGGTAGCACGATGTTAAGTATTTCTCATTTTTATATTTTGAATTTTATGGTAGGAAAAAAAAAAGTGACTTGATAGTGATCAGCTTTTTTTATGATTGAAACAATAACCGCTTAAAGAGTTTTATGGGTTCACATTTATTCTCTTGGTTCTTAGTGCACAGTTGCAACTCTGGAATCGACGACTAAGCATATGCAGAGCAAAATAAGATGTTGGGAAGAAGCTTTCTTAACATGTTTGGTAATTGATAGTAATCATTAACTGTCTAAATTCTTTATATTGAAGAATATGGCAAGTTTGGTCCTACTTTTTTAAGAGATACTAAAATTTTAATGTTGTCTGTATTTCCCAGAATGGTTAACAGTTTTCAAATAAATTTTTATCCATTAATTTCTAAATCTTTAAAATGGGTGTAAAAATTAATGAGAATAAGCATCTTACAGCCTTTCTGAGGCTATTTGTAAATGAGCTCTTTTCAAAGTTCTTTGCTCCTAACAGAATTGTACTTGTTATTTCTGAGTGGAATGGAAGCTTCAGAACTTGCTATGCTGTGACTTCTTGCTTTAGTGTTACCTCATGTTCCCCAGAGACGAAAGAAAAACTATTAAAACCAGTAATTACTTTTCTTACATGGAAAATACATCGTGTTTGTAGCATTGTTGAAAGAACTGTTCCCTCTTTGAAGGAAGCTCTTTCTTTTTCTTGGCACTTTGGGCTAATGTGTTTCATTCTTTCTGTATAGAAGTTCGTCATGCTGTTTGAGATTTCAAAACCTTTTCAAAGCCTGCTGCTGTGGAGGAAGAACATGTTTTAAAAAATGATGTCTTAGGTTTGATGAAATTGGAAGCTTGGGCACTTGGAAGCACTTTTCAGTGGGAAGAGCACTGTGGTATGAGTCAGAGACTTGGCCATCCCACTGACTCACAGAAAATTTGAGCCCGTAAAATCAGAAGTTTAGAATGGATGATTTCTATGTAGGTCCTGTGTAGCAGCTATTCATACTCTGTTATTTTAAGAATACCGAAATAGCAAATGATCAGGATTGTTTATCTAACTGGATTTTACAGTTATCACTTTAGTAGAGAATGAACATGTGATCATCTATTTGCAGTTGTGAATGAGCTGTGTTCATGTCATTCCTTCTGTGATCTGTATGCCAAAAGTATTATTCCGACCTGCCTAATAGGAATGATATGGCTGTGCTCTTAGATTTTATTTTTGTTGTTGTTGTTTGATTCGTACCTGTTTCTTTAGTTACACCTTTTTCAGGCTGGCTTCCTGAGTCTGTGTCTCTTGTCTCATACCAGAGACAGTATACTTTGTTATTTGTTATACCTGAACCTAAAATTATACTTCCGTATTTCTTTTGTTCTGAAAATTGTGCCACAGTAGCTCTTTTCCCCCTTATTCTCCTGCCCCTCTCATTTTTCTGGTTCCACATTAAAAAGTTTGTTCTTTTAGATTGGCATTCTCTTCCACAAAACACTTTGAAGTTGTCTTTGGTACAGTACATTTTTAAGAACTGGGAAAGAATGTGTATGATTGTGTTTCCATTTGTATACAGTAAGAACAGATTTTAGATATAATACTCAAATTTCTCGCACTACCATTTTAAGAAAATAAATAAGTATTCCAGTAGAAGAGACTTAAATGGTTAGAACTGAATGGTTTATTTCTTGTACTTTGATTTTCCAGCCAGTGAATTTACCATGATTGTTTCTAATTGTTGAGAAGGCAGTTGGACTCAGAATAGATAGGTGCACATAAATCTTAATAATAGCAAAGCATAGTTACCATGCATTGTACCCATGAGCCAAAATAAATAGCACAGAGACAATTTTCAAAATGCAGTGTAAGAAAGTCTATTCAGTTATAGAAGTGCTTCAGTCTTGGCTGCCTGGGGATAATGGGACAAGAGGACTGTGAAATGAAGATGAACTACTTAAATGACTTGTGAAAAGATGGTGTTCGATAATTATTAAGCAAAGAACCTCAAACTCCAGCTGGACTAAATATTTTTATTCTCACTTATTGCTTGCTTAACTATGAAGTTTGTATTATAACTGCAATATGGATAACTGAAGTTTAAAAGCCTGATTTTTAGGTTGAATATTTTTAAAAGTCAAACCCTTTCAGAGGGAGTTTAGTGGAATTAACGTCTCTAATGATTTTACATCATTTTGTGAACATGCCTAGTTTTCCTTTGAGGAAACGCTTGTGAGAAAAGGAAACAAATTGGAAGTCTTCAGTTTGGTTCTTATTTTTTAAAAGTTGGATTTCTTAGACTTAGCAGGGAATAGGGAGAAATGAATTCATTAAAATATACTCCTCTCCCATCCATTTCTTCCTAATTATCTTTTCTACCCCAGCTCTACATTTTCCTATTTAATATTTACAAGTATAGTATCTTTCTGTTTGAATTGATTTGTGAAAATAATCAAAGGCCAGACTTCTGGAGCATTTATTCTACTTTCATTGTCCATGACCCAGCCTTTTAATGATTGTGGGCCTTACTTGAGCAAATTTGCCCATTGTTCCCATCTGCTGCGTTTTTCAGCTTGTCATATTGTAAGAGTTTTATGACTAGGATGCATATCCACCTGGGGTTTTGGATGTGACTACCAAACTTCAGTGTTTGATTTATATTTGAATCCATGTCTTTAGACATGAAAGGTTAGTGCAAAAGCATGCCTCTCCACTGTCTCCTTTTCATTTTAGCAGCTCTGCTTGATGCCTTTGGAATGTGCTTTAGTTTCTGTCAATTTGATTAAGAGGAGGCAAAGAGAAAGTAACCCACTAGATGAAAAATGCTTTGTGGTCTGTGTGACACAGATAGGTTGGGGAAAGTTGAGTGTATAGGTGAGCATTGTGACAGTGAAGTTGTGGTAAAGTGAGGTGATGTTTCAGGCTGACCCTAACATTGTCTGCATGGAGTCATTCTGGGTCCAGGGTCCAGACTTCAGGTCTATAGCAGTAGGATCTGGATATTTTTAGTTCATTCAGGAGCAGTTAGTATCTTGAGAATAGGCTCATGCCAATCAATTTAAAGAGTTATAATCTAGAGTTGTACTGTCTAAAATAATAGCCGTAATTCACAACTAGCAATTTAAGTTAATAAAAATTAAATAAGATTAAAAATTCAGTTGCTCTGTTACCATAATCACATATCTAAGTGTTCAATTGCCACATGTGGCCAGCAGCTATTGAACAGTGCAGATATGGAATATTTCCATTATTGCCAAATGGTCTGTTGGATAACACTGGTCTAGAGTGCCAATTTACTAATTTGTAATGGGCTGGTAACCATATTATTATCTCTCTGGTAACCATGTTACTTGTATCTGCTACCCAGGACACCATTTTTTTTCCTTTTTTTTTTTTTTTTAACGTTTATTTATTTTTGAGACAGAGAGAGACAGAGCATGAATGGGGGAGGGTCAGAGAGAGGGAGACACAGAATCCGAAACAGGCTCCAGGCTCTGAGCTGTCAGCACAGAGCCCGATGTGGGGCTTGAACTCACGGACCGCGAGATCATGACCTGAGCCGAAGTCGGACGCTTAACCGACCCAACCACCCAGGCGCCCCATGGACACCATTTTTTAAGGTACCTTGGAAATTAAATTAGTCTTCAGGAGATTGTTGATTTCTTAATGAGCCATAAAGGAGCTAAGCCTGAAGGAGCTAGAAAGTTCTGTAAGTCATTTCAGTTTGGGGAAATCTTAAAAGGACTTTCTCTCTTGACATTCACTTTTTAGTTGCAGCATTACTTGAATATGCTGTCTACACTGCGTCTTTTGAGTAAACGTTGACAAATTATCATGGTTACAAAATAATCTTTTAAAATTGAAACCAAGGTAACAGATTTTCTGCTGACATAATTTCGTGAAGTGGGATTGAGGCTGTTTATTTTAGATTATTGTATAGTACTCTTTGACCTGCTGAAACATTTGCCCTTGAAAGAAAATAGTTTACATTCAATGCATTACATTGCATGGGTACTAGTCTAGAGGCTTTAATTAGAGGAGCTCACTGAGATTTTTATTTCAAGTATATGGAAAAGTCCTCTTTTTTAAAAATGTTTTTATAAAACTAAATTTATTCAATGTAAGGGACTTTATTCTAAGATTGTGTTCTTTCTGTGCTGTTGAGTATTAAAATGACCCTCATTTGACAGTAGCATTTAAAAAATGACTATGCTTGGCAAAATAAGATTTGGGAACATCTATAACTGTAAAAAAATTCAGTTGACATGCTATATTATATTGGTTTCAGGTGTACAACATGGTGATTTGGCATTTATATACTTTGTGAAATGCTCACCACGATAAGTGTCGTTACCATCTGTCACTATATAGTTATTATAGCATTATCTGTCTCTATCTCCATCAGCATCACCTCCTGTACTGAAGGCACACTGCTGTATGTTGGAGACAAAAAAAAAGTTATTGGGTTGATGCTGTCATTATTCATAGTGCCATTATGAGTAATAATAACTAATAATGATAATCAGCTTGCATGTATAAAATGTTTAATGTCTATAAAGCCCTTTAGCATAGATTGAGAACTAAAATGGAGAAGTGGTAAAAATCATGGCTTTGGAGACTGTTTTTCATTCAGATTTCAGTTGTCTTTTGTTTAGTTGTGATCTTAGATTAACTACTTAACTTTATCTAAGCCATGAAATCCTCATCTGCACAATAGAAATAATACACCTACTTTCTTCAGTTATTGTGAAGACTAAATCTAAATGAGATAAAATAATTAAGGATTTTGCATATTGCCAGGCATCACTGAGCATTAATAAATATTAGCTCTTGTTATTACTTTATCTTATGTGCCTTCATTTGATTCTAATGAGTGTAATGATTAGACACTACATATTAGAAAATGTACCAGACATTGTTTTTAAACTAATGAAAAGATGGAGGCTTAGAGAAGTTAAGTGATTTGCTTTAAGGTGTCGTGTTAATAAGTTGAATCTGGACCTAAAATCAGGTCTTTAAATTCTTCATGTAAATGTGTTTCCAAAGGTAATTATCTTGCTTTCTTAAGATTTAAAACTTGTGAAGGATTTTTTTTTTTTGTATGGAGAATATGTTTTTCTTATCAGGAAGATTAGAATTGAAAATAGAAGAGACAGAGGGAGTAAGAAACTGTATATATTTGGAGGTACTCACTCAGGTATGGCATAAAGAAAGATGGTGCCCAGGAACTTAGTAAACAGTGACTTGCCTGTGGTCAGTACCTATGACAAATGTGTGCCATGAAGGAACTAGTTATAAATGAGACTTGTGACTTCAGTTGTTACCAATGCATAAGTTAAAGGTAGTAAGTAACAGTCACTCTTAAGATTTCTTTCACCCATAGACCTCAAACAGCTAAGGCTTAAGAGGAAAGGAAACACGATAGTGAAGAGGATAAGTGTTGTTCAAAGAAACAATATGGTAGGAACTTCAGGGTGCAGATGCACGTGAGAATCCTTTGCTAAAGATAAAAGAAGGAAACAGATACTGATAAACTTGTGAAAACATTTCAGAGCTGTGGAGAGGAAGGTGCTGTTAGTTTCTTTGTGTGATCACAAAAAATGATACAGCTAGAAAGTTATTAGTGGTAATGAAGTCTCATTTGTGCAGCCCAGGCTTTTGTCAAAGTATTGCTTGATCACTGGGTAATTTTTTAGAAGACTAAGGAAAAAAGTTGTGGCTTCTCTAGCATTAAGTTATTATCAATATGAAGGAACCAGTTGGTGAAAGGGGAATAATAGGAAGTTTGGAAGAAACTAAGGATGTCTCATTATACCTTGAGATTGCAGTTATAGCCAAGGAATGGGATATTGGATCAAGAGTCGGATTAAGAAAACAATTTCAACTAGAATGGAGAAGGGCAAGACATTCTGGCAATTTGAGAATCTAAAAAGGAAGACAGCCCCAGAGAATCAGTGATTCTCAAGAGGTGATTTGGGCTGGGCATAAGAAGGATTTATGACAGGAATTGTTTTGAAGAAAAAGTCCTTAAAGATAATGATATTTATATTTAAAATATATTTTAATAAATATATAAATAAAAATATATTTAAATAAATATATATTTAAAATATATTTAAAATATAAATATTGTTTTGTTTTGAAGGCACTTAAAGCACTTTTGAAGTAGGTCTATGTGAGACAACCTAATTGAATTAGTGGAGTTTTATCTTCTTCATCAAAATGTTCTTTAGCCTAAGGGAGTTAACCAAGTAAGTTAAGTGGTAATTGAACCCTAAGAGTGGTGAGAAGAGGTAGTAGAAGGCACTTACAGACTGTAGATTAATTCAGTTTTCCCAGCCCTGCCAGGTTAAATGCCTGGGTTTTAAAATTACGTATGTGTACAGTTATGTTTTTAATTTTTATTTTAAAACAATTCAAATAAAAATAATACTGTAATGGACATCCATGTATTCATTGTTAAGATTGAACATTCAACATTTGCCTTGTATCACAGTGTTTTAAAAAAGGATGAAAAAAACCACAGATACTTGTTAAAACTTCCCTCGTTTTTTTTTGTTTGTAATTTGCTTTTTTAAGCTTAATGCTGTTTTTGAAATTTATCCATGTCAATATACGTAGCTTGAGTTCTTTCATTTAAACTCCTGTGTAGTATTCCATTGGATGAATAAATCAGTTTATTTGTTCTCCCAACAATTTCAGCTTTTTGTATTATTAATAGGGCTAAAGTGAATGTCACTTATTGCCCACAAGTGATTTCTTTACTATAGAAATCTAGGAGTGAAGTTGTTGGATTTCAAAGATTAACATCCATACATTTTCTGTTCCATTTATTTCTAAATTTCAGGTAGTTTTTGTTGCTATTGTATATATTTTCTAAGGAGTGTATTTTTAGATTGGTAAAAAGGAATTTGGAATAACATTGATTCCTGTTTATTGACCTTATGTTCAGCAACAATTCTGAACTCATTGTTTCTAATAGTTTGTCTGATAGTTCTTTTGAGTTTTCTATGTGATAATCATCTTAAAAAGTTTTAATTTCTTTCATTTATGTTTTTCTTGTATGACTGGTACATGAAGCTCTGGTGTAGTGCCTACCAGAAACAGTAGTAGAGGCATCCTTGTGTTCCTCCCGACTTTAGTGAAAATGCTTCTTACATTTAACCATTTGATAAGACGTTGGTTACCACTTCTTCGTATATTTTTTAAAAATCAGGTTAAGAAGGTCCTCTTTTACATTACCAAAGCTCTATGCGATGCATGAGTGTTGAAACTTACCAAAAAATTTTGGGGATCCTTTTACCAAATGTTTTTTTCAAAGCAGTTAGTGTAGAAGGCCTGCTATTTTTATGAGGTCCTGCCTACAATGTTGGCCCTTGGCTGATGTTTGAGAACTTGGCTTCTGAAACATTACCTAGCTGGTATAGATGTATAACTGTGCCTAGGCTGTCTGTACATTGTGATTGATGGTGAACACCTGCTTTCTTCCTAGGAGTCTAGAACTTTGGTAGGTGATAGCAGAGAATGCCTGTGTGACTAGCCCTCTATAAAAACTTCTAATCTCAGTCTCAGTGGGCTTTCTTAGGCTGCATTTTCCTTGCTAGAGAAAGAAGCATACCCAAGTATGTTTCTTTTTGGGCAGGGGAAGGAAGGTATAGGAAGCCTGTGTATGGACTTTTCCAGACTCTGACTTTTCTGTTTCCCTTACTGAACCATCTAGCTGTATATTCTTACTGTGTTGCTATAATAAATCTTAGCTGTGATTACAACTGCCTCTGAGTCCTGTGAATTTGTCTACTTGATTTTGGGGACCCTTGATAACACTCAGTAATGTAATGGATTACACTAATAGGTATTCCGTGTTAAACTGTTCTTGCATTCTTAGAATAGATCCTGTTTCATCATGATACGGTTTTTTTAAATTCCTTGACACATTTTGCTAATTTTATGCTGAAGTTTTGCGTCTATATTTATAAGTAAGAATTGCCTATAACTTTCCTTTCTTTGACTTTATTGCTCTAATTTTACTATCATGGTCATACTGATCTTAGCACGTTTTGTGGATCCAGATTATGAAACCACTTGAGTTTGAAAAAGGGGAATAAAGGGGGAAGAATCACTCTACCTAATATTAAGGCATACGTATGTTTGTGATAAATAATGTATTATTCTTTTTTTGTGTGATTTCTTGATTTATGTTTAATGTTTTTGTATTGTTATATTTTGAAATAGTTGTTTTATTTTCAATAACATACTACCTAAATTTCAGACAGATGTATTCCAGTTTGCTATGATTATTGATTTTAGCTTTCATTGGATTGTAATTGTAGATTGGAAACTCATCTCTTACGAGACTTACCTTTCTAAGTTGTTATACCTATTTTACTGTTACTTCATATGTTTTAGCTGTTTGTTGTGGGAGGATTTTCAGTTTTTCTTAGTCTTCACATTATTGAAATTGGAACTCAAACCCAATGTTACTTGCTTATCTGCTGTTACCGTTAGATGAATGTAGAGAACAGAAGAGCTATTTTGGAAAACTGAGATTGGGAAATGTTTGGGGTTTTAGAAATATGATTTAAGAAAGGAGTTTGTGATAGGCTGGACATCATTTCTTGTTACAGATTTGAGGACAGATTATCAAATTGATGATTTAAATGTGTACTTGCATAATGGTATTCTCTGGTTAGATTTTAGAGACATGAGAAACATGGAATTATCCATGGAGATGGTTTGAAAAATGAAGGCATTGCCTTTTATTTTATGCTTTTAAAATTAATAGAACTATCAAAACTGATGGAAGATTTAAATAGTAATGAGATACATTATAACTAGGTAGGAAGACTGGCAGTCAAAACCCCTGATTTATAGCTCTCACAGTTCATTGCATAACCAGCTATTTCTGCATTTGTAGATGTTTTCATTGATAAAAAGTGGTCAGTTGGACTCTATTCTCTCTGTTTTTATAGAAATCATAAAAATGCCTTTATTATTGTGATTGTTATCATCATCATCACAATGAAAAACAAACAATTGAAACTTGACCACATAGTAATGAATACAGTAGAAGTATTGTCATGCTCTCAAAGAAAATGAGAACCCCATTTATGTATTTTGTCTATAATAATGTACTTTAGGGGCACCTGGGTGGCTCAGTCGGTTAAGCATCTGACTTTGGCTCAGGTCATGATCCCAGGGTTTGCAGTTCCAGTCCCGCTTCTGGCTCTGTGCTGACAGCTCAGAGCCAGGGGCTTGCTTCAGATTCTGTGGGGGAGGGGCAGGGAAATCTCTGTCTCTGTCTCTTTCAAAAATAAATAAACATTAAAAAAATTATAATAATGTACTTTAGTGACAAGAAACCAGCAAAGCCAAAAAACTCCTATTTTTAAATGTTTACGTTTTGGGGGAAGGAAAACAGTGGTCAGAAGTGTTAATGGAAAAATTTCTTACTTTAAAAATGAAAAAACAGAATCCTGCTATAAAATTTCAGTTAGGCAGAAGCATCTCACTTTGGCCTATTTCCTTCCTTAGATCTTTTGTAAATGACAGTAATAAACAACAGAATTATGATGACAGCTGCTGAAATTACTCAAGGCTATGAAACATTTTCAGTGGCACCACTGACATCATCAAAAATACCTCTTAAGCACAGGTTTTTATATAAATAATACGTGTAACTTTTATAAACATACCTTATATGATTTGATTCTGTGTTGCTGTTCTTTTTTGTCATAAAAGGAAGATTTGGGAATCTCTTCTAAATTTGGTAGATGGTATATATGGTAGAATCTAATGCTATATGGTAGACTCTTCTTTATCAATCACTTTGGTTTGCTTACTGTTGTCTGAGACTGTCAAAGCTTTTAGATTTGTCTTGAAAGCAAGGGTAGCAAGTAGACTAAATTAGTTTTTGTCAGTGTAAGATTGAGCCCTAAAAGAATATTGATTGATGTTCTATAAATCTGTTGTTTGTCTTGACAGCGATAGTTTCTGCCAGAAAAATAGGAAGTAACATGCTTTTAAGAGTAGATTAATCTCTGAGAAATTTAACCAAATGAAACTTTTATGATGCAAAAGCTACTCTTCCTAAATAAGATTTACATGTAAAATTTCAAAGTAAAAATTGAAGATTTGTAGCTAAGATACTGTTAATCAGGAAGATAGAAGAAACTTCTGCTTCCTAAGAAAAAATACATAACTGTGTGTGCTGAGTCTCTAACACACATACACAGCTGCTTTTTTAATCTCAGTAGTTCACATGAATTCATATATACAACTGTATTTGGTCTTGAATTATAAATTACTATGGTTTGTACTTGATTTGATACAGGTAGGACGCATCATCTTATGTTTATGGAAGAATTGTACGTTTTAACAATAGAAATTTATGAGCCATGGTGCATCATGTGAATGCATTAGCTGGCCTATAATGGTATTCTGTTCAATGAATATTTATTAATTTAGCTCAGTTCCAATCTAGGCTCAGGGAATTGTTAGAGTTGAAAGAGTTATATTTTGGCCTTTACGTTGAGGGAATTTAGAGGAAGAAGATACAAGATAGTTGAATTAAACACCATTTATATAATCATGCAGGAGAAAAATAGTCTTGTGTCTGGTAGTAGCAAGCACTTTTATTGGTCAATATTCTCATAACTGTTTCAAGACAGAAATTTTGATCTTTTCACATAGGTTCTGTGAATCTGAAAGTTTTCTGTGTAGTGACGGAGCAGAGTAGGTTTTTTCATTTGTTCAATATTCCAGTGGCAGGGGAAAAAACACAACTTCACCATTTTTTCCCCCTTATATCCCCTAGAGATCATATGTGTATCTGGCCCAGGCATCATCTATCATATACCTCCTGTTTTTTGGGGGGTGGGAAATTCATTTATTTCTAAGAGTCCTTGTAAAGTTTCTTGACATGAGTAAGGTTTGATACATAAAACCTATAAATTTCTCTATATAGGGGTTTTTAGTAAACTACATATTGAAAAATAGTAGTTTTTAATTTACACAGTTCTTTACTTGGACCTAGTTGAAAGGCTTTTGGAAGAAATAATTTGAGAGAGAACAATTATGTTAATGCTTGGTTTCTATTTTAGGTGATCAAATTAAATTATTCTGCTAGGTCTTTAAAAAAATTTTTTTTAATATTTATTTTTTGAGAGAGAGAGAGATACAGAGCACAAGCAGGGGAGGGGCAGAGAGAGAGGGAGACACAGAATCTGAAGCAGGCTCCAGGCTCTGAGCTGTCAGCACAGAGTCTGATGCAGGGCTCGAACTCACGAACCGTGAGATCATGACCTGAGCTGAAGTCAGATGCTTACCAACTGAGCCACCCAGGCACCCCTGTGATTTTTATTAAATTGGGATCATATTGTCTGTGTGTTTAATTGAGTCCCATTCTTGCACTTAATGTGTGTTTTAAAAATTGTTCCAGGTCATTTAAGAGACTTCTACCACATGATTTTTTTTTTTTTTTTAAGTTTATTTATTTTGAGAAGGAGAGCCTGAGCAGGGGAGGGGCAGAGAGAGAGGGAGAGAGAGAATACCAAGCAGGCTCCACACTGTCAGCACAGAGTCCAGTATGGGGCTTGAATTCAACGAACTGTGAGATCATTACCTGTGCTGACAATTAAGAGTCAGAGGTTCAATCGACCTAGCCACCCAGGTGCCCTTCTACAACATGATTTAAAAAAAAAATTTTTTTTTAAGTTATATATTTATTTTGAGAGAGAGAGAGAGAGAGAGAGAGTGCATGCAGGAGGGGCAGAGCGAGGGAGAGAGAGAGAATCCCAAGCAGGCTCCACACTGTCCATGCAAATCCTGATGTGGGGCCTGAATTCAAGAACCACAAGATCATTATCTGAGTGAAAACAAGAGTCGGATGCTTAACCGATTGGACTACTCAGGCACCCACCCCTCTAATGAATTTTGGGGTGATGGTGGGGTTCGTGGGGTCCAGAGCCAGTGACCAAGAAAATTCTTGAAGATGTCTTTGGTGAAAAAAGGTGATTTTATTAAACCATGGGGATAGCACCCATTGGCAGGAAGAGCTACACTGTAAGTGTGGCGGGGGGAGGGCGGGTTTGTGGGGGTGGTGGTGACCATTTTATGGTGTTGGGAGAGAGGGGGTTTCCAAAGAGACTTTGACATGCTAAAGACTTACTGGAGGCCTAACTGTGGTCAAGCTAAGGTTGTTTTTCCCTCTAGCAAAGCATTAACATTGAGACAGTAGGGAGTTCCTGGACTTTAGGCTATGATGGATGGGATTGCCTTTTTCTGGTAAACTGATGGAGACTCTTATGAGTTTAACCATTTGTTTTTTGTCCTTTCCCATTTTTGGGTAGCCATGAATGTCCAAGAAATATCATACTGTCCCACCTGGGAGGGAAGGTGCTGTTAGCCTGCACCTTGCCCTCAGCTTGCCCCATGCTCCCTCATCACCTCTACAACATGATTTTTAAAGACTACAGGAATTTGCATGCTGTGGATGGATATGCCATAATGAATTTCAGCAGTCCTCTATGGTTGAATATTCAAAATGTTTGTGAATCTGTGCTGTTGTAAAGCCATTATCCACTTTAAATTTTCTGTTGGCTTGAAAATAAAAAAGGAGGATTTTTCTGAGTCATATTTAGATTGCTAATTTGATTTGCTCATATACTATATTTCCATGTCATCAGACATAGTCATAAGGTATATGTGGGTGCTTAAAATCAGGATTAAAGTTTGGTGTACATCTTTGAATTCTTTTATTTTATCAGTTATATTCTGTCTTAGGTGTTCATCTTGTTTTCCAGCTACATACTAAACTCTTTATGCAATCATGTCATCTCTAATGTTGCAGGATTTTTTACCTCAGCACCTAGGTTGTATTGTCTCGCCACTTCAAAGAATGAAGAGATGGACACACACTAAAATTAGCTGCATGCAAAAGTTTATTAAAGTATGAGATCAGAAAGGAGGAATAGTATGAACCTCTCTTTACAGAGAGGGGGCATCTGAAAATGAATGCCTGAGACTATAGGCAAGGGACTTTGTATTTGTTCTAAATACTCGGAGCCCAGGAAGAGACCAGCTACAAGCACTCGGGAATCAGAAAAGACTGTTTATTTTGCACCTGTGCTGGCCAGTGGGGTCACTTCCAAGGGCTGAGCCTCCATTTTGGGTTTTACTAATCTTTTATACATATGTGCTTCCAGGTTGGGTGGGACTAGTATAGTCAAGCTTCTGGTTCCTGGCTGCTCGCTGATGCAAGAAAGAGGCAAGCAAGATTGCAGAAGCCAGAAACATGCAAGGGGAGTATCTGGCCTCAGACATCTTGCTGGCTCTTCTTACTTGCTTTTACCAGCTTTCCTTTTCATGTTTTATAAGGTTTTCGTTGGCCTCTTTCCTTTCCCCTTGTTCCTTCTCAGACTCTATCCTTATTGGCTTGGTAACTCTAAATGCCTAGTCATTCCTTTTTAATTGGGTTTTTGTTGTATGAGGGGTGGTCTGTGGCCATACTGTTCCTTGTGGGTCATTTATGGTCTACTTATTTTTAGTCAGGTCTTTTGTCATAGAGAAGCCTGAGGTGGGGAGGAAGAGGGGGGCAAAGGGGAGGGGTAAGTGGTGTCTGTCACATTCTCAGGAGGAACTTTATGTCTGAGGGATTTTGCTCTAGATCCAAAGCTCCCAGCATTGTTTTAAAACATGCGTTTCTGGGGCGCCTGGGTGGCGCAGTCGGTTAAGCGTCCGACTTCAGCCAGGTCACGATCTCGCGGTCCGTGAGTTCGAGCCCCGCGTCAGGCTCTGGGCTGATGGCTCGGAGCCTGGAGCCTGTTTCCGATTCTGTGTCTCCCTCTCTCTCTGCCCCTCCCCCGTTCATGCTCTGTCTCTCTCTGTCCCAAAAATAAAGAAACATTGAAAAAAAAAATTAAAAAAATAAATAAATAAATAAAACATGCGTTTTTCCCCCACCCAGGGACCTCAGGTCCTAACCTTTCGCTCTCTGCCTATTTTATCCTATCTTTGCCTATCATATTAATAAATAAAAGTAATCCCCTTTCATGGCACTTGTGAACTTAAGCCATGTATCTGATATTGTTTGATAAATACATGTTGATTGATGTCTTTTGTAAAGATAAAGTAGGTGTATGAATATGGAAGAAATTGGCCAAGGAATATTTGTAAAGCAGAAATCCTTTCTCTCCATTTTCCTTGTGAGTCTCTTCCTCCTCTTCCTCACAGATTCCTGGGCAGACTTGAAATAAACATTGCTTTTTAGTCCTTATTCTTTCCTTTCCCTCTTTAGGCTTTAAGTGTAGTATCTACTATAAGGAAAAATCTAGATATTGATGAACCTCAAAGCAGATTCCCAGTAAGCGTCTTATGTGTATATAGATCTTTCTACCCTCCACCTTAAAGATAACTTGATTTATTTAATTAAATGTTCACTGAGGACTACCTTCCTCCTGTTTCTTTAATGCCTGAGCATATCAAGCTTATTTTAATGCTAACAGCCATTTCCTCTGCCCTGGAGGTTTCATTTCTTTTTGTTTGGATGATTCCTTTATGTTTCAAGTGCTCTCTTAAATGTTAGGTGCTTGAGAAGCCTTCTTAAGACTACTTATTATTTTGTGTCACAGCACCCAGTTCAGTACTTTTACATCAGTGTGTCAATTTGTTGATACACATATAGACATTTAACATATGATTGACTCACCCCTTCCTACCCTTAAGTTCTATGAGGGCAGGAACTTGCTTCTGTTGTTCAATATTCTGTGCTTCCCTCCAGAGCAGAGGACCTAATGGAAGTTTGTAACTTACAATAGCAATCAAGTACTATATATTTATGTTGAGAGTATATAAATGTTATGTCCAGAATTCATGATCCCCAAAAACCACCAGGGAGCCAAGTCCCATGCAAAAGCAAAAGAGCCTAATTCGAGCTAGCTCGAGCTCGAGCTCAATCCCCTACCTGCACCAACGCAGTGGTGAGATACCGGGGAGAGAGAGCGAGAGTTTCAAAAGCACAAAGGTTTTATTGGGGTCTAGGGGCAGTTGGTGAGGTAATGGCTGTGGCCTCAGCAGATTGGCTGGGGAAGGGTCGGAGTCCTGTAACGCAGGTCGCTGGGGCGTGTTTTGATCTGGAAATTTGAATGGGTGAGTGGGAGGTTACTCAAGGAGAGGAGGCGTGGTCAAGGTGAAGGACACAGAACACGATGGAGTCGGCAGGCGTAGGCCCGCCCTTTCAATAAATACTACGGAAAAGTGACCCAATGGCATGAATCATTCTTCTCTTCAGTTTCCTTTTGAGTGTTACCCCTTTCTCTGATACCGTGTTTCCCATCCACTCCCCACAAGTCTGAAGCAGAATTCTGAAGTATACAAACATTTGTTTTCCATCTATCACCCTTTTACATTAGAAGGCTTTTCAACAGATATATTCATTGAGTAAGTGCTAGGTTCTATCAACCCTCATAGTTTTAGCACTCAGGAAGCTTATAGTCTAATAGAGCAGATAGAAATATATCTAGTAAAACAGATAAGGAGAGATGAACGGTGAGTTGTGATCACAAAGTCGGTATTCCCAGGGATGACTGTCAGATTTGGCATTTGTTTTCCCAACTGTTCTTAGTTCATATGCAGGGCAGCAAATTGGCCTACTTTTAGTTCTGTTCTTAGTACTTGTATTGAACACCTACTAATCTGAGACCTTGTTTCTGCCTTCTCATTACATCTGATAATACATGGTTGGTTAGTCCTCCAGGCAGTTTCTTGGGCATGTTGTTATTTGCTTCTTACAGATTTTTTTTTTTTATTTAAATAGACTTTAAAATCCATTGCTGTAATTTTGGAGAAGTTAGAGCTAGTAATTTTGCTATTACTTCTATGACTGTGGGTTTCTCTCTGAATTCTCTGTGTTTTCTAAGTTTCTCTGTAGAAACCTGTGTTCCTTAAAAAGTGAAAATGACACTTTCATTGATTTGTTGACCTATCTCCTTCCTAGGATGGGCACCCTAGTGAGGATTATTTCTTTACAAGCAATTTGAAACAGACTGTACTGGTTTTATCCTGCTATTTAACAGAATGCAGATTTGCTCCTTTGAAAGATCTAGGTCACTGACATTTGAGACCCAAAATGAAATATAAGTTTAAGTTCATTTTTTTAAAAGTTTATTTATTTTGTGTGTGTGTGTGTGTGTGTGAGAGAGAGAGAGAGAGAGAGAGAGAGAGAGAGAGAGAGAGAGAGAGAATTCCAAGTAGGCTTTGTGCTGTCAGTGCATAGCCTGATGCAGGGCACATTGCGGGGTCGATGTGGAGCTCAATGTGGAGCTCAGACTTAGGAACCGTGAGATCATGACCTGAGACAAAGTCAAGAGCTGGATGCTTAATGGACTGTGCCACCCAGATGCTCCTGTTAAAGTTCATTTTTGTTTTTTAGTTACTGTGAAAGTTCCCAGACTGGAGACAACCAGCAGCTTTGGACTGGTGAAAATCATCCAAGTTTGTCTCTATTGTTATCAGCACCTATAAGAAATGAAATGACGTAGATTATGGTCTAATTATGATAGTTGCTTATATTGTGCATAGTGCTTTACAATTTTATAAAATTTTATAAAACTTGTAGTAAAATTTTTTTCCTCTAATATTTAATCATTTCATCCATGTTGAGTCTTCAAAGTAAAATGCCTTTATAAAAGTTTGAAGAACAAAAGGGGTGACTGGAGTATAGTGTGTAAGTTGTAGGAGATCATTTTGGAGAGGAAAACAGGACTTAGGAATTGTGATAACTAATTCTAGACTTTGTCTATTGCTTGAAATCTAGGTAAGAGTTGACTGCCTTCTGCAGAGTCTCTCCCACTGCTCTTTTGCAATTGAGCAATCAACTATATTGTACGCGTGGGCTTTCCAATAAGTGCTGTGCTAACTAGTCTCTAAAAAACACCCTCAGTGATGCCTCTTGATACTTCTACCCTTCTGTTCCACATTGGGATCTGCATTAGTGCTGTGACTCATTTTAACTGATACAGTCCTGTGAAGTGATGCTATGTCTCTTCCAGGCCTAAACCTTAAGACAGTTTGATACGCTTCTGTTTTTCACTTTTGGGACAGGGAGCTATATGTGAGAAGTCTGGGTATCCTATTGTACTGACTATATTGAAAGACTACCTGGAGAGGGAAAAGCACTGAGAGTAGATGCAGAAAGAGAGAGGCCCACCCATCCTGGTTTCCCAGTTGAATTCACTTTTTCCCACAAATGTATTAAACATGTGAGTGAAGTAAGCTATCATGAACATTCTAGCTCCAGCCACCAATATGACAGTAGACTGTTGAGACACTGGTAGGCCAATAGAAAAAAAAAAAATCTAGGTGTCTCACAAGAAGATGGCTTCTTGAGTTTTTGAAGTATCAGAAATAAAAAACTGAATATTGTTTTAAGGCACTCAGTGCCTTAAACTGAGTGCTTTGTTACGTAGTAATAGGTAAATAGTGCAGAGGCTAGTAGACATTTTAAATGGTAACTTTCTAATTCTGCAGAAATTATAAAACTATTGAAACAGAATTAGTTTTATAGAATATAGAATTTCTTGCAATTTCAGAGTCTGATGCAGGAGACAAACTGGTAAGCAGTCATAGTATAAGTGGTATCTCTCTTTTGGCAGTCACTGTTGCATTCAATGGAAACAGTGATTTTTCCATGTCAGGGTACATAGTATTCCATAGTGTACATGTATCATAATTTACTTAATAGTTTAAGATGGACATTTACATTTCTTTATGTCTAAATTTTTCTGTATTGCAAATAAAGATGCAAAAATGTGAATTTAGGATAATTAAACTTGTCCTCGTGCTTTACCAAGTTTATGGTACTACCATCTTAACCATTGACATTCTTTGTTATAAGTTTGAGAATGGTCACATTTACTATTCAAATGGGGACATTTGGAATATGCCATATAGGAAGTAATATGTATTAGTAGACATGAATTCTGGAAGTAATGAAAATGACCCCAGAAAATTTATGATTTGTCTGATGATTTAGTAAGGGAAAGAAGGAGCCCCACCACATTCTCCCACATCTAAACTTAGCCTGCTATTGCTAATTCTTTCATCAAAGGAAACTAGTGGAGAATCAACCACAATAACATAAATATGAAATTAGTATTTAATAAGTTACAAAAATTAGTTGAACTTAAATGTCTTACTAAGAGTGCATATTAGAGTGGGTAGCAAAACCTGGTGGAAGGAACATGGACTTCAGGATCATATAGACCTGGGCTTTAACTCCTCATTCTGCCGCTCTACTGTAGTAGTTGATAATCATCTGCAAATCGGGGTCAGAACTATTTATTTTATAGTGTGGTTAGGTTATAAAAAGAGCCAAAAATTTGGTGTGTGAATAAATGTTATTTTCCTCTTCCTTCTTGCTATATATGTCTAGGAATATAAACTCTAATTACTGGTTTTTACCGTTACTTTGTTCATAAAAGCAAAGCATGTAATATGACCCTTTATATTTTCATGAATTTTAAAAACCAGTTTGGAACATGCTGCAAAGTGTGTGCGAATATAATTCTTTATAGACTACAGGAAATAATATTAACTGTCGTATTTTGCATCCATTATCTCTGAATTTTGGGAGTAGGAATAGAAGTTAATACTTTCATCTTGTAGATATGGGTTCAAACATTACAGATTGGTAGCTATGCTTGTGGTGAGCATGGCATAATGTATAGAACTGTTGAATCACTATGTTGTACACTTGAAACTAATGTAACATTGTTTATCAAGTATACTTCATGGAAAAAATGACGAGTTAGAGGGGCGCCTCAGTGGCTCATTGGTTGGCTTAGTCGATTGAGGGTCCAACTCTTGATTTCCACCCAGGGTTTTGGAATCAAGCTCCATGTCAGGCTCTGCACCGAGCATGGAACCTGCCTAAGATTCTTGCTCACTCTTCCTGTTTCTCTCTCTCCCTACACCTCTCCTCCGCTGCTCATGCATACACGCACTCTCTTTCTCTCAAAAAAAAAAAAAAAAAAAAAAAAAAAAAAAAAGACAGTTGGAAAATGGAGTGCTAGGATTATAACCCAGGTTCTCTGGCTCCTAGTCTAGTACTCTTTAGGTCATATTGCCCGGTGTTCTTTTGGTTCTCTTGTAACTAATTCTTAGTCTCTTTCCGTGATGGTATCATATTTGTTTAATCTTCAACTAGAGCCAATGAAATGCTTAGTCCCTGCTTTGTATGAGGAACTGTGCTAAGCACTTATGTTGCCTTATCCATTTTAATTTAGAGATAACCTCAGGTGAAAAGGAATTTGAAAGCTAATCTGATATTTTTATATTACGATAATCCTCAAACTTTTTGTATGAAGTTACTTTTTTTTTCACTCCTGAAACAGTATGACCATGTAGTCATGATAAGAATCCCTTAATTGAAGAAGATAAAGAATATTGATGGTGAAAGTTTTTAGTTCCTTGAGACATAATAATTGATGGAAGTGTTTGGCTTCCTTGTAGGCATACCACCATAACATACATAATGGGACAGAAAATGACTGGTAGAGTACCATGTAAGGCTTTGCCACCAGTTTTGCTTTATGCTATGAATTTGTTCAGAATGAAAGAGGGGTTTTGATACATGAATAATGCTGTGTTTAAATTACACTTTATAAGACAAAATCTTGTTCCATTTTGAGGACCTTGGAAATTGTCTTGAATACTCTGTGTATTTGAAGTGTCAGTGTATTATTTAATTTCTGAAACCAAGGGTAGATTGGTATGTATATAAGACCTTCAGAGGACTGTATCAACTGCAACTGTAGAAATTATTTTTTCTTTTAAAAAAATGTTTTAAAAAATGTTAATTTTAATTTTTTAAATGTTCATTTTTGACAGAAAGAGAGAGCTTGAGTGGGGAAGGGGCAGAGAGAAAGAGGGAGACAGAATCCCAAGCAGGTTCCAGGCTCTGAGCTATCAGCACAGAACTCACTGCGGGGCTTGAACTCATAAACGGCAATATCGTGACCTGAGCCGAAGTCGGATGCTTAACTGACAGAGCCACCCAGGTGCCCCAAATGTTTGTTTATTTTGGAGTTAGAGACAGCAGAGCAAAAGCCTGGGAGGAGCAGAGAGAGAGGGAGACATGGAATCTGCAGCAGGCTCCAGGCTCTGAGCTGTGAGCACAGAGCCTGACGTGGGGCTTGAACCCATGAACAGTGAGATCATGAGCCGAATATAGTTGGACGCTTAACCGACTGAGCCACCCAGGTTTCCCTGGAAATTATTTTCTTACTGCTAATTCTTTTTTATTATTAATTCTTTTATCACTTCCTTTCAAAATTAAAACACACATGCATACCTATGCACTGAAATCTTGGAGTATTAAATTATAGGCCTCAGAGAAATACCTTACTGTGTGTAAATGATTTTTTATAGTTTTTTTAGATTGAGAGGAAGGAAATAGACAAGGTAGTTTATTTCTCATTTGAGAAATTATTCTTTAAAAAAATTTTTTTTAACGTTTATTTATTATTGAGAGACAGACACAGAGCATGAGCAGGGGAGGGGTAGAGAGAGGGGGAGATGCAGAATCTGAAGCAGGCTCCAGTCTCTGAGCTGTCAGCACAGAGCCTGATGTGGGGCTCGAACCCACAAACTGGGAGATCATGACCTGAGCCGAAGTGTGTTGTCTAACCAACTGAGTCACCCAGGCGCCCCGAGAAACTATTCTTATTATAAACCTGTCTCTTTGTAATGAAAATATAAGAAATGTAGAACATGGAGATACTTTTAGGAAAGGCTTCATTATTTTTTAACATGTTTAGATTGGCAAATTATGGACCTTTAAATAAAATGTTTGAAAATTGTTTTTCTCTAAAAATCGTAGATGATTAGTCTCTAGCCAAGTCCATCTGTTATCCTGATAGTTGTATACGGTTTCTGTTATGTATAGGAACGTGTCAAATGTGAAGGTGACATTACTATCCATTTTTTAAAAGACTTTTTAAATATTTTATTTTTGTAGAGAAATATTAGGTTCATCGTGATATTAATAGGAAGATACAGAGTTCCCATATACCCTCTGCCCCCATATCTGTGTAGCCTCCCCCATTGTCAGCATCCTCTACCAGAGTGGTACATTTGTTTTAATTGATGAATCTGTATTGACACATCATAATCACCCAAAGTTCATAGTTTTCCACAGGGTTCACTTCTGGTGTTGTATATTCAGTGGACTTGGACAAATGTATAATGACCTTTATCCATCATTATAGTATTGTACAGAGTAGCCTCACTGCCCTAGAAGTTCTCTGTTCCACCTATTGATTCCTCTTCCTTTGCAAACCTGAAGCAACCAGTTATCTTTCTATTGTCTCCATAGTTTTACCTTGTTCAGATGTCATATAGTTGGGATCATATAGTATGCACGCTGTGTAGTTTTTTTCAGGTTGGCTTTCTCATTTAGTAATGTGCACTTCAGGTTCCTCCACATCTTTTTGTGGCTTGATAGCTCTTTTCTTGTTAGTACTGAGTAATTTTACATTGTCTGAATGTACCACATTTATTTATTTATCTATGAAGGACGTTTTAGTTCTTCTAAATATTAGCAATTATGAATTAAGCTGCTATAAACATCCATATGCAGACTTTTGTGTGGACATATTTTCAACTCCTTTGGGTGAATACCAAGGAGTACATTTCCTGGATTTTATGGTAAGAGTATGTATATTTTTTTTTAATTTTTTTAAGTTTATTTATTTGGAGAGAGAGAGAGAGAGGGAGCAGGGGTGAGGCAGAGAGAGAGGGAAAGAGAGAATCCCAAACAAGCTTCATGCTATCAGTGCAGCGCCCAATGCAGGGCTTGAACTCATAAACCATGAGATCATCACCTGAGCCAAAATCAAGAGTCAAACCCTTAACTGAGCCACCCAAGTGCTCCAGATTATGTTTAATTTGTAAGAAACTGCCACACTGTCTTCTAAAATGGCTGTACTATTTTACATTCCCCATGTAGCGACCAATTTCCAGCAGTGAATGAGACTTCCTGTTCCATTTCTGCATTTTCTTCCTGTTCTATTTCTTCCTGTTCTTTATCTGCATCTGGTGTTGTAGGGTTTTACAGATTTTGGCCATTCTAATAGGTGTTTAGTGGTATCTTGTTTTTTTTTTTTTTGTTTTTCTTTCTTTCTTTCTTTTTTTTTTTTAAAGAGAACGAGCACCAACAATCTCAAGCAGGCTCCACGCCCAGCACAGAGCCTGGTTCGGTGGCTCATTTTCATGACTTTGAGATCATGACGTGAGCTGAAATCAAGAGTCAGACACTCAACGGACTGAGCCACCTAGGTGCCCCAAGTGGTATCTTGTTTTAACTTGCATTTCCTTGATGACATATTGATCATTTGCCATCTATGTGTTTTCTTTGATGAGTTGTCTGTTAAGGTTCTTTGGCACATTTTTCTTAATTAAGTTGCTTATTTTCTTACTGAATTTTAGGAGTTCTTTGTATATTTTTCATAACAGTCCTTTATCAGGTCTTTTGCAAATATTTTCTCCTAATCTGTGGCTTAGTTTCTCATTTTCTTAACAGTGTCTTTCACAGAGCAGAAGGTTTTCTAATTTTAATGAAGTCCAGTTTGTCAGTGATCTCTTTCATGGATTGTGCCTTTGTATTGCATTTAAAAAAAATCACCTCCATACCCAAGTTCATCTAGTTTTCTCCTATATTATCTCCTAGGAATTTTATAATTTTGCATTTCGCATTTAGGTGTATAATCTATTCTAATTTAATTTTTGTGTGTAAATTCTGTGTCTAGATGCATTTTTTTGCATGTAGATGTCCACTTGTTCCATCACCATTTGTTGAGAAGACTGTCTTTGCTCCATTATGTTGTCCCTGTTCCTTTGCCAAAGATCATATGTCTGTCTTTATGGAGTCTAGTTCTGGGTTCTGGGTTTTGCTTACATGATTTATTCATCTATTCTTTGGCCAAAACCAAACTGTCTTGATTACTGTAGCTTTATATTAATCTTCAAGTTGGGTAGTGTCAGTCCTTCAATTTTGTTCTTCTTCAGTATTATGTTGGCTATTCTTGGTCTTTTGCCACTCCATATAAACTTTAGAATCAGTTGACATCTACAAAATGTCTTGCTGTAATTTTGACTGGGATTATATTGATTCTATAGATCAAGTTGGGAGATACTGATATCTTTACAGTATTGAACCTTCCTATCCATGAGCAGAATATCTCTCCATTTATTTAGTTCTTGGATTTTGTTCCACAGATTTTTGTAAGTTTCTTCATGTAGATCATGTTTTGTTCGATTTATACCAGTCTCATTTTTGGGGTGCTGATGTAAATGATAGTGTGTTTTTAATTTCAAATTTGACTTATTATTGGTATGTAGGAAAGGGATTGGCTTTCATATATTAACCTTGAATCATGCAACTTTACTATATAATTGCTTATTAGTTCCTGGAGTTTTTTGATCTTTCTTTATTTTCTACATAGATAATCATGTCATGTGCAGATAAAGGCAGTTTCATTTCTTTCTTTGAAATTCTTATGCCATTTATTTCCTTTTTAATGTCTTATTGCACTTTTTCCTACTATTATGTTGATGATCATTACCATTTTTATTCTCCTTTCTGTGAAATCTATGTTAAAATTTTCTTCATTGTATTTGTTCTGCAGCTCACCAAAGCTCATCGACAAGGACACATGGTGAAAGTAGACTGGCTGGACAGATTGACATTTAGAGAAATAGAAATGATAAATGAGGTGGGTTGTATCCCTCGTTTTTTGCATTTTGTTTTCTTACAAAATATTTTTTCCATATTTCTAACTCAAACTTTGTTTTTTTTTAACTTTATCTTATTATGAGAGAGCATGTGCATGTGTGCATGAATGGGGGAGGGGCAGAGAGAGAGGAAGATAGAATCCTAAGCATGCTCTGTGCTGCCAGCATGGAGTTCGACTTGGGGCTTCATCCCAGGAACCATGAGATGGTGACCTCAGCTTAAGTGACTGAGCCACCAGGCAGCCCTCTAAATCAAACTTTTTGAGAAGCATTGTTTGTTGACAGATAACTTACAAATGTGAGAGTATTGAGGATAACCTGTAGTTGTGAGTTCTATGGTAATAATTGGGAAATTTGAGATACCTGTTTTTCTTTAATTTTAATGTTCTCTCAAACCATGAAGTAGGTATAAGTTATCCTTAGTGTACTGAGTATTATACAAGTGAAGGCTGTGTTAAACTTGATGCCTCTTTTGATGTTCTCTTTCTCCATTTGGCAGCATATATTTATGTTCAATTCAGTATTGGACTCTTTCAACCCAGTGCTACCTGTTTATTTCAGTAACCTTAAGTCATTGTTAGTAATTCTCCCCAGTTAAGATACAGTGTGTATTATGTACTATGTACAGCACTCTGCACCCTTTGTAAAGTTACATGGTTCAAAGTAATTTGTTTGTTTTTTAATCTTGTTTACTGGCCCAAAATATGTTTAATTAAAAGATGGCTTCTGTGAAACTCCGAAAGTTAGAACAAAATTTTCTTTTCTTTTTTATATATTTGCACTGACATACTACATGTTTGGCCTAACATTCTGTGTCTGGGTAATAGAACAATTATTTTAATCACATTAGGAGAGAGGAATTTCAATATTTGTGATATGCCTAATTTACTGTGATTACCACAGGGCATAACTGACTTATTTTATATTCTGTGAATGTTTTTTTAGCAGGTTGAAAGAGAGAAATTTTTAATTTACAATGAACACTTATAAAAGTTAAATTCTACTATTGTTTATTTAAAAAAAATGAGTGTTTTGTTTAACAGTACTTACATTCAGTATGAATAAACTGGGCATCTTTTCTAAATTTATTCATAATACATTTTCATATTGAAACTGAAAGAAAAATTTATTTTTTGAATTTTTATAATAGTTACATTCCTAAAATAGTTAAATCAAAGTGTTTTCATTTTTCTGTTCTTCAACTTAGATACCCTTGAGTGTAGAAGAAGCTGTGTCACAACTTACTTTGTCCAGCCTTACTCACCTTCCCTTCTTTAAAAGATAGGAGAGCATTGCCATTACCATAATTAGACTATTATATGTTTCATAAAGCTGAACAATTTAAGTGACTTCTTTAGACCTTTATGATTTTATACATACAGATTTAATACCATTTTTAAAACTGGGTTAAGACTTATCACCCTTTTAGACTTTATTAAGAGGACACATTTATACATGCAATATTTTTTTATGTTGGAGAAAAGTAACTATTTCCCAGTATATTTAAAGTATATTGATAAAAATGTATAAATGATTGCCAGTTATCTTAAGACCATTTGTGAATTGTGAATAACTTGTAAAGGTTGTATCTGGGAAGCTCAAATAGCTTCTGTTTTTAATTATATACTTTACTTAATTTACATACTTAGACATATGGTTTAAGGATAAACAGTTATTTGCTTAAATTAGAAGTCCAAAACATCTTTATTTCTGAAATAAAATAGTTTTCGTGAAAATGTATATAAAATACCTTCCAAGATTTTATATAATATAATCCAACTAGAATAAACCAGAAATGTCATTGACTTTGAGGAGGGAGTTATAGGAGAATAGTAGACACTTCTTTATAAAACAATGGTGCTATATAAAATAAAATAGCAGTACTGTATAAAACAGTGTGTTTATAATAATGCAATAAAAATTTACTACATTTTAAGTTGTACTTGATAGGTCATGTATTACTGAATTGGAAATAATGATGTATTACTGATCCTTTAAAGGAATGTTGAAGATCATTATTTTTCATAAAAATCTTTTTTTTTTTTTTAGAGTGAAAAACGAAGTTCTAATTTCATGTACTTGATGGTTGAGTTTCGATGTGTCAAGTGTGATGATAAGGAATATGGTATTGTTTATTATGAAAAGGTATTTGTCTTGGAACTGTTTATAGTCTCTAAAGTAGAGGGGAGGGGAAACAGTAAAAAAAATTACTGTTGTACCTGCTGAGATGAATTATTTGGTTGCAGGATAGCAGCAGACAGCTGTCAGCCGCAGCTGTTTGTGTATACACAAATCAGATCATATAGCTACAACAAGATTACAAAAACCAATCATTCATGTAATGGAGTTCTGGGTTCCAGAATTCAATAAATATGCAACAGATTAAAAACTTTTTGATTAATTGTTTTGTAAATTGACAAGTAGGATATTAAAGCAATAGCTTTGTTAACAATTGATATTCATTTGAAAAATAAAAAGAATAATTTTTTTAAGTGATAAGGTGTTGAAAATTAAGCGTATACTTCTTATTTGAGTAAGCATATATAATGTGTTGGAATTGTATATGTGATCCTTACATAAGTATGCTTATGAAAGCCATTCTAAATATGTATTTTTTATATATAATTAATGCAGAATTAAGAAAACCATGTTATCTGACTGAGTGATAACAAGTACACACTTATGGATTTGTTTTGGTCTGCTCATTATGCAGAAGAAAGTACGTGTATGTTTGATATGTAGCTAGATGAAAAATATCTGTTCCTTTAATGCTTGTTGAAGGGTCTTAATTTAAGCACTATAGAAATAATTGCATGCATAGTTCAGAACTACGTAAACCAGGTATTATTGTGGAAATACTTAGGTGCTTAAATCATCGTGGGTGAGGACAGACTTTTTGATACATGGCATAATAGAATAATATTTCTTCTAGTATATAGTTATATGCAGTATATTTGTTTATTAGAGGCAGCACTTCTAAATTATATTTACGCTCTAGTGTTATTTATTAAAGCTGTCTCAGTGATTTTTGAAAATATACATCTTTTTATAACTATAAATTATTTGAAAGATCTTTTTGTAATGGAGTTTTAAGGTTTATATAGTTCATTTATGATCATTTTTTTTGATACTTTTCAAGTTAACATATATCTTTTTCTCTTAGGCTTGTACCCCTTCTCTTTAATAAAAGGTTAGGAAAAGTTAACTTGTTTCAGCTTTTTATTTTATAAATGATAGTCTTTGGTAAAAAGACATTAGGAAGGTAGACTAACATTGTTTATTAATTCATTAGAAAAACTGCATTAAAAACAGTGGGAAATACAGATGAGTGAAATTATTTTGTCACTAATACACTTTAATAAACTCACATTTTACATTTTATACTATATCTCATATAATTTAAAGCATTATTTCCTGCCCATGTGGAGTTTATATTGCAAAAACATGGTAATGGAAATGGTACTTTCAAACATAAGAGATGTGAAGAATCTTTTGAGAGACAGCTTTGATAATAGATGAAATAATAACAGAACAAAAATTAGAAGAATTTCAAGTATTTTTGAAAAGGTTCTTGACCCCTTTCTACTGCTTCTTGAAAATTGCTCATAAATTAATGCTTGTCTACCTACCGTGTCATATTTCCACTTAGTGTAAAGATTGCTGGGCCAGTGTATTGAATCTAATGGAAATAGACTTTCTTGTCACCTGTCTTTTGTGACAGATAGCCTTAGTGAAGATTACTTGTCACAGTTGGGCTGATAAATGTGTCTTCTGGTATTGTGACTGAGAACCAGCCTGTTAAACAACGGCTGTGGGAATTTGTGGTTTTCTGTAAGACTCAATTATTGAACTAAAGTCAAGTCACAGTACTTCCCCTATTTCAGTCTCTCCTGGTTTTGTGCACATTATCTAACAAAGGAAATACTAGCATTTGGAAATTGACAGAAAAACTTGATCCAAGATGTACAGTTAGGAGGAAATGAATTTTGCCCTTAATTAGTTTAGCTTTTCCCACTATGTACACAGTGACATTTATTATGCTGAATTACCTCTCTTGCCTGATTTGGATAAAAATAAAAGCCAATACTCTTCAAAAGTGATAATACCAACAAAATAAGGCAGCTTTATTTCTTAATAATTGATGGATTGATTCTTTTTATTCAGGTTTGCATTGCATTGAGGAGGTGTCCCTCTAAGAAGCAATGCTGCTGAGTCTCTGTGTATAAAGTTCAGCAACATTAACTCCACACCTAAAATTTGACTTCTTTGAATGGAACTTTATTGTGATAATTTGAAAAGTTACCAACATCTACTCAGTAGTTTTTGCAAATAATGCAACACATCCCTTGTGCATTTTATTCATATTTATACTTATTATATTTTAATTATACTTTGTGGTTTCTTGTTTTAAGTTGGAAAATGAGGACATACTAATTTTGACCCATTATCATTATAAACAGTTAAAAAAACTTACAAAAACAATCTACTAATTTCTATATCTAATATATCTAAAAACTGTAACAACTTTTTGTTAGATTTTATTTTTCCCAAAGTATTTCCTCAGCAACAACAGATAAAAAATGGATATGTATTTTAAAATACAGTTGAAAGAAGATACTTTTTTTTAAAAGGGAGGAATGATGTTCATTAAATAGAATTAAAATACATAGGATGTGCATTATCATGTGTTATTTTTTACTATTTGGTTAAATTTTATCTGTTTTTTAACTTACTACACTGTAACCCAGGATGGTGATGAGTCATCTCCAATTTTAACAAGCTTTGAGATAGTGAAGGTTCCTGATCCTCAGATGTCTATGGTGAGTCATTGTCAAATTTCTTATGAAAGTGTGTTTCTCCACAGTGATTATGACTTGGATCCACACATACACTTTCTTTTAAAAAGTATGTAACTAATTCAGACACCTAAAAGTAATTCATAAGTCCATTTTAGCTATCTGGAGTCAAGTTCAGTGAACTTTTACAGTATCAACACCTAAAAATAAGGTCAGGAGAGTATAGTATTGGGGAACCATTTTATTTGATTATTGGAAGAGTTAGGGAATGTAGTCTTGAGAACTTAGGGAACAGGTATTTGAAAGGTTGTCGTCATGTGGAAGGGGAGTTTGTTTATACTGGAATGAAACTGTAGGCTCAATGGATAATTATAGGGAGACTGATTTTGTTGGAAAATATGGAAGATTGTTGTAGCTACAAGAACTTTTTTATTTGGATCATGGTGACGTGGATGATTTTGAGAGATACCTACATATGGAAGTTTGAGATGATAGCACTTTCAGGGATAGGAAACAGGAAGAATTCTTACTTTGTACCAGAGGATTAATTAGATGACTTTACATTTAGAAAGTTTCAGGCAAAAAATACTTTTAGTAGCATAATGGATACCATGATATTCACACTTAAAACTCCTTTACATCACTCTGAACCATCTTATTCTTATTTTTTTTTACCTTTCTAATTGGATTAGTTACCTTCCTAATCAGACCAAAGTGGATTAAAAGTGGCATATTAGAAGATAAAAACATGATGATAGAGGTAAATACACATCATTAAAGCAGGAAGTAATAACTGATGGCCCAACACCAAAGGAAGAGATGGCAGAAAAAAAGCATAAAAATTAGGGAAAAAAAGGTCACTTGCAAATCTTTTAGAAACAAACCTCCTGAATTCCTTCACAGTCCCTATGCATAGTATAATAAGTTCAAGTTAATATGTCTAAAATTGAAACTGAATTTTCATTATAAGATGATATATTTTTTATTCTGGATATTTGAAACACATGAATGGACATATTTTATGCTTACCTTCAAAGTAGCCAACAGTGAAAAAGATTTTTGGGGGCACCTGGGTGGCTCAGTCCATTGGGCACCCTGTGTTGGGCTCTGTGCTGACAGCTCAGAGCCTGGAGCCTGCTTCAGATTCTGTGTCTCCTCCTCTCTGCCCCTCCCCTGCTCATGCTGTCTCCCCGTCTCTCAATAGTAAATAAACATTTTAAAAAAATGTAAGAAAAAAAAAAAGTTTTTTATACCAGGACCTTAGTTAGCACTGTTACTCCTATCAAAAAGTCCGGTAAATGAGATGTTTGTATTTTTAGTGTATTCTTTTCTAAAGAAGATACTCATCAAGAGTTAATAGCTTTAGGGTGCCTGGGTGGCTAAGTTGAGTGTCCAAAATCGTCCCAGCATCACAATCTTGTGGTTCCTGGGTTCTAGCTCCACATCTGGCTTGCTGCTGTCAGCATGGAGCCTGCTTTGGATCTCCTGTCTAGCTTCTCTCTCTGCCCCTCTCCCGCTTGCACTCTCTCTCAAAAATAAATAAAGCTTAAAAAAAAAAAAAGAATTATAGCTTTAACATTATGGATACTGTAATTAAAACAAAACAAAACAGGGGCGCCTGGATGACTCAGTCGTTTAAGCGTCTGACTTTGGATCAGGACATGATCTAACTGGTGAGTTCCAGCCCCACATCAGGCACTGTGCTGACAGATGAGAGCCTGGAGGTTGCTTCACATTCTGTCTCCCTCTCTCTCTGCCTCTCTCTGGCTTGAGCTCTGTCTTTCTCTCTCTCTCAAAAATAAATAAATATTAAAAAAAATTTTAAAACAATTAAAAAAGTTTTAAATGCAAGTGGGCAAACACTAAAAAGATAGAAAGAAATCCAAAACTAAAACAAAAAACCAAAACTACTCTCCTTATCCCCTGTGCTCAAAAATTTAGTTCAGTTTGTAGTCATGATTATTTACCAAATAGAGGACTATATTTTAAAAACAACGACAACAAAAAACCCCCAGCTATTAAACTGCTGAATCAGAGAATAAAGCACTATAAAACTTCTGTAATTATAAGCACATGTACTAGCACGTGTACATACACAGATAGACACAGATAGACTGATAGAACAGCAGAAAAAGCCCAGAAATAGATCCAAGTACATATGCAAATTAGTATATGATAATTAGTGGCATTTCATTACTGGAACATAGTCGTGGGGAACTGGTTAGCCATTTATAGAAAGATAAAATCAGACCCATACCTCACATCATATATT
This sequence comes from Herpailurus yagouaroundi, assembly GCF_014898765.1. Lineage (NCBI taxonomy): Eukaryota > Metazoa > Chordata > Mammalia > Carnivora > Felidae > Herpailurus > Herpailurus yagouaroundi. Next base: position 32,121,289 of record NW_024412397.1, on the reverse strand, counting down.
TCGAAAAAGATTAAGTCAGATCCATACTTCACATCATACGTAGAGAAAAATTCCAAATAGATCAGGGATTTAAGTATTAAAATGAAACCTTACTAGTACTTTACTGTCAGTGTAGGGAAAGCTTTGTAATCATGTTATGACTCAAAATCTAGAGACTGTAAAAGAAATGATTGATAAATGTGACTATGTTAAAACAATCATATGGCAAAACACTATAACAAAGTCAAAAGACAAGTGACAAACTGGAAGAAACTCTTTTTGACCTACATCACAGACAAAGGGATGAGTATCTAATGTATTGAGGATTCTTAAAAACTGAAGTAATAAAGGACCAGAAAGCCAATTGGAAATCAGGAAAAAGATATGAACAGATAATTCACACATGCAAAATAAAAATAAAATAAAAAAATCCCTTAAGCAAAGACAGTATGTTCAAAACTAATGGCTTTGGCTATAGGTAAAATAGTCCATACCAAGTATACATATGTATGTTCAAGCATTATGGTCACCATCCCTTCCATCAGTCACTGCTGGCAGATGTCCCAGGGTCATTAGTAGCTCATAGGAAGAGGGAATGCTTTAGTCTGGGTTGTCAGGGAAGATTTTAGAGTAAAGGTGATACCCGAGTGGGTATGAAAGCCTTGAATATATGAAGAACGAGGGGGTATAATGAGGTATTTTAAGAAGCTGGAACGGTATGTGCATATTATGGCACTAGTGAAGCATAAGGCATATTTAGTTTCCCTATCTCAATATGGTGACATTTAAAAGAAACATACACAGGGGATGAAAGTTGTAACAAGAATAAAATGTTAATTATTTTAAAATGGTTTTAAGTAAGCAACTACTTACTTTTATATTTATAATTGGCTATTGAAACTTCCTTTTGATGAAGTTTACATTATTGATTAATTTTATAAATAATTTATAGGAGAATTTAGTTGAGAGCAAACATCACAAGCTTGCCCGGAGTTTAAGAAGTGGACCTTCTGACCATGATCTCAAACCTAATGCTGCCACAAGAGATCAACTAAATGTAAGAGAATTTATGGACCAATAATATAAAAATAATGAAATGTGTAATTTAGTTGCAATTGATGTGATAACCACTTCATTTGAAAGTGATTCAGGTGCATGTGTTTTCCAGGGTAATGAAATCTGCATAACTTCAACAATTTTGCATTTTCTGTATGTTTTTTGAAATCAATTTTGGGGCTTTAAGAGAATATATTAATCCTGGAGACAGAGAGACAAATAGTATATACTTTCTTGATATAGTGGTCTGGCCACCATATAGAAACTGGCCCCAAGGTACATTGCCTGAGGGAAAGCCGTGGTGTGCAGATATGCATTGTTGTGTGCTTTGACTTGACAGGGAAAGTGTTCATTATTTATTTCCTTTTTCCTTTTGGAAAGAAAGGGGGATTTTGTTATTTTGATATGGTTTATTTTTGGTTGAATTAAATGAGCTCTGTAGTTACAGATTTCTATATGGAGTGTGACTTATTACATCGTTTTTTTCTGTCCCTGCACTCTAATAATATCCTTTTTTGGACTGAGAAGTACAGCAAATTTAAGCCTTACTCTGCTTCATGTACATTTCTCTACTTCTGTAATATTCTATTATAGAAATATTTAAATAAATGAAAAATTTTAAATGAAATGGAAATACATAGGAAGAATATATTTAACCAACGTAGTTCTTTTTTTCTTTGTTGTAGATTATTGTGAGTTATCCACCAACCAAGCAACTTACATATGAAGAACAAGATCTTGTTTGGAAGTTTAGATATTATCTCACTAATCAAGAAAAAGTGAGTATCTTGAATATTTTCGTATATCAGATTTATTTGCAAAATTTGTTACTAATGAAGAGGAGAGGTAAAACTGCCATGGAAATAAAATGTTATTGTCAAAATAAAAACATGCTATAGAGCAATATATATGATACTTCATTTTTTAAATATTACAAAGAGTATATACACAAAGATACATGTACCAGTTTGTTGCTGCATAGATTATGTATAGGTGCATAGTTTGAATGGGTTAAATCAGAGAGACTTGGGTTCACTTTTGGTAACACTACTTATTCTTACTAGGTAAGGTGAGGAGAATTGCCTTGGAAGCTTGGTTTCCTCATTTTTCTGGTGATGACAATCCTTGATAGGTGAGGTAATACTGGTGAATAACCTGGCCAAGTACCTGGCACATAGTAGATGCAGAGTAAATGTTTCACCTCTATCTTCATGGTTCTCACCTCTTTGAACTTGGATGACTACCAAACTATTTATGTTATTAAAAGGAATATAGAACTTTGGAGGAGATGTGCCTAGAGAGGGAGTATGAGAAATGTAATTTGAAATGTATAAGTTGAGTCATAGAGTGGGATCCATCTTGGCATGCGGAATAGAGGCAAGGTCAGAACTAGACATTTGCTTTTCTTTTTTTCTTTTCTTTTTTTAATTTTTTTTTTTCAACGTTTATTTATTTTTGGGACAGAGAGAGACAGAGCATGAACAGGGGAGGGGCAGAGAGAGGGAGACATAGAATCGGAAACAGGCTCCAGGCTCCGAGCCATCAGCCCAGAGCCTGACGCGGGGCTCGAACTCACGGACCGCGAGATCGTGACCTGGCTGAAGCCGGACGCTTAACCGACTGCACCACCCAGGCACCCCGACATTTGCTTTTCTTAATGAAACCATGGAGTTACTAAGTTTCTGGAGAGAATTAGGATAAAGTAGTCAGCACTAGATTACAGTCTAGGGACTTGGTTCTGAGACTTAGTGGACTGTTGCCACTAAGAAGCTTTTTGAGTACTGGCAAATCACTTCCACCTGTCTGAATTTTAGTTTCTCATATTTAATATGAGTTGATTAAATGTGAACTTTAAGTCTCTTTTAGTGTTTAAAATAGTCTGTAAATTCTTAGAACATAGGTTCAAGGGCTAACCTTTAAGATATAAGAATAATAACCAGTATCTGTTAGTCAGCCACAGTATGCCAGGGATCTTTTAAATCCCACAACAACCCCAGAATGTTGGTGTGATCATGAGTGTTCTGTATATGAGGAAGCTTGAGTCTTAAAGACATTAAGGAACCTGTGCAAGAAGCACAAAGCTCTTATACCATCTTGATGTGCTCACATCTGTGAATTAGAGGAGAACTTAGTGGATTTTAGAGAAAATATTTGCAACATCACGTACATGCCTCAGCAGGAATTATGAAATGTGTTGGGCACAAAACATAGCAGCACAGGAAAATTAATATCTGTCAGAAAGCTATTACATAATTATATGAGAATGAATGAATATGTTTTACAATCTCATGAGACAGTCTTTAGCTACTTTAACTTGTTTTTCTGAAACAATTTTATTTCTTTTCATTTCTAAAGTAAAGGTAAAAATTCAATTGCAGCTCATCTTAAACTTTCCAGCTTTACTTCTTTATCTTTTATTGATGCCTTGGGAAATTCTTTGTAGATGAATTATATTAACTCTCCTTACATCCTTAACAAGAGTGAAAAAAGAATTTTAAATTTCCTATAGCTTTGAGTGTTATTCTCTTCATGACTGCAAAAAAGGAAATATTCATCAATAAAAACTTAGGTTGTGATTCTGGGTTTCATAAAAAGATTGAGTTAGTACATGATACTCTGTTAAATGAAGAAAAACCTTGGTCACAGAAATTGCATCTTGAATGTAGAAGAGTGTTTGCTAAAACACACAGCAAGATATTGAATTAAACCTGTTAGAATGTATGGGTTCAAGAAGCATAGAAAAGATTTACAGAGCAGAACTGCCTTAGATAGAAACACTTGCAAGAAAAATTGTTTGTTTAAACAAGTAGTCACTTCCCACCGAAATTCAATTACTTCCAGATATGTGCAAAAGAAATAAAATGCTCAAGTGATATAAAGTATGTGACAAGTTTCATTTAACTAGTTGATTTCAAGTTTTTGAAATGTGGGTGATGAAACTTCAGTTCTCAGGACACATTATAGGATTCTTATGATCACTAGAGTAGAACAAACAATATTTCTTAATGTTTGGGAAGCACTTTTCAGTAGACCAGATATATATATTGGCTTTCAAGTGACCAGAGGAATTATTCACACAGCCACATTTGTGTCTTTGTAATAATTTAAAATGGGTTTTGTAGAAAACAAATACTCTTGTACTCCTGTCCCTTAATTTACTTACACAAAGAAGTTCTTTCCGTGTCAGTTTCTCTGAAACTGATTTAGGTTATTTGGCATTGGGCCCTGAAGCTGAAAAGATTTGGTGTAGAGAAAACAGTGGTCAAAAATTGATGGAAATTAGTTCTTACAAACTTACATTTCTTATTTACTTTTTAATTAAATTTGGTCTTTCCACCTATTTTTTTCTAAATGACCTGTCTTAAGTATTTTGGATGAAAACCTTCTACTCTGGATGTGATGTTGCACCTACGAAGTTCACAGTAATCGCTTTATCTAGCAAAACCAGTGAAATTCAGGAACATTTTAAAAATTTGTGGTCCATACTATGTAGAACTATTTCTACATAGTATGGAAAGTGGCTTATTATTATGAAATCTAAAATGTGAATATTGTAACTTTTCAAAACCAATAAATGGTAAATGGCTTCTTATAAAAATGTTAATTGAAAATAACTTTCTTAATGCCTTTCTGTTATCTTTGGGGGAAAAAAAGCATAGGAACTGTCACACAGTGGAGGTAATAGTGATGCACTGAATGTTCATATGAGGCTTTCCTGAAGTAGCTGTTGGGACCGTAACATCAGGACAATAATCATATTTGTGCTGTCAAGAAGTCGATGAGGAGCAGAAATGAATTCACTTCAGCAAGCAAAGTTACCACTTTGGCCTAGTAATATTTAGACTCTAGGCTTCGAGATACCATTTCTCTGTCTTTATATAAATTAAAACTGTTTTTAGGGAAAGGATATTTATACAGAATCAAAATGGGGAAACATAAGCATGTAAATTGATTAAAGGTTATCCTCCTAATAAACATTTAGGTAATTACTATAATAGATATGTAGAGTATAGCAAGATCAGTGTGCTATGATATGAAGGAAATTTCACAGAGCAAAAGATTGGTCTTAAAGTTTGAATAAGCTTCGATGATATTTTTTATGTGATGATCATTTTTCATGGAGAAGAAAAGCATGAGTAAGGCAGCATGTTAAGTTCAGAGACAGAAAAATTTGTGTGAATGGCTATGAAATAAACAAGTTGGAGTCAGTTTGAGCCTTGGATTCTAGCTTGGGAGTTGGATTTCACTGGTGATAGGAAACCACTAAAGCAACAGAGTATGTCTTAAGAAGTGATGTTTTAAGGAAGTTGAATCAGGGTGGGTTGGAGCAGGTCTGAGAATGAAAGAAGAGACCTAATTAGGAGACTCATGTATGATTTTGAGAGTGATCTTGGAGGGCAGGGGAAGGAGAGGAGAATGTGTAAGATGACTTGGTGACAACTCCCAGGAGTTAGGCTTGAGTGCCTGAAATAATGAAATAGGGCAAATGGAAGGAGCAGGGTGAGCAGATATTTTCAATTTTGAAATTAGAAGCACAACTGTGATACTGTGATCTAATAAGAATATATGCTTGGTTTTTGTTTCTGGCACAGTTTCTAAAGCCCTGGGGATTTCCTGAGTGGTAGGGATAGGGGTGGTGTCTTTTTGTTATTCATAATAAGCCCCTTTCAGCCATACCTGAGTTTATGCTAATGAGGTGATTCTTGCAAGATGGAGCTGGTTGCTAGAGGAACCAACCAGATGAATATGATTAGAGGGTTGGAATTTTCAACCCACCCCATGACTTCTGGGAGAGGGACTAGGCATTGCATTAATGAACACTGGCCAGAATAAATCAAACCTATGTAATGGAACCTTCATGAAAACCTATAACAACAAGGTCTGTAGAGCTTCTGGGTTGGTGAATGCATTCATGTGACAGGAGAGTGGCACATCCAAACTTCTATAGGGACAGAACCACCTCTGCTTGGGACCCTTCCAGACCTGTCCAATGTACCTTTTCATCTGGTTATTCATTTTGTATCCTTTGTAATAAACCAGTAGTAATAAGTAAAGTATTTCTGAGTTTTGTGAGCTATTATAGCAAATTACTGAGCCTGAGGAAGGTGTCATTGGTAACTTCTGATTTGTAGCGAAGTCACACACAAGTGTGGGCAACCTGGGGATCCAAAATTTGTAATTGGCTCTAAAACAGGAAGCAGTTTTGTGAGACTGACCCTTTAACCTGTGGAATCTTCAGTAACTCCAGGTAGTTTCATAATTGAACTAGATTTTGGGACATCTAGTTGGTGTTCTCAGAGAATTAAGCAATTGTTTGGTGTGGAAAACGACACATTTGTTGTCAGAAGTGTCCTGAGTAGAGGAATAGATTTCCCTTTAGCAACAAATTAGAAATTTCCCATAACTTAGTTGGTAGAAGTTAAAAATAGAGATATATATGATGAACATAGTTTTTTTCAGCTCTGAAGTGATTGTGAATGTGATTCTAAGAATAGGAGATAATAGTGAAGAGGTTCTAAGATCAGAAGGGAGGTTAATTAAATACTGCTATTTAGGGGCGCTTGGGTGGCTCAGTCGGTTAAGTGTCTGGCTTAGGTCATGATTCATGGTTTGTGAGTTTGAGCCCCGCATCAGGCTTTGCGCTGACAGCTCAGAGCCTGGAGTCTGCTTCCGATTCTGTGTCTCCCTCTCTCTGTCTGCCCTCCCTCCCTTGCTTGCTCTTTATCTCTCTTTCAAAAATAAACATTAAAAAAAAATTGGAAATACTGCTATTTAAAACATGGCAATAAAAGTGGTAATGTTGTCATTTGACATTGCACCCAACATCAGAAGTAGAATAACAATAATATCAGATGATAAAATAATTAACATCAAATATATATTATTTCCAAAGTACTGTTCTATACATTTGCGTTCAGTAACTTATTTAATCATTACTGCAACTTTATAGGACAAGTCACTTAAAAGTTAAATAATGTGCTAGAGGTGACTCAGCCAAAAAGTCATGGAGCTGGGAATTAGGATTTGACCTCAAACACTCTGGCTCGAAAGCCTGTACTCTCCATTTATCAGTGGAAACTCTAAAGATAAAATTGCTTTTGAATCCTTAAATTTACATACATCAGTACAGCATCTTTAAAGGGCCAGGAATTAAGTATTATTATTGCTTCAGATTCTTACATTTTCTATCTTTCTCATTTCCCTTCTCCTTGTTTTCCTTCTTCATTCTACTACCTCTTTGCTTACATTTGTAACATTCAGCATTAGAAAGTTGTATAATTCTTTGTACAGTGTCTTAAGTTCCTTGGAAGCAGCATGCTATAAATCTTACTAGTAAATCTGTAAATCTGAGAATCTGGGGGTTAGATTGTTTCAGTCACTGAGCTGAGTACATCAGCATGCTGCAAGATTTGCTTGTAAGTACATATCTGCACATTTCTATTAAGACTGCTGATGTGCTGTGAAATGGAAAAGGTTTTGCTGTAGTTATTTAAGAAGTATTGCTTTGTTTCAACATTCAACATAGAAATGCATTCTAGAAGTGAAAAGTAAAATGCATGGAATAAGTTAGAAGGGTGGTCTGTGTTCTTACATGGAGAGGGAGCACTGTGCTAAATGGCATGCTGTCGGTACTGAAGAAATGGATAGCTACCCTTTCGGAACAGACTCCAGTTGTAGAGATAAGAATGCCCACAAAAGTGTTTGGCAGTTAAGAAGAGCATCATTTGAATGAAAGGGGTAAAATTGAGGTAAGTACTAAAGGAAGAGCTCAAAGTTGCTGAGAACTTACTGGAAAAGTTGAGTCTGACAAGCTGGCCTTGAAGATGACATTACTGTTTGGGTGAAGAGCATGGGGAAAGCTTGTAGACAAGAATTAGAGAGTGATGTATTAATTAGGTTAAGTTGGTTGAAGCATAGAGAATGGGAGTTAGCTTAATGAGAGAGGATTGTGGTGAGAAGTATCATTGAAGTGTTTTGAGAAAGAAGCCAAGGTTTTGTTGTTATGTTTGTTTTTTGTTTTGTTTTGTAAATTAGAGTGATCCTATTATCTAATGGGAAACCACACTATAACAATATGGTAGTCATCATTAACTGTTGCAAAAGTTGTCCATGTATTGGGGGGGGGGGAGTTAAATTTACTCTCATTCTCTGCAATGAAACGGACATTGGGAGGAAGTTACATGAAAACACTTCTGTCTTTTGGTTCATTATAGTTAAAAAACAACAAAAATGGCTTCAAAGTAGGTACTTTAGAAATTAGCCATTGGAATTACTTAAATATTAAGTCTCTTTTTGTCAGGGATATTAGAAGATACATTTCTGTTGACAATTGGTGGTTCATGCTAACATTACTTCCAACTTGAGCTTCTGAGAATTCCTGTGAAATGATTAGAAGAGAAACTGGTATTAAGGCTCTTAGCTAGAAGGCTATGCTAAACTCTAAATGTGTGGTATAGTGAGAATCAAGCTGAGGGGAAAAATGCAGGAAATATTGCTTGGGAAATAATGGACAGGAATTGGTAATGGATTTAGGAGATCAGTGTTGATGGAATAATGGCTCTATGGGGCATGGATTTAGCCAGTTAGGAGATGGCAGTGCCTTAATGGTAGGGAGGAACCATCTGGTGAAAGATGCATGGGCTCAGAGTTAGTGGATCCCAGTTTTGGGTGTAGCTTCTTCACCATTTTGAGGTGACAGGCAAGCCACTGACTTCATTGAGATTATATACAGTTTGAGCACTGGACTAGATAATCTCCATCGGGCCTTTTTGCTTAATTTACTTAAATCAAGAATAAGTTAGGTCATGGGCATTAGGGTTCATTTTATGTCATACTAACCAATAACTGTGTTTTGTTGTCCAAAAGGGCATTTTCTTCAGAACTGTATTAGATTACTAATGAAAAGATTTTAGTTGGGCAGAACAGGAATTTTAAATAAAAAAAAAAAATTTTTTTTTAACGTTTATTTTTGAGAGACAGAAATAGAGCATGAGCAGGAGAGGGGCAGAGAGAGAGAGAGAGAGGGACACACAGAACCGAAGCAGGCTTCAGGCTCCGAGCTGTCAGCACAGAGCCCGACACGGGGCTCGAACTCACAGACTGCAAATTCATGACCTGAGCCAAAGTCGGACGCTTAACCGACTGAGCCACCCAGGTGCCCCAGGAATTTTAAATTTTAAAGTTATCTTTGTTCAAGAGATGAATTCATAGACAAAGAGAAAGAAGAAAATGGGATCAGCCAGGAAACTGTTCCCAGTGGGGAGATGTGACAATAGAGATAGTTTTTTATGGAGAACAAATATACAACCTTGTTAAAAGAGCACTTATTATGTATGCAACCATGAATGATATGCTCGAAGGTCATTTATTTACCTGGACAATCTTGTAAAAACTTTAGATAGTTATGCTGCTTGTCTAAAGAAGTGAGGTTCCAGAAAGATACTACAAACAGGTAGCTGAATCATAGAATATTTGTTGCTGCTTCTGTGTTTTTCTCTATGCTTGTTTGTGTGGAGTTTTTGTTTGTCTTTTAAAATAGTTACTTCTCTGTGTAAGAGATGTACATATTTAATTTAGTTTGAGCCCTCATGTGTGAGTATCTAGGAAACCCAGTGATCCTGGGGAGGTTTGAGAGTGAGGTTCGTGGTAGGGATTGTACTTTTGCTTGACTTTGAACTCTTTTTATTTATTGGCTGCAATATTTCATGTCCCATGTTGATGTTGTAAAATGAAGGTTGTTTGTAAAACATCTCATGAGAATATGTACGCCTCTTTATTTCCATGTCTTGAGGCCTGCACTATTTTGTTATTAAAAATTTTTTTTTTTAATGTTTATTTACTTTTGAGAGAGAGAGAGAGGGTGGGGGGGTGGGCAGAGAGAGAGGGAGACACAGAATCTGAAACAGGCTCCAAGCTCCGTGCTGTCAGCAGAGTCCTAATCCGGATCTTGAACTCAGGAACCGTGAGATAATGACCTGAGCCGAATTTGAATACCTCACTGAAGGAGGCACCCCAAGGCCTGCGCTATTTTAAAATAAAAAAGGAAAATGAGGAAAAGTCAAAGAAAACTTAAAAATTTGTAGTGCTCTGTATAGTGGTTTAACTTGAAAAATGTAGGGTCGCCTGGTACAAGGTACAAGCCAGTACCTTCATGTGGGTTCAGACTGGGTGGCTCGTCCGTTAAGTGTCTGACTTTGGCTCAGGTCATGATCTCATCACAGCTTGTGGGTTCGAGCCCCGTGTCTGGCTGTGTGCTGACAACTCAGAGCCTGGAGCCTGCTTCGGATTCTGTGTCTCCCTCTCTCTCTGCCCCTCCCCTACTCACGCTCTGTCTCTCTCTCTCTGTTAAAAATAAATAAAACCTTAAAAAAAAAACAAAGAAAAAACTAAGCTGAAAAATGTAAAGTTACAGGGAACATGCTTTTTTTTTTTTTCTTTCTGTCCTGCAGTATTTTTCTAGGAACATATGTGTAACTATGTTTAGTGGTTACACATGGAGTCTGTCATCAATTCTGTGACTTTGTCATCAGGACCAAGTGGGAAACTGCCTACTCACTCTTGACCTTTCCTTTTCCCAGGTAAATAGGCTGTTGTTTCTAATGTTAAAATCTTTTCTGATTTTAGGCTTTAACAAAATTCTTGAAATGTGTTAATTGGGATTTACCTCAGGAGGCTAAACAGGCATTGGAACTTCTAGGAAAATGGAAGCCAATGGATGTAGAGGACTCCTTGGAGCTTTTATCCTCCCATTACACCAATCCAACTGTGAGGCGTTATGCTGTTGCCCGGTTGCGACAGGCAGATGATGAGGTACATTGTTACTCATTACTCTTCTTTGGGTACATTTTAAACTAGAGCCTGATTATAGACTCATTTACTCCTCCCCACTCAGTCCAGTGTGTGTGTGTGGGGGGGGGGGGGTAGAGAGAGGGAGAGAGAGAGAGAGATAGGTAGACCAGACCAGAGAGAGAGAAAGAGAGATTTTTAGAAGGGAAGAGGATATACTAGGTGTGTTTTCAGAAGTAAAATTAAAATATTCCTCCAAGGACTCTTCTGTGAAATGAAAATTTACTTCCTGATCTGTTACATGATAGGACAATCTCTCCCAGGACATTTACCTGGCAGCAGAGCTTGTATTGCTCTGTCTGGAAAAAGGAATTCTAATGAAAAATGGTTTAATGCGGCACCAGCTAGGGAATAATTCAGATCCCCTCTATCAGTCAGTATACAACAAGCCACATTTAATTGCAGCCTTGAGAAGCCCTTGGGGCCTTTAAAGCATAGAGATGCATGGTCATCTTATTCTCCTTCAAACTTCTCCTTTAAACTTTCAGCTGCTGACAATTACGTGTATATGTAGATTTTCTGAAGGTGGTTTTGAATCCTCTGGAAAGCCAAGCCTGCAAACTTTATGCTGGCTATTTATATACATATAAAACCACCAGGGAAGGAGGAACACTCTGTGGACACAAAGCATTGCTGGATTTTGAATTGGAGTTATTCCTAATAAGATAGAGTAATCCAGCAAGTTTTTTAACGTACTAATTTTTATATGGTGAATGAATGCCTTTTCCAAACATAACCTAATAATTTATGCTAGCCTGCAGGGCTTATGGGATACAGGATAACTTTTCTCAAGTCTCGATGTATATAGCAATGTTGATTCCATAGAATAACTAATACTGAAGATCTTTTTTTAAAAAAAGTCATTTTGAATTTGTAGTGGCAAAACATAGCACTAAGGTCGATGTATGTCTTTAATTATAGTAAAATATGAGCACTAAAGTAAATAGTCTAGTGAATGCTCACATATCATTTACCCATCTTCAGTTGCCAGCTCACAGCTAGTCTTGTTTCATCTGTAACACCACTTACTTTCTCTTCCCCTTTTCCTACCCTTCACCGGATTATTTGGAGGCAAATCTCAGGTGTTGTATAATTTTATTGGAACAGTGTTTTTTACTCTTCCTGTCAAAAAGCAATCCTAAGCATTGTGATTCAGCATATTATCTTCTTCCTCACTGTCTTTACTGTATCACAAGTAAAATTTATTACATATTTATTTGAAATGTAGAAATGTTGAAATATTTATTGTGAAATTAATTGGAAATTTAACTTAAATCATTAATTCTCAATGTTTGATATGAGTCATAGCGTTTAGCTAAAGGCCTCTGGGCTACAGTCAAGACAGTACCTTCGTGTGGGTTCAGAATTTAAATAGAAAAATTATCAGTCCTAATTTTTGATTGTCTTATTTCAATTCCCTCACAAGCTTCTAGCTTAGTATTTGATTGTCTCTGGAGATAGCTGTATTCATGCAGGTACTGAACTATTTCCAGACCATTTTAGAATTTTTGTTATTAGGTAGAGGATAATGATAGAAACATTGTGTACACTTTAAATTGCAAAATATGGTAGTTTTTTTTAGGTTTTAGAGATCTTAATCTTTGAATACCTTTCTGAATTTAATTTGCTAATATTCTATTTAGGAATTTTTTATTTTTATTTTTATAAATTTTTTTTTCTTTAATGTTTATTTTTGAGAGAGAGAGACTGAGAAGGTGAGTAGGGAGGGGCAGAGAGAGGGAGACACGGAATCCAAAGCAGGCTCCAGGCTCTGAGCTGTCAGCACAGAGCCCAGTGTGGGGCTCGAACTCATAAACCATGAGATGATGACCTGAACTGAAGTTGGATGCTTAACAACTGAGCCACCCAGGTGTCCCTTTAGGAATTTTTTAAAAACTGTATTTCTTATTGTTGTGTGGTTCAAAAGGAGAGGTTCCCCATTAGAGTTTGAGGAGGAAGTGGCATTTGAGATACTCATTAAAGGAAGAGTAAATGTTCACAGTTGGACATGAGTTTACATTTTAAGTGGCGAGACCAAAATCAGCAAAGGCAAGGAGAGTGAAAAGTAATAAGAAAATAGCAAGTATTTCACTTTAACTGGAATGTGGGATGTATGTAGCTAGCTGTTCAGGATGTAAGATCAGAACCTGTGTCCTTCTAACTGTAAATGCCTATATGAAGAATTACTCTTAATTCAATAAGAAATGGGAAGTCACTTAGTGATTTTTGATACGGAATTTTGCCTGTGTACCCTGAAGCATTAGAATTAACTTGTTATTGAGAGAAATGGTGATCACTATCTAGATAATATTCCATAGCTCTTGGGAAATTTTACTGAATTGCCTCAGATGGAAACCTGATCTTTTCTTTTGTTTTACTCCAATGCTATGTCCTTCATGCTTAGAGGAATTTTATGTTTTTCAAGATGTGACTATATAATGAGCAAATAGACTTTGTACAAATGAAGGAAAGTATAGTTTGAATATAGAATACCAAACCAACAAATCCGATAGTGATGAGTGACAAAAAGAGGAACGTTTTCTTCTGAATTCCTCCTTTGTGGGGAATTTAATAACGATATAGCCCTTTTGATTTCATGTGGAAAGTCTTCTATAATTGGGAAAACATAACAGGTGATATACTGAGCAGCATTTTCGAAGCATGCTTAGCAGTGAAACACAATTACTTAATTCTCCTGAGAAGGATATTTGTCATTAAATATATTAATCAATTTTTTGTTATGAAATTCACCTTTTTTCCCTTTGAAAAAGCATACCTATTGCTATTAGATGTCATAAGTCTCAAAATAATAGTAGAAAATCAGATGTTTATTACTCCAGTTAAAAAATGGTTTTGGGGCACCTGGGTGGCCCAGTCCGTTAAGCTCTTGATTTTCGCATAGGCTGTGATCTTATGCTTTGTGTGATCGAGCCCTGCATGGGGCTCTGTGCTGACAGTCTGCTTGGGATTCTTTTTCTCTCCCTCTTGCTCTGCCCCTGTCCTGCTCAAACTCTGTCTCTGTCTCTCTCTCTCTCTCAAAATAAATAAATAAACATTAAAAAAAAAAAAAAGATTTTTAGAGAACAAAACACTGTAGAGGTGCTCTGACACAGTCATTTGATTTCTGTGGCCACTGACATTGATATATTTGAATATGAATGAATAGGCCAGTTAAACTTTTATTTAATTTTTTTGTGGCAAAATCATAGTTAGTCGTGAAATCCTGTGTATTCTTCCCCTGTCGCTATTTAGATAATGATAAAAATATTGACTATGTCAATGTAAGAAAAAAGGTACGAAAAAGAATACAGTAGAGTATAAAGTAAAGGAAAATAGGTTGTTGGGAGTGGACTTTGTCCTCATGGAGTTTGCAGTAAACTGGAGAAGATGAAGAGTAAATAAGCAAATAACTAAAAATTCTATAGCTGTTACAAGTAAGGAAGGAAAGTGTGGATCCTGACTGAAGTTCTGACAGGGGATTTCACTTGGCTCATAGGCCTAAAGAGGAGACTGAGATTGAGGTGGTATTCATCAAGTCTCAACAATTCTCTGATTATGAGTTTTGAGGGGCTAACTAGGTGAGTAGCAAGTAGAACTCGAAGATAATGAAACTTTAAAAAAGTGTTTGAGTTGTGTGGATTTCTTCAGTTTATAATTGGTTTTAAAAGTGACACTTTGGGAGTTTTCTTAATAGTCATTGAGAAGGGCTAAGAACTACATTTATGGAGAGTAAGATAGGCTTCATATCCATGCTAAACATTAAACTGGAAGAGTCTTTTTACATTAAAGGAAAACTCAGAAAAGTAAAAACGATTTTGTTGACACTTTTGAGTCCTAATTATCGTGTTGATTGTCAATATCAGTATGGGAAATTTAACCTTGGGCATTTGTTTTTTTAAGCCATTATTGCTAGTTGGCAGGAAAGTAAGCTTTTCCTGTAACCAAGAGTGTTAAAATTAAAATGTCTGTTTTATAGGATTTTTCCATTTAGGTAGCAACCCAAATTCTCTAAAACCTGAGCTCTCAAGGAAAAAAAAGAAGAAAGGACTCAGGATTAAAAAAAAAAATCCTAACCAGAAAAGTTTATGAAACAGGAATTCTTTGAGAACTTGAAAATTTGGAGTTTCTTATGAAATCTTAGACATAAAATGTCGTTTTCTGATCTATTGCTGAAAAAAGGATCCTTTCTAAATTTTTTAGTTTTACACAAACCATCTTAATCCTTGTTTTTGTTTTCTGCCTTGCTTTTTGGATACCACTTTAAATGCATTTGTTGGCCATTTACTCTGTGCCAGGCACTGTTTTGTGACTTTCTTCTATTAACTGATTTAATCCTCACAACTTATCTCTAAGGTGTAGATTTGTCCATTTTACAGATGAGGACCCCGTGAGGCAGCAAGAGGTTAAATAACCCAGTAACTTGCCAAAAGTAGCACAGCTGATAAGTGGTAGATGAAACTAAACTGTTAGCTTGATATTTAAGAATAAATGATGTCTATAATCAGTTGCATTTGTTTTTCTAATATTAGCCTATTTTTGTTTGTTTGTTTTCCAGGATTTGTTGATGTACCTATTACAGCTGGTCCAGGCTCTCAAATATGAAAATTTTGATGACATAAAGAATGGATTAGAACCTACCAAGAAGGATAGTCAGGGTTCAGTGTCAGAGAGTGTGTCAAATTCTGGAATCAATTCTGCAGAAATAGATAGGTATGGATATGCAGGGAGGACTTATGTTCAAATCTAATAGTCTCCCCTCTTTTCAAACTTCTCCTTTCCTTTTTCCTTAGATGTACCAGGCCCTAGTTGGTACTAAGTTTAAAGTTGTACCGATAAATGTGACATATGCACTCACAGAACACACATTACTGTATTACAGAGCAGTGTTTTGCAAGCTGTGGAGTCAGAATACTTGAGTGAAAATCTTGACTCTGCCACTTACTAGCTGTGTAAACTTGTGTAAGGTGCATAATCTCTGCTTGGCCCCAGTTTCTCATCTTAAAAATGGGAATATAATAATAGTAACTGATTTTTGCAGGTTGTTGGAAGATTAAATGAGTTAATACACATAAAGCACTTAAGATAGTGCTTGGTAAGAGTTAGAAACTGCTCATGCAAAAATAAAACAAATGGTGGGGCATGGTAGTGGACTCAAATATTTTATTGTAAAGTTTATATTTTACACCTTTATGCTTTGCACCTTTTTAGTAGTCATAATAAAAAAAAATGCCATAGTACTTGAATTAAAAGCTGTTAACAACAATGACAATTAAGAACTCCCACCTCTGTAGCAGACACTGTGAGGGGGCCCACATACATTAAGTCATTTTAATAACCCTCTGAAGTACATATTCATATCTCTAATTTAGAAATGAAGGACTGAACAAGAAGTTAATTGTCCAGAGTCTTATATCCTGCAAATGGTAGAGTTGACTCTAAAGCCCACGTTCTTTCTACTTGCCATTTTGGTTTCCATAAAATCTTAAAGAATTTGAGACAAATAGGAACCTTTGGGTGAGAAACCTGAGGCTCATTGATGAAAATTATTTTGTGAAGGTCATGAGATTTGTTAATGACAGATGAGGTCTAGAATTCAGATTTCCTGAATTAGTCCAATGATGACAATTATCCCATGGGCTTAAGTTTGTGTTTTTGAATTTTTCACTATGATTATGATACTGCTGTTTTTATCTTCTGTGTTTCATTTGAAGAAGAACAGAAAAACGGGAAAGATCATTTTTTTTCTTCTATTGTCTGCTTTATATTTTTTGTTTTTAAAAGAACAGACCCTTGACTTTGTCTTCCACTGTACATTGGAGGTCTTCGGTCTCCAGTCATGCTTATTTACCTTCTTTCTTACTTCTGCCACCTAGAATATTTTCTTAGAAGTCTGTTAAGATTTTACAATGTAATGTAAGCTGTAATTGAGTATTTCCCAATTATGGTCTGCTGCTCACTAACTTCTATATTTTGTAAAAAGATAAAAAAAAAGAGATGGGCTGCTCTTGTGGGCAGAAATGTTTGGGAAATGGTGGTTTAAATTAAAATGGGCTTTTAAAAAAACTACAGTACTTACCAAAAACCTTTAATATGCCAGCTTGCACAAAAATCTTCCGAGAGGACTGTGGCCCATATTTGTTGACTATAGGCTTTTTCCAGGCTATAATGTGACTCTAGTGTTGCACACAACATGCTTTAGGAAGTGATGCTTTAACCAGACAGAGCTGAGGTGAACTATGCTAAAAAATGTATATCTTCTCTTATAGGCAGAGTATTTTACCTATCAGTTATATCTCCTATTACTTTTTCAGCTCCCAAATTATAACCAGCCCTCTTCCTCCAGTGTCTTCCCCTCCTCCTGCATCCAAAACAAAAGACAGTTCAGATGGTGAAAATCTAGAGGTGAGTACAAAGCTTTTCAAGTTTCCTACAGGAGAAATCTTATAAGATTTCAAATGAACATTTTATGTTGGTCTTTAAAACATTGATTTTGATTAATAAACAAAATATTACAACCTTATTAAATAACTTGTTTTATGATGTATGTTTATGACTTTCTTCTCAGCAAAAAGTGCCAGATAGTCAATTCAAGGCATTTTATTGGTGCTTTGGGCATATAAATGGATTAATGAGAAATGTGAAAATAAACTGGGCGTAAATATTTTATTAAGGAAACTCAGAATATTTATTGTTAACATTTATGAATATTACTGTAATTGTCGGTATTTGTGATTACATTGTAGAAATGTATGACTTTGATACTGGGACTTTTATACTAAGTAGCTGTTTTTAACACATAGAGAAAAATTAAGTGAAGTTCTTCTAAATAAGTAGACTGATTTCTGAGGTAAAATAGGCCAAATAGGCTAGCACTACTCTGAAAGGTACTTTTGGAAGTACATTTGCAGAAGCTGATGTAGTATGTTGTTGAATTTCTCCCCAAGACTTCTAATTTGAGAAGAACTTTTCACATCTCTGATGTTGAAAACAAATAGTACATGCTTTGATACTAGAAAGTTCAGCTAATTTTTTTTTAATGTATATGCATATTGCTTTTAGTCAGATAATGTTAATGAGTGCATTATTCCTGTTTTTATTACCGTTAACCAGAGTTTGATATCTGCCTACCTTTTGATATAATAGGAAATATTTAAAAAAGAATTTTACATTATAGGATCATAGAATCCTTAGGGGAGCCCTTTAAGTAAAGAACCATTTAGCTCCAGTTTAATTGTTTTGCCTTTTCAAAGCTAAGGTACTGATAGATTGATTCAATAATTCATCCTTTCACACACTTTTTTAAAAAAAGTTCATTTATTATTTTAAAAATTTTTATTTTTTATATTAAAAATTTTTTAGATTTTAAATGTAAATTAAAATTTTTAATTTAATTTTTTATATTAAATTTTTTTAAAATTTTATTTACTTTTGAGAGAGAGAGAGAGTGTGAGCAGGGGAGGGACAGAGAGAGAGACACACACAGAATCTGAAGCAGGCTGCAGGCTTTGAGCTGTCAGCACAGAGCCTGATGTGGGGCTCAGACTCATGAACCATGAGATCATGACCTGAGCCGAAAGAAGTTGGATGCTTAACCAACTGAGCCACCCAAGCATTCTTTAAGTTTATTTATTTTGAGAGAGAGAGAGACAGGGAGAGAAAGAATCCCAAGCAGGGTCTGCACTGTCAATGTGGATCCTGATGCGGGTTTCGAACTCATGAGCCCTGAGATCATTACCTGAGCTGAAACCAAAAGTCAGATGCTTAATCGACAGACACCTAGGCACCCCTCACACATATTTTTTAAGCTCTTATTATGTACCAGAAACTATCCAAGGTGTGGGGGATGGTGCAAGAGAGAACAAAAGAGTCAAAATCTTTGTCTTCATGGAGCTTATATTCTGGTGTTTAGGCTGATGATAGTGATACTTATATATAGTAGAAAAGATAATAATATCTACTTTTTAAGGAAAAAATAAATCAGAGAGGGATGATTAGGGGGTGTTGGGGTGGGGTTAGACAGTTGTGATTTTGAAAAGCAGTCAGGGAAGGCCTCCCTGAAAAAGTAACATCTTTTGTAAAGGTGATAGAAGTGAGGGAACAACCATGTGGATGGTCTGGGGAAAGGAGCATGTGAGGCAGAGGGAACAGCCAGTATAGAGGCCAGAGCTTAAGTGTGTGAGGAAGAGCAGAGGATGCCTAGCTCCAGAGAGTGAGCAGAAGGGAGCATGGGAGAAGAATGAGTCCAAGAAACAGCGGGAGATTAGCCATGCAGGGCCTTGTAGGCCATGTTACCAAATGACTTTTACTGAGAAGCTATTAAAATAATCCACATAAGACTTGTTGGTGGCTTAAACTAGGATAGTTTACATTGAAGAGTGTGTGAGGTGATTGGATTCTGAATGTTATATTCAGAATACAGTTGTACACACTGTCACTCGAACTTTAGGCTAAAAATAAAAATAGTTTTTACATATTTCTGATTCCTTCTCTTGTGAAAGAAGGTATATTCCCCAATTTTTGGATACACCATTGTACATGTCTGTTTGACCTGTTATTACTTAGTGATTAAGCCATTCTGCCTTTTCTCAGCTGAATAGTTTCTTAAAGGGTTTATGTAATTCAAGCTTTCCCAGAAAGCACTGGGACTTATTTTGAGTACTTTTTCCCTCCCCTTTCCTGTATTGCTCCCAGCAGAGTAATAATGCTGCACATGCAGTCATCCCCTTTAAGGTACTTCTAAATGATTAAGTGTTTAGAGATGTCTAGGTATTATTATCTGACCAAGCTGAAATTCCCTCTCTTATCACTGCAGATACTAACATTCTTGTCTTCTCTTTGGCACTTGAGGAGTGTCTTGCCTTTTCCCATCACTCCTTTCCCTGTTCTTAGAGTTTTAGGAAACCACTATGCATGTCTGGCCAAATGTTAGAAACAAAATAGAAACTCAGCTAATCTAATTGCACAAATATGGTCATTTTCCATAAATTCCCTGGATTCTTGAAAAGAAGATATATTCCCCAATTGTTGGGTACACTATTGTACATTTATCACTAGAACAAGCTTGAAGTTTTTCTGTGTTTGATATCTTAAGAATTAGGGTAAAAATACCCCTGTATCATGGTAGAATTGTCAATTTCTCCTTTTTGCCCCCTGTTGATGTTTGCTTTAAATATTTTGAAACTGTTTTATTAGGTGCATTCGAGTAAATTGATTCTTTTATCACTGTTTATTAATGACCTCCTTTATATTTAATCATATTATTTGCCTTAAAGTCTGTTTTGTTTGATAGTAATGGAACTTCGTCTTGATCAGTGTTCACTGGTACACTTTTCAGTCCTTTCATTTGAGTTTTTCTCTGGAAAGCATATAGCTAGAGTTCGTTTTTCAATCCTGTTTAACACTATTGTCTTTTAACTGGAGGTTTTACCCCATTTTTATTGTGTTTAGAGCTCTATTTGGATTTATTTCCTCATCTTATGTGTTGGTACTTTTCTCTCCTTAAATATTTTTTCCTTGCCTCTATTTGGCTGGATCCCCTTCCTATCCTTTGTCTCTACCCCTAACTTGGAGGTTATATTGTCTTTATCAGTTCTTTAACTGTGGTAGATATTTTAACATCCATCTTTTAAATTTGGCATAAGAAGTATTATCCTCCTCCAAAACAGTGTACCTCTTTACTTGTATGTCACTTTTACCCAGTGACTCAGTCCTATCTTATTTAATTCCCTAATTAGATAATATTATTGTTGTAAACAGTAGTAATAAGTATTTAGAGGTATTTATCTGTGTTCTTATTTACTGTTTCTTTTTATATCTTTGACCTTTAATAGGAGATCATTTTTTTCCCTAAAGCACATTTTTTTCTAGTTGTTTTAAAATTTTAAAAATTGCTCACCTAAATTGAGTTTAAAAATTGATAGTACATATATATGTACTAGCAAAAAGTACATTTGTTTCACAAATATTTTTATATTTAATTCTTCCCTGTTTATATAAGCTCTGTAAATCATTTTTTAATGAAAACAGCACACTGTCAAGTGAAATATGTGTTCTCTATTCAAGTACATTTACAAAACTATATAAGACCATAATGTCCTTCTCAGAAAGCCAGAGATAAACTTTAGGCTTAGATTCTACCTGTTATATACATGGATTCAGTATTATGGCTTTCTGGTTGAGGCATTTCCTTACTGGACATTTAAATGTTGCCCATTTAAAATCTAGTGCTGAGGTTTTGGCTCTAAAATTAGATAAAATTCTTGCCACTTCTGACAGCATCTGGCATATCTGCTTTGTGATAACAACCTTTTATTACTAGAGCTTACTTTCTGAAATACCCCTACCACATAGACACTTCTAGTCTGTTGATCTCTACCCCTTTTTTTGTTCATCAGCCCCCTTCAATATTTGCTTTCCTCCGAATATAGCTTTTATCCCTTGGCTCAGCATTTTAGTCATTTTTTTTATTAGTACCTTCAGTTCCCCTAGTGAAATCTCAGCTCTTGATAAGGCTACTTACCTAATTGCTTTATACCTGAGTATTGCTGAAGAAAAGCACATAGCCTAGCATTTTGGCATTACTCTAAATTCATGATCATAGACATCAGGTGGGCACTCAATGCTGTCTGCCATCTTAAATTTCTCTCAGTGGGTTGGGTTGCTCTCCCTGCTCTGCAGTGACTCCTTCCTACTTTTTCTACTCTGTTCTTCATGACTTGCCTCACACTTAATGGAAACAAATAGAAGTCACTAGGTAAGAATGGTATCAATTTCCCATCACCAGGATTTACAGAATCCTTTTCCATCCTTTCTTTCTGTTTTCTTAGACAGAAGAAATATAACTCCCTTCAAAGATACATTCTCTTCTTTTCCTGGTAGAAATATTCAAATATCTCAGTATCTCTTATCTGAAAAATTAAAAAATGAAACAAAACAAAACAAAAAAAACTCTTGACACCATATCCTTTGAAACAGCACCTTTATGATCAAGCTTCTAAAAGGAGTTGTTTGTACAAACTGACTCTTCTTCCTTTCTTTCCATTCTTTAATCCACATCATTCTGGCCTTGGCTTCCCATCTTTATATCAAAACTTACTTTGCTAAAGTGGGAAATGACTTTAATTTTTGTGGTTATATATACTTCTCAGTTCCTCTTTGCAGTATTCAGCAAAGTAAATGGCTCCATTCTTGAAGGACACTTCTCATGGTTTAGATGATACTGTACAGCCCATGTTTTCCTCCTCACTTCTCTGGCTGCGCCTTCTCAGTTCCCTTTGTCAGCACTTTCTCTGCTGCCTGACATTTTAATGTTCCTCAAGGTCTCAATTTATACTCTTGCCCCAGGCAGTACTGATAAACTCAAATTTATATATCTTGCACATTTCTCTCATCTGAGTTTTAGATTCATATATCCAGAAACCTACTTGATCTCCTTTATATATCCGACAGGCATTTCAAAGTTAATATTTCAAAATACAACTCTTTCCCCACACTCCAACCTGTTCCTCGGTTGGAATTTCCATCTGTGAAGTAGCAGATCAGCCCATTTGTTAAACCTATACATTTGGAAGTTACTGTCCATTCTTTTCCTTCCTTCTTCCTTTCCGTCAGCAAGTCTTATTAATTATACTTCCCAAATGTTTTAAAAATCTGTTTTTTCCTCTCCATCTTCATTCTCAAGGTTCACTCTTGCAGACTACTGTAATAAGCATCCTAACTGATCTCAGGCCTATACTTCTCAGAGCAGCTGGAGTCATTTTCATAAAATAGAAATCAGATCATCTCATTCTTCTGCCTAAGACCTTTTGTTTGGTATCCATTGCTTTGCAGACAAAATCCATACTCAATAGTATGACCTTAAAGGTCTTGCACAATTGGGCTTTGCCTGCTTTTTCAGCCTCCTTTACTTTCATGTTCACCATATTTAGCTCTACCAGGCCTCTTTAAAATTTCTTTAACAGTCAAGTTTAGGGCCCCTGTACATAGTGTCATTTTGGTCTTGCCTAATATCACATCCCCATCGCTGCCTTTTCTGACCTCCTGTGATCTGAATTATTCCTCTGACTTTCTTTGATGTCTGTCCTCCACGAAGTGTTAAACTCTAGTAGGACAAGTAACTCTGTGAACTGTGACGTCGTTAGCCTCTCATATTCTGCCTGATTGAGAATAAATATTGGATGAAGGGATGGTGGGATAGATGGACATGTGAAAATCTGATCTGTGACGAGATATGTAGATCAAAACGATAGACAAACATAGACTCTCTTCTTTCCTTCTTGTTATTAGCAGATGGTAATAAATATACATTTCTTTTAATTCTTTCAGCAAGATCTCTGTACCTTCTTGATATCAAGAGCCTGCAAAAACTCAACACTGGCTAATTATTTATACTGGTATGTGAAATAATTTTCTGTTTATTTTCTTATTACTGGTGAGGACTATTTTTTTCCCCATACTATAAACATAAAGGCAGTTTAAAATAAGGTATAAGAAGTCATCAAAAGCCTAAATGTAGTACTTACATCTCTCTGGCTGTGCTTCTTTACAACTGTGCTCGTGGAAATGCTTGTTGGCACCACTGTTTGTCTTCCCTTTACTGATTTGCCACGATCTAAGATAAAACTGGGTAATGGTTTTGCAGTTTGATGTCTGTTTGCCTTTTATGCTATTTAAGTAAAGTATGATACATCACAGTCCTTGAGGAGTGTGTATTTTCACATTGTTTAACAAAACATTGGAATCATGCAAACACAGGAAGTTGGAATTTGAAATTACCTCTCTCATAAATGAAGAAACTGAGGCAGAGAGAGGCATGATGTAACTCAACTGGGTAGAACCTCAGTTAGAATTAGATCATTTACTTAGCACTTTGCCATTTATAGAATACTTTCAGTGACCTTTTCTCACTTGTTCCCATGAAGTTAAATAGGGCAAGTAGAAGTATCTGTATTTTACATGAGAAAGGTTCCCTTTTGAGTTGAAGGAAGAGAAACTAAGGCCATAGAAAGTTTGACTGATTTCCTGAGACACAAGTAATATGAGGCTTGGCTCCCTTTATCTGTCACAGGATATTAAAGTGGAAAGGACAAGTAGCTTAAGCCCCAATGAGTAATATATTGGTTAAATGAAAGAAGGCATAGTGTTTAAACACTAGACAAGAGAGACTTATCCAGTTTTATAGAGCAAATGAAGGTCCAAGCCAGCTGGGCCAGCCTTACCTGAAGCCTTCTGTACATTCAGAAATGTTTAAACTTATTGACATACTGGATAGTATTTAACTATGGAAATTATCTCTGATCTAAAATACTCCTTGACTGTGTTTGTTTAAACAGTAGAAATGAATAGATACCCATTTTGAAAACTCATTATTTTTGAAGTATAATGAGGCATTTTGCTTTCCATGAAGAAATGAAACAAAATACTATCTTGTTTTAGACTGAGTTTGGAAAACTGTGCTGTAGATCAAATCAAGCCTTAACTTCATTCCCCCATTCTCCAAACATAATGTTATTTTGGACACTCCCCTTGTAGCCAAGAAATAGGCAACTAAATCAGAGGACTTATACAAACATAGCTGTCCATTATGGACATAAACAGTAAATAATTGTTTAGTTTTAACCTTTATGGTTCCCTTTATGATGAAGAAAAACTGCTATCAACAATTGTGACTAAATTTGTCTCCCCCGTCCCCCCCCCCCCCCCCCCAATGCTTTGGAACCTGTACTTTTTTTTTCCCTATTGATCTTAGTAATGGAAAGAAAAATAGTTCCTACTTTTGTTTTAGCAGTGTAATATAATATTCATAAAACTACATTTCTTTCACAATAAATTTCAGTATGTCCTTAAAAAACACCCACAGAATGTTTTGTCTAGTTGTTAATCACCATTTTTATTTTGAAAAGTTTACTTGGAAATTCACATATTAGCAAATATCTATTTCTTTGTAATGTAATCTCTTGCTTCCTAATGTTCTCCATATTCCAATCTAATTTCTTAAATGTGTGTCTATTCACTGGTGTTATGGAAAATTTCCTCATGAACATCTAAGTAAATATTTAAAAGTAAATAAAAAAAAATGTAGCACTCAGCATGTTGCTGAGTTTTTGAGTAAGTACTTACAAGCTTCTCAGGTATTTTTAAATTAAGTTTTAATTTTTTAAGTCATTTACTTAAAAATACCTTTATAGGTATTTTTCTTTTCTCGCACTATCTATAAAGAGTTTTCTCTGGCTCAGAATTTATAGTCTAGAGTAGTCACTTTTGTAAGAGCTATGTGTGCATATACTGATTAAATGGTGTTTTAAAATTCTGTATTCAGATTTAATTGGAGACCAGATTTCATTGTAGAATCTCAAGTTAGTTGTGATAGAAACTTTGATCTCTTATTTCAAGTAGGAAAATTTTCAAACCGTTTTGAAAACAGCTAAACAATAGGAACCCTGTTAGAGGAACAATTTCCAACAAGGCAGTAGCTTCCATTCAGAAAGAGTGCTTTTTTTTTCTCCATAGACGATAAACAAAGTGCAACTCCAACTCCCAGTCTTAGAAGCATTCCATCAAACTTAGATTTGATTTGTGTTTTCCTGCTATATCTCTGATTCATTGAAGCAATAGCATGTGCTGTGTCTGTTCCTTCTCAGAGGAGTAATTGTTTTTCCTGTAGTTACAGTCTGCATATTACATATTCAGAAATACTCACAGGGAGGAAAAAGCTATTGATGGGGGCTTCTGACGTTGGTAGACACTGCTTTTGTGATTGTTGGGTGAAAACATGGAAAATAATTTCAGTACTTGGTTTAAAATGGTCATTCTCTTCCTTTGAACATGGACAAAATAGTATAAAAATATTAATCAAATGTAACATTTCAAGGCCTCTCACTCTAAGCGTACTCTTATTATATAACATAAAAATTTTAATTGATTGTGCTATTTTCTTCTGAACATTTTGAATTTCCTTTTTCATTTGTTGCCTTTCCAGTGATTTAAATGGGATTCCTGCTATAGCTGAATCCTTAGGGGCCTATAGTTGTACAGACAATCCTTTTAAAATGAATAGTGTCAACCTTTTAAGCCACAGAGGGGAGTTATAGTCTCCAATCTGTAAAGTGTTAGGCATCAGGATCTATAAATCGTTCCACTTTTTTATTTTTATAGCTATTCCAGTATGTCGAAATTGAAAGTAAACTTTGGATGCTTTGACATGTTTTTGTATGACTGTTAAGACCTTTCAAGGTAATAAAGGTTATTTACCTCACAAAATGAAATTGCCAGGAAGCAGGTAGCCCACTGATGTCATCTTACAATGGGTACCTGGACAGTTTTGTCTGCATTTCTACTTGAAGATGATAGGTTTCAAGGGAATACCTTAGAGTGCTTTGTAGAATCTACTTACTGCTGTGACCAGAAGATTCAGAAATGATTCAAATCTACGTCTTTTAGTCTTGATCTAAATTTGTCCTTCATATATAATTGTCATGATATAAATGACACTGTCATCTGTATTTTAGATGGACTTTTCTTTTTGTAGAAGAACTTTGGCTTGGAAGAGTTTTGACCTTTATCCTGAGCATCAATGTAGACCCTCAGTCAAAGGAAATAGCTGTGACCATTGTGTGTTTACTTGGTGGTCAGGGAGACCTGAACAAAGCAATGGCTATATGTTCTGGTTATCTGTATTGTTCATTTGGAAGTGAATTTCTGTGTAAACACACAGAAAAAGACAATTAATATACTAAGGTGATGGAGATAGTCAAGGACTTTAAAGGATGGAAAGTTTTGGATAGGTTTTGAATAGGACTGTGTTGGCAGTTTTATAGTTTAGAATCACTGTCTATTTAACACTCCTAGGTAGTGTCCTGAAATGACCAAACAGTTTGGAATACTGTGAATAGGAAACAGGAGTTTATCTTAACTGTTCTAGCTTATTCATCTACAACAGAGCTGTCCAATGAAACTTTCTGCAGTGATGGAAATTATCTATAATGCTGCACATAAGGCTACTGAACACCTGAAATGTAGAATGTGTGATTGAAACACTGCATTTTAAATTTTGTTTGATTTTAATTAATTTTATTAGTATAAATACTATTTAGTCATATGTATCCTATGGCTCTTGAATCTTGATTCAAGATTAAAGAACGCCTTCTTGAATTTTTGGCTTAGAACTTCTGTTGGGAACATGATATGGTGGCTGTAAGGTCATGGTTCAGTTCTTCATTCCACTTTACAGAAAATTCTAGGTTGTGCAACTCTACGACTTCAGAACAGCTGCTATTATCATGGTAAACCATTGCACTGGTTGGCTACTAGAGGAGGTAGAGAGGCTTTTACTTTTATCAGTCCTTAAAATTTTTCTGTGTGTAGGACTATTAGGGGTGTATCTGGGGCTGCTGAAAAATTTTAAGATATGGCATATGGCATCAGTTTCTTTGTAATCTATGAAGGGAACTAAGAGTTAAACACATGAAACAGTGATGAGCTAGGTAACATCAGCACAAGTTGTCTGAGTGGCAAGGCCTATTCTAGGAAATCAGAGAAGAGTGAACTCGTCAGGGTCTGTGAAGACTTCCTAGAAGAGATCAAGTGTCTCCTGTACTTGAAGGGTGAGTAGAATATGGAAAGGTGGAGACTGAAAGGTCTTTCTGGAAATTCCTACAACATGAGCAAGAGCACCAAGTGGGTGCATACTAGGAGTGGTTAGGGGACTGACCTGACTGCAGTGTGTGTGCATACATTGAGGATAGTGGACGTTTGAACCAGATGCTTGGGGCCACAGCAACTGTTTTAACATAGTCAAGGGGCACCTGGGTGGCTCAGTCGGTTAAGTGTCTGACTTGGGCTCAGGTTAGGATCTCATGGTTCGTGAGTTCGAACCGCACATCGGGCTCTGTGCTGACAGCTCAGAGAATCTGAAGCCTGCTTCAGATTCTCTCCCTGCCCTTTCCCTGCTCATGCTCTGTCTCTCTCTTTTTGTCAAAAATAAATAAATATTAAAATTTAAAATGGTAGTCAAGAGGGAACCATTGATGTTTCTGTTAATACAGGTGGAACATTATGAAGATAGTTTAAAGAAGAAAAATTTAGGGGGCTTCTGGGTGGCTCAGTCAGTTGAGTACCCAACTCTTGATTTTGGCTCAGGTCATGATCTCATGGTTGTGAGATCAAGTACCCTGTCCGCTCCACACGGAGGATGGAGCCTGCTTAAGATTCTCTTTCAGGGTACCTGGTTGGCTCAGTAGG
Source organism: Herpailurus yagouaroundi (assembly GCF_014898765.1). Lineage (NCBI taxonomy): Eukaryota > Metazoa > Chordata > Mammalia > Carnivora > Felidae > Herpailurus > Herpailurus yagouaroundi. Next base: position 32,093,170 of record NW_024412397.1, on the reverse strand, counting down.
TTAAGCGTCCGACTTCGGCTCAGGTCGTGATCTCACGTTTCATGGGTTCAAGCCCGCATTGGGCTCTGTACTGACAACTCAGAGCTTGGAGCCTGCTTCAGGTTCTGTGTCTTCTTTTCTCTCTGCCCTTTCCCTGCTCGTGCTCTGTCTCTCTTTCTCAAAAATAAATAAATATTAAAAAATTGATCCACTGAAATCAATTTAAAGCCTCACAGTCTAGCATTTGTTATTTAAAGAAAAATGAAATAGAACAGAGTAGCAAATATTAACATATTGTTTATGGAGTATTTTTGAAACTTTTTTTCCGTTTTTTGGGCATCTGTGTGTACCCACATGGCTGTGTGTCCTGAGTTGTGATATAAAATGTGTTTGTTAGTATGGCTTGTTCCCATGAGAGGAGTTAGAAAACATTGGTGTCTGAGATCTAATTCAGATCAGTGGTTATATGACTTGGCAATTATATAAGCAGTTCGGGTGTAAAAATATATTAAAAATTTCTTTAACCCTCTAAAACCATAATTTTGTGATACACAAATTTATATATGATTATATATGGATTTTTGAGAAATGGGGAGATTGGATGGGAAAAAAAAATTTTAAAATTATTTTGCAAAAGTATGTAAATGAGAAGTTAGCTTCAGAGTAGTTTTCAAAATAAGAGAGCCATGTGTAATAACAAAAGTATTACACAGATTATGAAAATATTGTTTGAGTTACTTGGTAGACATGGGAGCTTAGATGATTTCTGAGGATGGTAATGCTGTATGTACCTTATAAAGTATTAGGAGAAAATGTTGGCATCAAAAGAACATCTAGGATATTATACAAATTAAGGCGTTATTGTTATTAATTTACTTTTTTATAAATGGTTGTATATGTGCCCTACTTTTCCACTTTTATTGTTTTTAAAATTTTTAAAGTTTATTTATTTTGAGAGAGAGAGAGAGAGAGAGAGAGAGACAGACAGACAGACTGCATGTGTGTGAGGGAGGGGCAGAGAGAGAAGAAGAGAGAGAGAATCCTAACCAGGCTCCACACTATCAGCATGGAGCCCAATTCAGGACTTGAACTCCCAAACTGTGAGAGCCAAAATCAAGAGTCAGATGCTTAACTGTCTGAGCCACCCAGGTGCCCCTAATTTTCCACTTTTAAAGAGTGATGGAAGAATATGTTTCATTTCTTCCACTTATTTTTTGCAAATGTGAATTAATCAAGTTTTGTGGAAAAGAATATGTATTTACAAAATGAATCTGAGTGTCATTTCACCTCTTATGAATTTTTAAGGTATGTGATAGTGGAATGTGAAGATCAGGACACTCAGCAGAGAGATCCAAAGACCCATGAGATGTACTTAAATGTAATGAGACGATTCAGCCAAGCATTGTTGAAGGTAACCATTTAATGTAGGGGTTGCCAAAAACACCGTACATGGGCCAGATCTGGTCTGTTGCCTGTTTTGGTATGTCCCATGTGCTAAGGGTGGTTTTGATGTTTTTAAATGGTAGAAAAAACCAAAAAGAATAGTATCTTGTGACATTGGAAAATTATGTAAAATTCAAATTTTGGTGTTCATATGTAAAATTTTATTGGAACATGATCATGTTCATTTGTTCTCATATTGTTTATGGCCACTTTTGCACTGCAATAACAGTTGTATAGTTGAAATGGAAACTGTATGGCCAACAAGACCTAAAGTGTTTCTTCCTTGATCTTTTACAGGAAGTTCGTTGACTTCTGATTTAATGAAATAAAACTATACATGTAACAAATTCCAGAACTTTGCTTTTTTATTTCCCTTTGTCTTTTCTATTTTGTTTATCAAGATAGGTACATTTTTAGAAATTTGACAATGGTCATATTGCAGGTACTTACTACATAACTTATATTTTTGCTTCCTTAACGGTTGTTAAAATCTACGTAAAGCCATTTTCTCCTCTTAGGTGTTGTGATTCTTAAAGCACTGTGGCACAGTGCAGCCAGCAGAGGGTGCATGGGCAGTGAGAACTGCCACATCATTGATCTGTGATTTGCTGCAGAAGTATATTACTTCACAGCATCTTTTATCTGCAGTTTCATGTTTCATGTTCTTAAAATTTTAAAGCACATCTTATTGAGCTCTTTGAGCCTAAACATTTCTATAGTTCTCAGAACTTCTCTGCATTTAGCTTATTGGCAGATAAGTACTTGGTTGTCTCTTCTAACGTCAGTCTGTCACAGCTTTTGTCATCTTGTGAAGAAATTTCATTTTCTCTGAGCTTAAATTTCCTCACTTTCAAAATGAGGATGATAACATTTGCTCTCATACTGATAAGCCACCCTTATCAGTTTATTGAGAAGATTAAATGAGAAAATGTATTTTATAATATTTTATGAACTGGGTATTCACTACATAAGACTTTATGGCATTTAATTTTTATAACTTACATTTTACGAAGCAAGCATGCATTATGTTGCTATTTGAGTGCTTTCCTTTTTTTTTTTTTTTTCCCCAGTAGAGTTTTCGTTCCTTGAAGGTGATATTGTTTCTACCATATGCCCAGTGCATTTCTAAAGACATCATAGGCTTTCAGATACTTACTGAGTCAATGAGCGAATGCATTTTGGGTGAATGAATTCTATCTTATCACATGGTTGTATTTGAAAAAAAGTGCTGTTTTTGATAGATTAGTATTCGCTGAAGACTCAGATAATTTTCAACTTTGGAAGAGTTGGCAGTGTTTAAATAAGCTAGCAGTTTTCTCATTATCTCTGAATCAAGATAATTAATCTTTTTCAATTTCACTTTGTATTGAAGTTTGTAGCTATTAGAAGAATAAATAAAGATCACCCATGCTATTAAAGAAACCCTGATCATTATGCTACACAGAACTAATTTTCCTTTCCTTTGAATCCCTTCAGGGTGATAAGTCTGTCAGAGTTATGCGTTCTTTACTGGCTGCTCAGCAAACGTTTGTAGATCGTTTGGTGCATCTAATGAAGGCAGTGCAGCGTGAAAGCGGAAATCGTAAGAAAAAGGTAAACCTATGGGCTTTGCTTTTTATTTTTGACTAATGATGTCTTGGTATCATAAAATACTGAGTCCTGGTACTATCTTTTTGGGTTGATCTATTTTATGAAATTCTTATGCAATTATAATAATAGGAGGATTTATAAGTATTGATTATATACAGGATCCTGTTTTATGAATTTATATCTATATAGGTATAGATAGATAGATTTAATCCTCACAACAACTCTGTAAGTTAGATGATGCTATTATCTCAATTATAAGAACAAATAGGGGTAGAGGGGTTAAGTAATTTGTCTACCATCCTCAGCTAGTAAATATTATAGTTGGGGTTTGTTCCTAGGCATTCTAAGTCCATATATATTTTTTAAGTTTATTTATTTATTTTGAGAGAGAGAGTGCAAGTGGGGGAGGGGCAGAGAGAGAGGGGGGACAGAGGATCCAAAGCGGGCTCTGTGCTGACAGCAGAAGGCCTGATGTGGGGGCTCAAACTCCCGAACCATGAGATCATGACCTGAGCTGAAGTTGGACGCTTAACTGACTGAGCCACCCAAGTGCCCCTCTATGTCCATATTTTTAATCTACAGTGCTTTATTGGGTCTCATTTTAGCATCTTAGCATCTTTGAATATAATCTGTTTGATGTGGAAAGGACCTGTACAGATCATTGCTACTGGAAGCACTCTGAGAAAATGAAAGTCCAGAGTGACTTGCCCAAGGTTGCAGAATTAGTTGCTTGTGACCTCACTGGCTTTGCATCTGTTCTCATGGCTAGAACAGGGATCTTTCCATCAAGTAAGGCTTCTACTTGATGACAATAGATGAGTATTTGTTCTTCATATGTTGTTTTTCCTCATCACTAGCCCAAATGATGTGAAGGATTCACTCTGAATCTTCTCTTTACCTAATCCCATCACAGGCAGATCTTTCTTAGTGATCTTTATAAAAGAACACAACACACTTTACTGTTGTTCTTCAGACTTGTGAGAGGAAGGTGGAGAGAGGAAAAGGTGAAAAATTGAATCAGGAGTTCAAAGGCAGGGGATCAGCTGTAAAGAGAAATGCTAACAGATATGTGTGTAAGGAATAATATTCACAAGGTTAAGAAGGAGAAAATAGGCGGAAGAGAAACACATTTTTATTGAGATGACCTTTTTTTTGTTGTTGCTGAGAAAAATAAGAAACCAAAGTAAATAACTAAATCCCTACTGCTGTTCCTTCTGGAGCCACTCTCCCCAAAGGTGCCTGTGTGAGGGAGCAATGTGATCCCACATACCCACCTGCAGGAATGTCTGTTCCTGTGGCTGTCAGTGTGGGGCATAGATTTCAACCAGCTTGTTTTTGTGTGGTGTGCTCTTCTTTTTGGCACACACACGAGTCTCTGGCTACACTTCAATTTTAGCTATCCTGGAGGATAACTGACTCCTTACCTATTTGAGGCATCGCTTAAAGCTTCCTGAAATAACTTTTGTTTTTACCACACAGCCTAATATTTAAAAAAAGTTTTTTTAATGTTTATTCATTTTTGAGAGAGAGACACAAAGTACGAGTTGGGGAGGGGCAGAGAGAGAGGGAAACACAGAATCTGAAGCAGGCTCCAGGCTCTGAGCTGTCAGTACAGAGCCCGACGCGGGGCTTGAACTCAAGAGCTGTGAGATCATGAACTGAGCCAATGTTGGATGGATGTTTAACCAACAGCCATTCAGGTGCCCCCAAAATTTAAAGCTTTCATTTTGAATGTTGTTAAGTATTCTCGTTTCACTTTATCATTCTTTAGGTGATAATATTCATGTATTTGTTGTATAAAAATGTATTTGGCATGCCTACAGCATGGATCTAGGGATACAGCAGCAAACATAAAGATCTCTATTCTTAGGGAGTTTTGGAGGAGAAAGTAAATAGAATAAATAAGTGAAATATGTAGCGTGCTAGATACTGTTGTATGCTACAGAGGAAAATAAAGCAGCAAAGGAAGTAGGAAGTGCTGGGTTTGAGGAGTAAGGCAGTGAGTGTTTCACTTCTCAATAGAGTGGTCAGGAAGACCTCACTAAGAAGGTGACATTTGGACAAAGACCTGAAGCAGGTGAGGGAGCGAGCCATGTGAATATTTAGAGAAGACCATTGCAGCCAGAGGGACACCCAAGTACAAAAGCCCTGAGGTGAGAGTGTTTGTGTGTGTGTGTGTACGTGCGCACAAGAGATAGAGAGATGTATGTGTGAAATAGGAAGAAGCCCGGTGTATTTGGAACAAAGGGAGACTGGGGGAGAGCAGTAGGGGATGAGGATGGAGGACAGAGATAATAGGGACACAGATGGAATATATCCTTGTAAGTCATTATAAGGACTTAAACACTGAGTTAGTGTAGAATCTGTTGGGAGTTTTGAACAGAAGAGTGACGTGACCTGACTTTGGTTTTAGCAGCAGTACTCTAGTTGTTTGTTTGTTTTATGTTTATTTATTTTTGAGAGAGATTAGAATATGAGCAGGGGAGGGGCAGAGAGAGAGAGGGAGACACAGATCTGAAGCAGGCTCCAGGCTCTGAGCTGTCAGCACAGAGCCCGATGTGGGGCTTGAACCCACAAACAGTGAGATCATGACCTGAGCTGAAGTCAGATGCTTAACCAACTGAGCCACCCAGGTGCCCCTAGTTGTTTATTTATGTTAAAGTTTATTTATTTTGAGAGAGAGAGAGAGAGAGGGAGCAAGCGCGTGCATGTGTGTGTGTGATTGGGGTGGGGCAGAGAGAAAGGGAGAGAGAGAGAGAATCCCAAGCAGGCTCTGTGCTATTAGCGCAGAGCCCAACCCGGGGCTTGATCTTGTAAACTGTGAGAAGTTGAGCCGAAGTCAAGTGTTGGACACTGAACCGACTGAGCCACCCAGGCGCCCCTCCTTTATGATGCATTGCACATAATTTTATGGTGCTTTGCAAACATTTTAAAGTTAGTAGAATTAGTTTTTATGTCTTTACCCTGTATATTATAAACTACCTTTACATTAACTCAATTCTTTCTGATTTGTTCTCTTAGAATGAGAGACTACAGGCATTGCTTGGAGACAATGAAAAGATGAATTTGTCAGATGTGGAACTTATCCCATTGCCTTTAGAACCCCAGGTGAAAATTAGAGGAATAATCCCAGAAACAGCTACACTATTTAAGGTAATTGTGATGGATATCTAATGTATATCATTGGAACCTAATTCTGTAAAGCAAAAACACTCCCTTCAACAATGATTACGTTGCAGACAATATCTAAATTTTGTTTGATTTAGTACATGCTAGATAAAAAATTGTCTTTTGTTTATTCAATGTGTCTTGATTTAAAGATCTTTTATTATCAGTAGGCATTTTTATGTGAAATGTGTAAAATACACTTTTTTTTAAATTCTGGGTTTTTTAATCTTTAATTTTTGAACTTTTTATTAATTAGAACCACACCTACTTTTTCCATGTAAGCTTAAAAAAAATAATTGCAAAACTTATATTACTCATTCAGTTCATAAATCCATGTAGTAACAGTCTCAGTTAACCTTTTTAACATTTCTTGATCTGATATCTGTTCTTGTGACTTAAATTTTTTCTTGTATCTTCAACTAGTAATTCTCATTAGTCCTTTATAGCATGTCACGCTTCTTTTGGCTGGCCATGACTTGGATAGTTAGAAAGAGCTGGTAGCAGCCACTTTTTCCACTTAGTCCCAAGGAGTGACCAGCATTAGCTGTGAAGCGTCATTATCTGTTGGGCATCATAAAGAATGGTCTCAGGGATACCTGGTGGTTAAGTTTTGTGATTCTAGGGGTACAAGGCATAAGTTGCACTCAGATATTACTTTGTATCCAGAAAAGAAAGGGCTCATAGGACAATGACTTATGAATATAAAAAGGGGTGTGATTATAGTAAGAAGTAGTTTGGAATTTTTTCAAGGGTGTGTTTAAAGGCAGCCTATGGTTGCACATCTCATTCAACTGAAAGGCTGAGTTTTATAAAGCAGCACTGAACCTTATTGCATGGTATGGACTCTGATAGTTTCTATTCTTTTAAGAATTATTCTGTTCCATTAAGTTTTACATTTAGCTTGCAACTCGTTTAATTGGTTTTAAATCTCATTAATGGATTATTACCTGCAATTTGAAAAATACTGGTACAGGAGATAAAATGCAAATATTTCTCAGCTTGTGCTTACAACCCACTGGAAGCTGAAATGTAAAGAGTTGCACACAGACATTAACAACCAGTATACCTGTATACAACTGGTGTTCCTTTGGACTTGAACTCTCAAACAAGATCTGCTTCTAATATTCACATTCCCTGAGGACTAATTGAGAGCAGTAAATCAAAAAGGTAGTTTTACCAATTTTTTGAAACAGGATGAGTTGAAAGCAGGAGTTGTAAGAGTGGAGTATAAGAATATACCTGCCACTATTGTTAGGTAGATTCTGGACCCATTTTCTCCTGAAGTATGCAGATAATTATGTCTTACATGCACAAAATGGGTAGCCAATAAAATACCATGAAATGTATTTTTGATCCTGATACTCAGTTTTTTTTTTTTCTTCCAACCCTAAAGTATGTGAGCATTCTTGAAAATTCTGGGTTGGAGTTTAGGGTTAATGGTTTTAGGGTATTTACTACATAACTCTATCATAGTAATTCTTTTTTTTTTTTTTTTTTTTTTTTTCTTAAGAGATAGAGCTCATGCACAAGAGCAGGAGTCAGGGAGGGGCAGAGGGAGAGGGAGAGAGAGAATCTTAAGTAGGCTCCATGCCCAGTGAGGAGCTCCATCTCAGGACCTTGAGATCATGATCTGAGCCCAAATCAAGAGTCAGAAACTTAACTGACTAAGCCTCTCAGGTGCTTTTCTACTATAGTATTTTTAAAAAAGTTTATTTATTTACTCTGAGAGAAAGAGAGTAGCAGGAGTGGGAGAGGGACACACACACACACACACAGAGAGAGAGAGAGAGAGAGAGAGAGAGAGAGAGAGAGAGAGAGAATCCCAAGCAGGTACCCTGTCAATGCAGAGCCCAATGTGGGGTTCAATCCTACCAACCTCAAGATCATGACCTGAGCTGAAATCAACAGTGGGATGCTTAACTGACTGAGCCACCCAGGCACCCCAGTCATAGGAACTCTTAATCATTTTTTGGGTCACAAAAGCCTTTGAGGTAATTTATAAACTATATTTTTGCTTGGGGTGATAAAAGGATACTCCAAATTTAAGATAATTTAAAATTCAGAGTTTTAATACACAGAGGTTGTAAGTTCTAAACATATATTCACTGAAGCATTTTTGATGCCTTTTACCCCTTCATTTTATGGGGAACTTTTCAAGCATGCAGCAGTGTTTAAAGAATTACACAGTAAACAACTATATATACCTACTGTTTGACTTTTGTTAACATTTTATGTATTTGTATTTGCTCTGTCGCAAATTTGTCTGTTTATCCCTGTCTGATACTTCTTTCTGTTATTCCTCATCACCTGTGTAAATTAAGGTTGTAATGGCTTTCTTTGTCAGACACATTTCTTTAGACTATCATACATTTTTTCCAATTTCAATATTAAAGGATTTTTTTCCCCTCAGTGATCTAAACTAATAGGGCATCTTTTTCTGAACAGTTTTCTGACCTTTTATCTCCAAGTAGGCATGTCAGTGTGCTACTACTCCACATGAGGTGGTTTCTAAAGTGAGTTTAATTCCATTAATTATTGATTTAGACACATTTATAAGCTACATTGGAGATTTCAGCTAGTTAAGGGAAAGATTCAGGGCAAAAATATAATTATTCCAGAATAAAGTATATAGGTATTTGAGACCTCCCCTCATTTTATAAAAGAGGAGTTTGAGTCTCAAAGCTGCATGACTAATCGTATGCCTGCTATTAGTAACCATGGCTCATGACTTTCTATCTGGTGCATTTTTTTTTTTTTTAATGTTTGTTTATTTTGTGAGAAGAGGAGAGTGTGTGTGCATAAGTGAGGGACAGAGAGAGAGGGAGAGAGTTCCAAGCAGGCTTTATGGTGTCAGCGAGGCTCAGTGTCACAAACCGAGAAATCATGACCTGAGCCGAAATCAGGAGTCGGATGCTTAACTGAACTGAGCCACCCAGGCACCCCTCTATCTGGTGCACTTTTATGCTGTAGTTTTATCTCATTTATTTCATTTATGTCTGTAATACTAAAATGATGATGGCAAACATAGATAGAACATCTGCTTTGTATCAGGCGTGGTGCCAGACTCTTGTTCCTCTATGGTTTCTAATCACCTTAGCAGCTGTGCAGAGGAAGTGTTACCTTCATTTTACACGTGAGGAAACAGGGTAAAGAATATGTGTAAGATCCAACATCTAGTACCTGGTGGAGCCTGGATTCCTATCTGTGACTGACTCCAGAGCTTTTGCTCTATATGCTGTGTAATCTTCTGAGTATTAGCTAGTTCGTAGTTTTCTTCAAGGATTCCTATTGTGTCTTGTTGTCAGCCCATTTTGTTTCTTTAGGTTCTGCTTACCTCTTTGTTTACCTTATGTGTCAGCATTTCCTATGTGCATGGTAGATCTTTATGCATTCATTTACATCCATATTTAAAAACAATATTTTTATTTCAGAGTGCTCTTATGCCTGCACAGTTATTTTTTAAGACAGAAGATGGGGGCAAATACCCAGTTATATTTAAGCATGGGGATGATTTACGCCAAGATCAACTTATTCTTCAAATCATTTCACTCATGGACAAGGTAACTATAACTTTATATTGGCAGGGACCATTTTTTAATTTTGGTTTAGTATATATGCAGTGAATGGACACTGAATTTTTTTTAACATTCAGGTGCAATCATAGGAAGCTCAGCAATCTCCAGTTGACCTTAAACAACTTTAGTTGTTTTTATGCACTGCAGATTGACTCTTGGGTTGAGTATAAAATGAAATTGCAACTGTTCCTTTTTTTTTTTTTAATTCTTTTTAATGTTTATTTATTTTTGAGAGGGAGATAGAGTGTGAGCGGGGAAGGGGCAGAGGGAGGGAGACACAGAATCCAAAGCAGGCTCCAGGCTCTGAGCTGTCAGCACAGAACCCGATATGGGGCTTGAACTCACAAACCGTGAGATCATGACCTGAGCCGAAGTCGGTTGTGCAACTGACTGAGCCACGCAGGTGCCCCTGCAATTGTTCGTTTTTTTTTTTTTTAATTTTTTTTTCAACGTTTTTTATTTATTTTTGGGACAGAGAGAAACAGAGCATGAACGGGGGAGGGGCAGAGAGAGAGGGAGACACAGCATCGGAAACAGGCTCCAGGCTCTGAGCCATCAGCCCAGAGCCTGACGCGGGGCTCGAACTCACGGACCGCGAGATCGTGACCTGGCTGAAGTCGGACGCTTAACCGACTCCGCCACCCAGGCGCCCCCTGTTCGTTTTTATTAAAACTCTTTTCTCAGTTAAGTTCTCTTGATGTCGAGTTTAGTAACTCCCTTCCTCTTAATCAACTAGATCTTTTTCTTCTTTAAATTGCATCTCTGCCTCTGGCTTTTAAAGGAACGTATTTGTCCTCATTTCCTTTTTTTCTGAGTTCTAAAATACTTTGTGACTAGAAAGAGCTGCATAAATGAGTTGGAAGACCCCCAGTGTTGATTGGAAACTATTGACAGTGATTTAGAATAAGTTTAAAAAAATTGACATTCCATCAAGTGCTTAATAAATTTATTTTTGATGATCAAAGTACAATTAATTTAGTAATCTCTTATAATAAGCTATTATAATACTTACCAGCAAGACTGCTTCAGAACAATCTTTATACTTGTTTGGTTAATGTATTTTATCATTTGATCAAAAGCTGCTACGGAAAGAAAATCTGGATTTGAAGTTGACACCCTACAAGGTATTAGCCACTAGTACAAAACATGGTAAGTTTATTTTACACCATGGTTGTTTATTTGAGTGTCTAATAAGTATACTTTTCCTCTTTTAATTGAAAGTTAAGAATGCTAGAGATTGAATTCATTTGTAGCACTGAAGGCTGACTGGGCCTCTTTCCCTTTCTCCCTGGCTCCCTCTTGAAATCAGCATATTTGTAAGACAAATTAATACCTTTACACTGTATTTCTTTGCATTCAAAACTGGTTATAATTTACAGTAGTTTTTTTTTTTTTTTTTTTTTTTTTTTGCAAAGTTTATTTATTTTTGGGACAGAGAGAGACAGAGCATGAACGGGGGAGGGGCAGAGAGAGAGGGAGACACAGAATCGGAAACAGGCTCCAGGCTCTGAGCCATCAGCCCAGAGCCTGACGCGGGGCTCGAACTCACGGACCGCGAGATCGTGACCTGGCTGAAGTCGGACGCTTAACCGACTGCGCCACCCAGGCGCCCCTACAGTAGTTTTTTTCATACTAATCTGTGTCCAGAATCATCATTTGAGAGTTACTGTGACCCAGAGTGACTCTGTATTGTGCTCTTAAAAAAAGCCACTCAACAATGATGCTGCCTCTGAACTAGTTTTTTTTTTTTTTTTTTTAAATATAGAATGATAGCATCTAAATCTTTCTGAGATTGAATAACCTCTGGAAATTTGATAGACGGTTCCCTAGGAATGCTTGCCTACAGCCTATTGTCAATTCCATAGTCTTGATACTCTTAGAGCTTCTCACCCTTCGATACCTGGGAAAAACAAAAGTATCCATTTTAGGTTTCTTGGCCTTCTGCTGGCCACCCTCAAATCTTTTTGGTGGTGGTTTAATTCCTCTTCTCGCTTTCGGAATGATGTTGTTTAAAGTGCACATATGATCTTTGACTATCCTGCATAAAATGATTTACTTACTTCCATTCGTTCTTTGGACAAAGTCACAAGCCTTAGCTTGTTTTACAAGTTCCAGCATCCTGTGACACACTCCTGTACCTGTCTCTCAAGCCTCTCTTTTTCCAGTCTCCCCCTTGCTTCCCAGGCATTAGCCACATGGGCCACCTTCCATTTTCTCGAATGCACCGTGCTCTTTTCAGCCTTAAGGCCTTCATTTATGTTATGATCATTATCTTTAGCATCCTTTCCTCACAGCTTTACCTATTAACTTTCACTGTCCTTCAAAGCATGGCTCAAATGTTAGATGCCCTCTGATCTCTATGGTAATTTAGGTCTCCCTACACTATTCTCTTTCACAGTACCTTTTTATTCACAATATTTATCCCAGTAAAAATTGCAGGCTTCTTCAGTGTATAAAGGCAGGGTCAAAGCTCTGTTTTTTATTGGCAAACTTATTATTGCATGGGAGAAAATCAGTAAATATCTTAAGTGAACTGATACACACTATTCCCTGTTTGTGATACAGGAATGAATGAGACATTTCTTACTTTAAAGGAGTATATGGTAGTTCCTTCATTCAACTTTGATTTTTCATAATGTCCTCCTCCTTTTTGGTAGTTTAAGGGATTTATACTTCTGTCATTTCCAGGAAATGGCAGAACATGGAGTATTAGATAAAAAAAGGCAATGAACATAATGCAGTTTTAGGCTTAGTTGATTGATATTATATAATTTCAGAGTTCTTAAAGTGATTTTAAATTTGGAATATTTTTTTTTTTAATTTTTTTTTTTCAACGTTTATTTATTTTGGGGACAGAGAGAGACAGAGCATGAACGGGGGAGGGGCAGAGAGAGAGGGAGACACAGAATCGGAAACAGGCTCCAGGCTTCGAGCCATCAGCCCAGAGCCTGACGCGGGGCTCGAACTCCCGGACCGCGAGATCGTGACCTGGCTGAAGTCGGACGCTCAACCGATTGCGCCACCCAGGCGCCCCGAATTTGGAATATTTTTAACTGGCATATGTTATAAAAGTACAGAAAGAAGAAATTTTTGTGCATATTTAAGAAGCTTAGCTATTACTTTTTGTCTGTGTATACAGTAATAGAAATTGCCCTGGAGAAACATACAGATTAAGTCAGCTTAATTGAAAGAAGAGTTTACCTCTAGTTCCTATGACTCAAATGCCAGTCTAAACTTAATATATTGTTTACAGACTCTTTAAGTCATTTGAGTATGCAGTGTATGCATTTGAAAGTGAAGGTTATTCTTAGTAGAACCCTTACTATTTTTATTGCTTAACCAGTGTTGCGCTTAATGCAGTGCATGTATTTCTTTGTAGGCTTCATGCAGTTTATCCAGTCAGTTCCTGTTGCTGAAGTTCTTGATACAGAAGGAAGCATTCAGGTACAGAACCAATTTTAAATGAGTTATGCAATTCATGAATATATCGTTTTAAAAAGTTCAATCTTCATAAAAAGTGTGTAGAGTTAAAAGTGCATGTTTCATTTTATCACTGTTCTTTCCTTGAGTTGTTTTCCTTTTCTCAGAAGTGAATAATACTAAAAGTTGCAAATTCTTCCATGTTAGTATGTACAGATGCTTAGTTCCTTAAATGGTGCCTGGCACATAATAGGGGAGTGGGAATAAATGTTAAAAGTTTGTTAGTTTATAGTTATCTTATATTCCAAATTATGGAAATTCTACAGTGTGTTTAACTACAAATTAACATTTGGCTATTTCCAACTTTATGGTTCTTCAGAACAGTACTACATGCTCTTGCTCACGCATGTTTTGCTCATTTGTTTTTAAGACCCCTCTTTTCCCCTTCAACCTTGTTGCTGTCCTTTAATATAGGAATAGGTGAGCAGTTCCTAGGATTATGCCATGTGTGTCTTTGAAAATTTTTACACTTTATAGACATGGATCAATTCTTATCACATCTTAATGGTTAATTTGTGTTATTTAAAAAATTTTTTTTACTGTTTTATTTATTTTTGAAAGAGAGAGAGAGACAGAATACGAGCTGGGGAGGGGCAGAAGGAGAGGGAGACACAGAATCTGAAGCCGGTTCCAGGCTCCAAGCTGTCACCACAGAGCCCGACGTGGGGCCCGAATCACAAACTGCCAGATCATGACCTGAGCCAAAGTTGGATGCTTAACCGACTGAGCCACCCAGGCACCCCAATTTAAATATGACTTTCTTTTTCCCTGTGTAAGAAGAATGTATGTAATTTACGCAAAAAAAACCTGATATGCCTGAAATGAAAGCTAATACAGGACGGACTTGACAGGGGATATTTGTTACAATGTGTTTTTGTCTTTCCCAGTTTAGCATGTAATTCAGTATGGAGTTTAGATTTGCAGAAAAGCATTATTCTCATTTCTTGGCAAAGCAGGTGGTTATACTGTTCTTTGGTTTAAGGAATAATCACTTTGCAGTAGTTAAACATTCATGCTCACTAGAGTCTTTTGGGTTTTCTATGTATGTAACACGTCATCTGCAAATAGTGAAAGTTTTACTTCTGCCTTACAAATTTGGATGCCTTTTATTTCTTTTTGTTGTCTAATTGCTGTGGCTAGGACTTCCAGGGCTATGTTATATAAAAGTGGTGAGCGTGGACATCCTTGTCTTGTTCCAGACTTTAGGAGAAAAGTTCTCAGTTTTTCCTCCTTGAGTATGATGTTAACTGTAGGATTTTTATATAAGGACTTTATTATGTTGAGGTATGTTCTTTCTAAACCTACATTGTTGGGGTGTTTTTTTCTTTTTATCATGAATGGATGTTGTACTTTGTCAGATGCTTTTTGCATCTATAAAAATGATGCAAAGATAATTTTAAGAATAAAAATTATTCTTTCTCTTACTAATGTGACATACCACATTGATTGATTTGTGAATATTGAACCACCCTTGCATTCCAGGAATAAATCCCACTTGATTGTGGTGAATGACTTTTTTTTTTAATGTATTCTTGGATTCTGTTGGCTAAATTTTTTTAATTAAAAAAAATTATTTTTAATGTTTATTTTTGAGAGAGAGCGAGATTGACAGAGCATGAATGGGGGAGGGACAGAGAGAGAGGAGACACAGAATCTGAAGCAGGCTCCAGGCTCTGAGCTGTCAGCACAGAGTCTGACACAGGGCTCAAACCCACAAACCATGAAATCATGGATTCATGAGCCGAAATTGGATGCTTAACCAACTGAGCCATCCAGGCGCCCCTTGGTTTGCTAATTTTTTTTTTTTTTTTTTTTTTTTTTTAAGATTTTGCATCCATGTTCATCAGAGATACTGGACTACTAGAACTGATGAATGAATTCAGTAAAGTCGCAGACTACAAAATCAAGATATAGAAGTCTATTGCATTTCTATACGTTAATAATGAAACAACAAAAAGAGGAAAATAATCCCATTTATAATTGCACCAAAAATAATAAAATACATAGGAATAAACTTAACCAAAGAGGTGAAACACCTGTACTCTGAAAACTATAAAACACTGATAAAAGAAATTGAAGATGACACAAAGAAATGGAAAGACACTTCATACTCATGGATTGAAAGAACAAATATTGTTAAAATGTCTGTGCTTCGGGGCGCCTGGGTGGCTCAGTTGCTTAAGCATCTAGTGTCAGCTCAGTTCATGATCTCGCAGTTTGTGAGTTCGAGCTCCGCATTGGGCTCTGTGCTGACAGCTCACAGCCTGGAGCCTGCTTGGGATTCTGTGTCTCCCTCTCTCTGCCCCTCCCCTGCTCGCACTCTGTCTCTCTTTCTCTCAAAAATGAATGAACATTAAAAAAAAATGTCTATACTACTCAAAGCATTCTACATACTTAATGTAATCCCTATCAAAATGCCAACAGCATTGGGGCACCTGGGTGGCTCTGTCAGTTAAGCGTCATCCAACTTTCGGTTTTGGCTTAGGTCATGGTCTCACAGTTTTGTGAGTTTGAGCCCTGCGTCAGGCTCTGCACTAACAGTGCAGAACCTACTGGGATTCCGTCTCCCTGTGCTTCTCTCTCTATCCCTTCCCCACTCATGATGTCTCTGTTTCTCTCAAAATAAATAAACTCAAATAAAAGAAGAAAATCCCTTAAAAAACTACCAACAACATTTTTCATAGAACTAGAACAAACAGTCCTAAAATTTGTATGGATCCACAGAAGATCCCATAAATAGTCAAAGCAATCTTGAAAAGCAAAATTGGAGTTATCACAATTCCAGACTTCAGATTATATTACAGAGCTGTAGTAATCAAAACAATATGGTACTGGAACAAAATTAAGACATACACATCATTAAAACAGAATAGAAAGCCCAGAAATAATCCACACTTACATGATCAGTTAATCGTTGACAAAGGAGACAAGAATATGCAATGTGAAAAAGTATCATCAGCAAATGATATTGGGAAAACTAGATAGTTACATGCAAAAGAATGAAACTGGACTACTTTCTTAAATCTGAAAATGGATTAAGGGCCTAAGTGTGAGACCTGGAACCGTAAAAATCCTACAAGAGAGCATAGGCATTAATTTTTCTAACATCAGCTGGTAACAACATCCTTCTAGATGTTGTATGTAGATGATGTCCAAGGCAAGGGAAACAAAAGCAAAAATAAACTGTTGGCACTACATAAAAATAAAAAAAGCTCTGTAAAACAAAGGAAACGACCAATAAAACTAAAAGACAGTCTGCTGAATGGGAGAAAATATTTGCAAATCACATATCTGATGAAGGGTTAGTATCCAAAATATATAAAGAACTTACACAACTCAATACCCAACAAATAATTGAATTTAAAAATGGGCATAAGACATTTCTCCAAAGAGGATGTCCAGATGGCTAACAGACACATGAAAAGATGCCCAACATCACTCATCATCAGGGAAATGCAAATCATAACCACAGTGAGATACTACCTCATTTCTGTCAGAATGCCTAAACTCAAAAACTCAAGAAACAACAATTGTTGGTGAGGATGTGGAGAAAACGGAATCCTCATGCACTGTTGGTGAAAATACAAACCAGTGCAGCCATTGAGGAAGACGGTATGCAGGTTCCTCAAAAAATTAAAAATAGAACTATCCTATGGTCCAGTAATTGACACTGCTGGGTATTTACCCAAAGAATATGAAAACACGAATTTGAAGGGATATATGCATCTTTGTGTTTATTGCAGCATTATTTATAATAGCTAAACTATAAATAGTTTATAGGGTATAATGATAAGTGAAATAAGTTTATAGGGTATAATGATAAGTGAAATAAGCTAGTCAGAGAAAGACAAATACCATATGATTTCACTCCTATGCAGAATTTAAGAAACAAAACAAATGAACAAAGGAAATAAAGAGAGACAGATCAAAAAACAGACTTTTAACTATAGAGAACAAACAGAACATTAGCAGCAAGGGGGTGGATGGGGGAATGGGAAGAAAAAAGCAAATAGCTGGGGCTCAGAACACTAAACTGCCTAGGGTTGATGTTTTGCTATGCAGTTTTCCAACTGTGTAACCTTTAGTCACTTCTTAACCCTTTGTGCACAGAAGAGTTAACAGAGCAGACCTGAGGCTATTGCCTTTAGAAAGGTCTGCTTGCTAAGTTAGCCTTTGACTGGTATCTGGGAACTTGGCTTTCAGTGTGTTATTCCTGTGTTCTCTGATAAGAGTGGTTCAGTGTGCCTAAACTGTGCAAATAATTTGATTTACAGTGAACAACTTGCTTTCCTCCTAGAATTTTAACAGTTGCTAGACAGAGGGTGACTTTATGACCAGCCCCCAGTAAAAAACCTTGAGTGCTGAGTCTATAATGGGCTTCCCTGGACAGAAACATTGCACCCAGATTACTGCCTTTTTTTTTTTTTTTTTTTTTTTTTAAAATTGGCATTGGAGAAAAGTAGTAAGTATGCTCAGCATATCCCCTCATAGAAGAGAGCCAGGAGGCTGACACATGGATTTCTCCAGGCTTTGCCCGTGTATTTTCCCTGTCCTGATTCTACTGTGTATACTTTTGCTTTAATAAGTGTCACTTGTGGTACAACCATATGTTGAGTCTATGATTCCATCTAACAAACTTGTCGGAGTTGTTGACCTCCTAACATACCCTTTAGGTCTCAGTTTTTGCATCTGTGAAATTTGGATAATAATTTAATAGTATCTGCCTCTAGGATTAGTACCTGAAAATGAGGTGAAGTGTATGTAGAGCTTTAACATAGTTTCTAACTGAAATTATTATTTAATAAAGTTATTAGTTATTATGTGGCTGTGTGCAGTTGGTATATTGATTTGGTAAAATAAGGACAGTGCAGTTGGTATATTGATTCTTGGTTTCATGTCTGATCTGTGTAAATAGTTTTGCTGAGTCAGAGGTTATTCTCATGTTCAACTTCAGTAGACAATTAAAACGTATTTTCTAAAATAGTTGTTTTTGGGAAGTTATTCTGTTTCTCATTGCTATACATCTTTGCCTAATCTTAATATTGTCAGACTTTTAAATTTGGTATTGTAGTTTTAGTTTTCCCTAATTATCACAGGTTGAACATTAAAAAATATATGTGTAGGCTATGCATTTCTTCTGTGGAGTCCTTATTTACATCTTTTGTTCATTTTCCTCTTGGGTTGTTTGGGTCTTATTGATTTATAGGAGTTCTTTATATATTCTAGGCATAGATCCTTTGTCAAGCCCAAGGGTGTTCAGAAAAGCTGAAACATAGGGTAAACTTTTTTTTTTTTCAACAGCATGTTACTTGTGTTTTCAAATAGTATATTCTGTTTTTCTTTAACATCTACATGTAAGGGAATAGTTCTAGTTGGTAATCAGAAACAAAACAAAACATTATTTTCCCCACTGTTTCCAGACTCTTTGGACACTCTAGTGCATGTATTGTATCCCTATAATTCTTTTGTTCAGTTAGCATCTCTCTTATATTTATCTTTCCATCAATTTCCCCTGGGAATTATTGGCACTTTCTAATCATTTTTATTGAGCTTTTTTTTTTAATTATTATTATTGATGTATCATTGACATACAGTATTATATTACTTTCAGGTGTACAACACAGTGATTTTGACAATTACATACATTATGGAATGATCACCATAAATCTAGTTACCGTCTGTGACCACACATAGTTATTATAAGCAATATTATTGACTATATTCCCTGTGCTGTAGTTTATATCCCCTTGACTTATTTGGTTTATAACTGGAAGTTTGTTAATGCTAACAGTGTTTCAGTAGCTACACTTAAAAAGTAATTTCAATAACTCATGTTCACTTTAAGGAGAATGTATGATACAAAAAACCCCCTCTGAATTGTTTACATTCAGAAGAAAGGTGAAAAAAAAGTGATAGAGTATAGAGAAATAAAAGTAAATTCATTTCATCTAATGTTTTCCCCCTAAGGTGTAAAAGTAGCAGCATACTTTTTTTTATCTTAACTGTCTGCAAGCACAGTAGTAAAGACTGATTCTTAGAATATACTTTTTAAAGTCCACATTTTATAATTATTGACTAAACATTAGGCCAGGTACTTGGTCATGTTTTACAATTGCAAAATGTCTGATTTGTTAAGGATTGTATTGAGTTTGTAAACATGTGAATTATATCTTTTCAGAACTTCTTTAGAAAATATGCACCGAGTGAGAATGGACCAAATGGAATCAGTGCTGAAGTTATGGACACTTATGTTAAAAGCTGTGGTAAGTTTTTCAAGCTCTATTTTCCACTGATGCAGTGAAGTCAAGGAAATAGGCTATCCTCATGTTGCTATATTCATACACATTTGTACATTGTAGGATTTTATCTTACTCCATGTGGGCTGCTCTAACAAAATACCAGAGACTAGGTGGCTTGTAGGCTGGAAGTCCAAGATAAGGTACCTACTTGGTCAGTTGACGGCCCTTTTTGGGGAGAAGACTTTTTTGTTGTATCTTCATCTGTCAGAATGGGCTAGGGAGCTGTGTGGACTCTCCTTTTAGAGAGCACTAATCTCATTCATGAGGGGTCTACCCTAATGATTTAAGCACCCCCTAATACCATTACATTGGGCTGTATGATTTCAACATGTGAATTTTGGGGGCCACAAAGACATTCAGATCATAACATTTCAATTCTGTATAAGAAGATGACTAAAAGATATACTGATAGAAGAAGTCAATTAATGTTTTGACATAATAGTAATTAACAAGGTATAAATTCTGTTTAGTCTTTGGTGAATGTATCTTTGCAATCAGTTAACTGTGTTATTATTACAAGTTATCTCTTCCTGGAAGCTGTTAATTTTCTCCAAGATTTTCCCTGTGTTTGAGTAACTACAATTAAAGAGACTGAGGGAAAAGTCTCAGCAATAATTATGCTTTAGATAAATCTCAAGAGCTATGTTAGGAGGATGCCTCTCATGATATTTTATTTTATGGTCCCTTCCTGGAAATAAGTAGGTAGTAGAATGCCAGAGGGATTAATTCACATCGTTTCGACCATTTATGCCTACCTATCCTCATGAAGTTTATGTTCTAGAGGATTTTTTAATTTTCTTAAGCAGTTTTTTGTTTGTTTGTTTTATTTGTTTTTGCTTTTAATAGCTAGATTGTTTAAAAGAGGGTTAGTAAAGGAGTTGACACTAGAGTTAGCCCTGGATGGGATATGGTATATAAGTTGTTCCTGTTTTAAGTTCCTATTTATACCTAAGGCAAAGTAGGTAAGGGACTTTAGACACATGTAACAGTTGTATTTAAACTTTCATATCATTTAATGGCTTATAAACTGATTCTTATACATGACATTTAAAAATTTTTCACAATGTTCCTATGAGGTAGTATTCCAGATTATTTTAGACAACATAATTTACTCCCAAATTTATACTAGATGATATATAAAGAAGTACATCTAGTTGGCTGAGAAGTATAAAGAAAATGTAATATAGCTGGGAACTTTAAAAGCACTGAAATAAAACATGTATGTGTATATTAAAATCCTTTATGGTTTTAATCGTATTTTTACTGAAGGAATATAACGTGGTACGTGTAACTGTGCTGTCCCTTAAAAATGACCATGTACAGTGTATTTAAAGACTAAAAAAAAATTACTGAAAGATTCTAGAGAAAATGTATTATTTCTTTTAGTTCCCCTTGCTCTCCCAACTCTGTATTTCTCTTTTCTTTCTCTCCTTCCCTGCTTTCCTTCTTTTCTTCTTTCCTTTTCCCCTTTCTCTTCTTTCCTATTTTTTTTGACCTTCAACTCTTGTTTTCTGTGTTCTGAAAAAATTACGTATCATCTAAAGACTAGGCAGGACATCTAAGATCACTCACATGACAGTTCATAGTTCATACTGTCTTTTATAGCAAGACTTGTCTGTCAAGTGTCCTGTACGTGTCTTCTCTGTGGCTTGGGGTTCTCAGAGCTGGGATCCAAGAGGAAGTATTCTAAGAAACAGAAAGTAGAAATTGTTGGTTTCTGATGGCTTGGACTGGGAAGCTGATCATTTGTCATTTCTGTTATAATCTCTTGGTCAAAGCAGTCACAGAGCTTGCCCGGACACAAAGGGAGGGGTTATAGTTCCCACCTCGAGTGAAAAGCACGTTAAAGAATGTGTGGCTATTCTTTAGTCCACCACGCCTAATTACTGAAAACTTTTTAACATCATGAATCTATTTAACAAATGAATGCTAACTTTATCTGCTTGAAATATATACACACACATACTATCTATAAATATTGACTAAAATTTTGAAAGCCCTGCTCACTCTTAGTAAAATTACTGGGACAGTATATTATGGTTGCATGTCGTAATTGTTTTATGTAATGTTCTATTACATAAATGTTCTATTACATAAAATGTCTTTTATGTAACGTTCTATTTTTTTCCAAGACCTAATGAAAGTATGACTGGGTTTTTCATATAAAAAAATAGCCATTTCAAATTGAACTTCTTGGGGCACCTGGGTGTCTCATTCAGTTGAGCGTCTGACTCTTGACTTCAGCTCGGGTCATGATCTCACAGTCCTGAGATCAGGTTCCATGCTGGGTGTGGAGCCTGCTTAAGATTCTCTCCTCCCTCTTTCCCTCTCCTGCATGCTCATGCACTCGTGCGCGCGCTCTCTCTCTCTCTCTCTCAAAAATAAAGAAATAAGTTAATTAATTAATTGCACCTCTTGGATACTTCAGTTCAAATTGGATCTTGCTCCTTTCTTTCCCTAATATTGTACTTTTATTCCTTTCCTGGTAATCGATTTGATGGCAAGCCTTCTCTTCATCTTATTTTGAATAGCCTTTTTTTTCCTTTGTACCTTGTTGTGTTACAAAATAATCATTTGTATTTTAGGGTGTTTGGTATATTGGAGGTTGAAAGCCATTATTTGAGTTTTTCATTAGAGGATTTAGTGATCAATAAGTTGCTACTTTGTACTAGAATCTGATTGTTGGACATTATCATATAGATGTATGTATAAGTTTCATTTTAGAAAGTAAAGGTTTAGATTTTTGGCAGAGTGTAAGAAGAAAGTGATAATAGTTTTGGTGACAGTTTTTTTCCAGATTATGCAAGGTATCAAGTATATTTCATGCAAGTAAATAGAACATTAATTATTTTTACAAATATATTTTTGCTAAGTGAAGGGAGATACTATCATTTGCTTCTCTAATATTTCTCTGAATTTTACATCAAAGTTGTATTATAATACCAATTTAAAGATATTGTGCATTTCATATGGGCTCAAAACGCTAACAGGCAGCATCCTTTTGACAAAATTCTCTTGGACAATCTACTCTGTGCCATCTCATATTGTTTTGAATCTGTTATCTTTGCTTTAAAAATTTCTGGGGATCATCTGACTCTTAATTCATGTATTTTCCAGCATGTTCTCTCTTAAGCATTGATACTTTGAATTATTGGGACACCCTGATTTCACCCCCCCCCCCATTTATATACATATGAAAGAGAGAAGATCATATGTTATCTCACTTGACTTAAACAAAACAAAACAGCGGTGCTTGGGTGGGTCAGTTGGTTAAGTGTTTGGCTCTTGATTTTGGCGCAGGTCACGGCCTCATAGTTTGTGGGATCGAGCCCTGTGTCATGCTATTAGCATGGAGCCTGCTTGGGATTCTCTCTTCCTCTTTCTCTCTGCCCCTCCCCTGCTCGTGCACTCACTCGCTCTCTCTCAAAACAAATAAACTTTAAAAGAAAAAAAACAAAAACATCTATTAAAATGACCCTTAAACATATTTATGACCTTAACCCACTGAGGCAGGGTAAAGGCTCTTTCCCATACATTTCCCATTTCCATTGGAAAATAATCCAGTAATAATTACTGTAAAAGCAAACGTGATGATAGAAAGTAGTATATAAAAACATCTTGCTTTGTCAGTAGAGACAGGCAAAATTCATGGCATGTCTAGTTGTGTAAAAATTTTAGGTCAAATGTACTGTTGCTACACATGTGAATCATTACTCTGTAGAAGTAGCTAAACAATGAAACAAAGTAAATAATGATAAAACTAATTTATAATGAACCAAAAGATAAGCTGCACCATACAACAATTCAAGTATATTGATACACAGTGATGTTCTTTTGGAAAATTGCCAGTGTTTTAACAATGTTCTGATGCACATTATCAGGAGTTTTCTATCCTTCACAAGTATTGAGTGGCAGCCAGATTGCTAAGTGACTCACGTATTAGAGAGCTCGGTGTCCTAAGTTCTTACGTGTTCTCTTTATGAATTTCCTTTAGCATGGCGCTCACTAATGTCGGAGTGGAGGGCCATTAGTCGTTTGTGGATTGCATATTTTGCAGCAGTTTTAGAGCAGCACCACTCCAGCATTACCACTGTAATCCCTGGACCAGCAGCATTGGCTTCATCTGGGAACTTGTTTGTATTAACAGAATCCCAGGCCTTGCCCCTGATGTTTTGATTAGAATCTTCATTTTAACAGGAGTCCCAGGGGATTCTAGTACATTAAAGCAGAAGGGAGTAAACAAACTGTGGTGTGTATAGCAATCACTTTCTAGTACTGCCCCGAGAAATTCTGATGCAGCAGGACTCAAGTGGGCCCTAAGGGTTTGAATTTTTAAGAAGCTCCTAGGGGAGAGTGATGCTGCCAGTCTGTGCATCATTTTGAAGAGCAATTTCCTAGCAAGAGTCAAATCAGTTTCTTCCTACAACCTTCCTCATGGTAAGTATTTTAGGATTTTTAGGCCACATGATCTCTGTTGTAGCCATTCAGCCAGGCCAGTGTCGTGCTCAAGAAATAGGTAAATGAATGGATGCGGCTGAGTTCCAGTAAACTCTATAAAATATAAAAACAGAGGAGGTCCCATTTTGGCCGTCAAGCTGTATTTGCTCACCCTTTATGTAAGTGGCCCTCAAGTCCCTCAGTGGACCACTTAATGTGTCAACAATTGTATTCAGCTGAAGTTAACATAATCTATAGTGATGCACACACACAAGTCATTTTCTTTTTTGTAAGAAGCCCAGATGTCAGTCATTGTAGTTGCTTTAGCTGCTTGTGGATGTTAGGGCCAACCAAAGTCTTTGTGATTTTCTTGGCCTTCTCCCAGTGGTGCCAAATGACTATTGCAAATGCAGTCATCATGTTTGCAGTCCAGCCAACCAGGAGAAGAAACCTAAAAGGCTCATTTCCCAGCTCAGCCAGCCCCATCTTTAAACATGCTCATCACAAACCTACATTTGCTTATAGTTCCCTGGACATGCCTAAGTGCAGGTGAGGCTAGGAAATACAGTCTTTTACCTAGGCATGGTCTTGTCTCCCAGATCCTGGTTTTGTTTTAAGGAAGAAACAGATTAGATAGTGTGTAGGCAAACTCATAGTTCCTGTCACACTGCAGGCTATATTTTGAGAATAACTGATTTGTTACAGTTTAGTGAAAATTGTTAGTAGACCAGTAATATGATTAGAAGCATTTTTTGGGTAATAGTGTGCTTTCATTCATTCTGTACATATGGATACATTTTGAAATATATAAAATGTATAATTTCACCTGTAATTAGTCTATGGTTAGTTATTCCAAACAAATACACTTGAACTTAAATATCTTGAGTGTTGCATCTGTCTAAATAGCCACTTTGGGGAACAGGAGTTATACAATGCAGAAGTGGCTTGAGACAAGGACTTTAGAGTGAGAGGTTCAAATCCCAGCCTAGTGACCTTGGACAATCTCGTTAACTTCTGGAGCCTGAGATATTTTCATTAGAAGGATAGTTACAATACTTAACTGGCATCATTAAAGGGCTAGAGATGATGAATGTAATGTGCCTACCTAAGGGACTAGCTTTCAGGAAGTTGTAACTATGATTAATTAATTAATAATTAATGATTAATCCAGTGAAATTAATTTGGTCATTAACAGGTGGTCCAGTCTTTTTCCTACATATTAACTGAAATAAACATGCTTTTGTAAATACTGATATAGCCATGTGTATGTTTATAAGTTATGTTTCTTGTTACATTAATAATAAGAGAAATAGAATGGAAAAAATAATCTTCAAAAAGGTGATATTTGCTTAATTTTATTTGAGCATTTTCAACACATGGCCGGTTTCCAGACTTTTTAGAAGAGAAAGGCAAAAGAATAAAGATAGAGCCAGTGACTCTGCCCCTAGCCCTGCTCATGTAATTTTTCTTAATACTTTAGAAGATTGTGCTGTTAACTTCTTAAGCGCCTTTACCACTCAAGTGAATTTAATTGTTTTTCTATCTGCTGGCACTTCACGATTGTTTCTCCAAAGATTTTTCTTTTAAACCTACATTTACTTTTGTTATCTTATAGATAATAGGGTTGTGGGATGCTTGACTTCATTATGTGTATTTCTGTAGACACTTCTTTTTTCTGCTGTCATCTGTAACATGTGTCCAATTTGAAATGAGAAATGGGAGAATCATATTATAATTAAGGTTCCTGAAGCCTGAATTAACTTTTGATAGAAATGACTTTTATAATTTGACAAAATTCTACAAGATATTATTTCTCATGCAAATAGCAATTTATATTGAGTTTCAACTGATAAACTCTTCATAGAGTCAAAGAAAATTACACAATTGAGAATTTGGGTGAGAAATGAAAAAATAGTAATTAAATTGAAATGAAAGTAACACAGACTGCTTTTATACTCATTTGTATGTTTGACCTGGTTTGCATGTGTTTTCACAATTTTTTAACTGTTATTTGCAGCTGGATATTGCGTGATTACATACATACTTGGAGTTGGAGACAGACACCTGGATAACCTTTTGCTAACAAAAACAGGTATCAAATCATGGCCACCAGTAGATGTATATATTTTATATGCTGGTGATTTTTACTGTGGAATCTGCTTAGTAAAACAAAATAAGTTGCATAAACAAAATAAGTTGCAAAATGTGGTAGGCACATTGCATATGTGAAGAAAAGTCAAATAGTCTTTTTTTTTAAATGTTTATTTTTAAGAGACAGAGAGAGAGAGACAGAGCTCATGAGCACAGGAGGGGCAGAGAGAGACAGAGGGAGGAGAGAGAGTCCACAAGTGGAGGAGGGGCAGAGAGAGAGAGAGGGAGACAGAGGATGCAAAGCAGGCTCTGTGCAGAAAGCAGAGAGCCTGATGCGGGGCTTAAACCCACGAACTGTTGAGATCATGACCTGAGCCAAAGTTGGATGCTTACCTGACTGACCCACCCAGGCACCCCTGAAAAATCATATAGTCTTAAAAGTCCCTTCATATGGGACCTTTGAAAGAAACTCCCATTCTTTTTTATTTTATTTTTATTTTTATTTATTTATTTATTTTGAGAGCACAAGCTAGGGGAAGAGGCGTGGGTGTGTGTGTGTGTGTGTGTGTGTGTGTGTGTGTGTGTGGAGAGAGAAAGAGAGAGAGAGAATGAATCCCAAGCAGATTCCACGCTCAGCGTGGGCTTAATCTCATGACCCCGGGGTCATGACCTGAGCTGAAATCAAGAGCTGGACACTCAACTGACTAAGCCACCTAGGTGCCCCCAAAACTCCCATTCCTTACAAAGAATCACTTCAGTAGTAATTCTATGGGTGGTCTTCTCGCTCTTCCTTCTGAAAATGCCACCTTTGGGGGAAAGCCCATAATAATGTATGCAAGCAGTTGAGTTAGTGTTACTTACTGCTTACTTACAGTGTTACTTCCTTCCTTCCTTCCTTACAGCTCTAGTTAGTGTTAGAATGAGCTCACATTAACCCCTGTCTTTAATTTTTTGCTTTTCCCCTTGGAGTTCCATGGAATAATCATTCTCATCCCCCTCTTCGTGATAATTATTTAGCCCCTTGGCTTTAACACTATCTTGAAGCAAACAACTTTCAAACTTACAGCACTGTACTTTAGTCCATTTCATTAAGCTTCAGACTGAAATATCCAACCACTTACTTGACATCCAAATTACATGGTCAGTTGTAAAAGTTGTTCCCTTCCTCCACGACCTGCTTAATAATACCTGCTCCTCACCTAATTTTTTCCCATCTCAGTAAATTGCAACATCATCCACCCAGTTGTTTAAGCCCCAGGCTTAAGAGTCATTTTTAATTCCACTCTTGGCCTCATTTCACATATCAAACCTATTAGCAAATATTGTCTACTCTTCACCTCCAAAATGGATCATGAAGTTATCCACTCTCTTCATTTCTACTCCTTTGACTCCGTTTGAAGCCACTACCATCTTTTGCCCAAACTATTTGAATAAAATCTGAACTCTTTACTGTGGTGCTTGTGGCTTGCCCACACTGACCAATTTGATTGTGTAATGTCAATACTTCTGCCTCAGACTAATGCCCTTGTTTTTCTCTCTGGAGAGCTCTTCTCTCAGATCTTTGCAAATCTGACTTTGGTTATTGAGTCTAAGTTTGAGTGGCATCTCCTTCGAATAGCCTTTTCTAACTCTCTGATCTGAAATGGCTTCTGAAATGTACTTGCCACACCACCCTTCTCCATTACTCTCTATTATTGTTTCGTTTTCTTTAAAGCACTTACCACCAGCCAAATTTATCATTTTTTGTACAATAAAACAAAGATTTATTGAGCAACTGCTATGTGTCCAGTATTGTTCTGTGTTCTGGGGATACCAAAATGAACAGAACAGACACAAATCCAGGTCCTCATTGAGCTTGTTGATCTTCTCATCATTTTCTCCCATTCAGGATGCAGGGTCCATGAGAGCAGGGACCTTGTCTGTCCATCCAGTTGGCTACCATTCCTCCAGAACCTTGAACAACACCTAGCTAAAGTGATTGATAGATCACTGTTGAATTAATGAATGAGTAAATAATTCTTCTCTTCTGTGTAGTCTTTCCTTCCCTGGGCTAAATAATTCAAGTTTCTTCAGTCTTCCACAGAAAATAGATTTTAAATTACTCTTAAAATGGTCTCTCAGGTAAGAACATTTTCTGTTTTGTTAGTATTCCTCCAGATTGTGATACCAAGAATTTAACACATCAAATGTAATTTAATATATCAAATGTAGTCTAATTATTAATATATAATTATTAATTCACATAATCTAGAATTTCATATATTAGTGTGAAAAATTATCTGTGACAGAATTTGCATGTGGGATTCATGTCTGTGTCAAGGCCAGGCTGTCCCTGTAGTAACTAGGACCACAGAATGTTGTGGAGGTTCTCGCCAAATTTGCCAATGTAGCAGAGGATATTTAGAAAATGTTATGGTGTATTTGGAGAGAATTTTAATTTGGAAAAAGTTTTCCTGTGTTGTTCCTTAATGCTCTGATATTTTAATTGAATCTTTTAACCACAAGAATCAAAGTACCAAAGTGATTCTGTTGGTTTTTGTATTGAAATTATTTTATAACTACAATGCAATTATTTAATGTATAGAGTGCCATTACATCTATAATGTTATTTTCACGTATCTTGTCACATACCTTGTCTCTTCTTTTGGAAATTGATAAATAATAGACCTTTTTCTTTTGGACTTTGAGAACTGCTCTTTGTATGTGTGTGTGTGTGTGTGTGTGTGTGTGTGTGTGTGTGTGTGTGTGTTGTTGGGGATTTTTAAAAATGAGATTTGGAAATCAGAGTCTATTTCATACACTTCTGTGGTCCAGTTCACAATTAATTTGTTTTAATGGAAATAGAATATAAAATTTCAGAAGCAGGTTTTAAGCATCTTGTCACCAGTTTTCCACTAGAGGGTGCTCTAAATATGACTTAAAAAATCAAAAACTTACAATGTGCTAGATGAGAGACATGTTCTCTTTCTTTTGAAACGGCATTTCTTTTGGTTATTTTTTCTTAACTGGTCTTTAATTATTTCATTATTGATATCATACAGTTAGCATTTTAAGTCTTACTTGCTAGGATTAATGCCTTTAATTTTCAAGTTTAGTTTTAATGAAATTAGATTATATAAGGAAATACCAATTATATCAGGACAAATGCAAGTATGATGTATTCCTCAACCTCTAAAAATTTGTAATAATTTATTTTAAAATGTTTTGTGTTTATAGTCATTTTTTACTGACAGTTTATATTTCAAAGTGGTTTTTACATATGTGATATAATTAGACTTTGTATAATTTAGACAAGTATTACATATTAAATTATATACATGAATTTTGAATGTGGTTCATTGCAGGAAATACACCTTAGAACTTGTAGTTAAAAAATGCCTCAAGTATCATGAAGCTCCTCCATTGTGTATTTTGGATCCACTATGTCTTAGGCACAGACTGTGATGTATTAAACCTTTAAAACTTTAGATTCTCTTATGTAACTCTCCAGTCTCAGTGTTGATGGTGCAGTTTTTATTATAAGTAACATTGCTCCCATTCTTCAGAATAAAATACCTTTTGTCTTCTTACCTGCCAGCTTGAGCAGGTGTAGTATCCATGACTTTGCTTTCAGATGAAAGTGGTTTGGAATTGTAATCAGAGTTCCACTGATTCTTCTGTGCCCAGTTCCTTGGCATGAGAGATGGAGCAGAGAGGAAGAATATACTTAGATTTCATTTTATTGGGGATCTCTTGGAGATTTGCCCCCAACACACTGTTCCACCTGTAAATTTAGATGAGACACAAGAGGGTCAGATTGATGACTTTAGAAGTGTGTGGAGGAAAATATTTCACTGCATAGAAAAAATTTCAAAATGTATGCAACAATAATGTGCAAAAAGGCAAAATATGAGACTCAATTACAGATTTCCCAGAAATTTTTTTGCCTGGGTTTATTGGTGTGTTGATACTTTAGCTTGGTTGAAGTATCCTCAGCTTGTCCAGCAGAGGGCATTGTGTGTCCACCATAAATGTGACAGTCTGTTAATTCCTTTGTCAGTGTATTGCCCTGTGGTCACTTATAACATTGTTTTCCTGAAGCAAATTTGGAGTGAATGGTATTTCACTTATCAATGCAGTGATGTAGCATTATTTGGGCAAGAAATTAAAAATTTAAGCTCTAGAATGGGATTGGAAACGTAAATTTCTTTCAGAGCTGGTATCCTTTGAGGAAGCTTTGAGAAGTTTGTTCAGGGTTATTTGATTGTGACAGGACTCAAAGCCTGATTTGGGTTTATCTCAACTGTGGGGAAAAATTTTTTTATTGTTTATTTTTTAAAATTTGAGGGGGAAAAACCAGGACTGGTATAACTGAAAAACTTTATTGTTTATGATTTACAGTCTTTATAACAGAATGAACATTTATATCAGTATATAAATAAGTGAAAAACATTCATAAATGAAAACAAGGAGCTAGATATCTGTAGTAAATGGAAAGTTCCCTGTAGTTCCTGAGGATGGCTCTTCTAATCTGGAGCTGTCCATTTGTACAGTGAGAGGAGTGGTGACTCTTTGTCTGTCTCAGCACTTCAGAGTAATGCTCTCTGAACCTTTTGTCACAAAGCCTGAAGGTAAGAAAGTCATTGTTCCCTAATTGGAAACTTTTCTTCATCATTCTTTAATTTTATGTCAAATTGATGCACATCCTTTTTTAATTCTGAGGAACAGTCTCACATAGGAGTTAATGTGTCAGGATCTAAAATAAACCTCTTTAGTTTTAAATTGCCCCTCCACCATTGGGTGACTTTGGGTAAGTTGTCTCTCTCTATGACTCAGTCTCTTTTCTGAATGTGCCCATAAGAATAGAACCTCTCTGCCTGTGGTGTGTGAGAGTTGAATGAGATAATGTGGGCAAGGTTTTGTACGTATCGAGCATATAGTCAACATTTCTTAAGGACTGGCTAGCTATTATGGTTTTCTTTGTTGGTTTACTACCAAAAAAGAAGAATGCCTTCCTTTTTTGGCTTATGTAGCTTTTTTATTTGCAGTCATAATTTTAGAGATAAAAATATAATTAATGTATTTCAAAAATTTCTTTTTCCCACTCTTAAAAATACAAACTCTTTTCAGTTACTGCCTTTTAAATTCTGTTTTGATTGGCTCTTTATTTTAGTAGTGTAGGAAGGTTTATAAGAGAGAAACAGTCAATTTTATCATGGATTTAATGTTATTCTTTCTGTTTTAAGGTTAATCTTGATATTTTGAAAGTAAATATGTTTGTTTCAGTGTTTTATTTTTTTCTTAGGGTATAACACAGTAGTTCAAAATCTTCCATAGGGAGAACTTAGTTACTACTCAAATGGTAATGCTTCCTAAGCTATTTGTATTTAAGTTAATTAGTTTGGTAGGTTAAAAATACTGTAAAATCTAAATCTATAGACTTACTTTATTAAAAATATTTAGCGTTTATTTATTTTTGAGAGAGAGAGAGAGAGAGAGAGTGTGTGTGAGCACAGGAGGGGCAGAGAGAGTGGGAGACACAGAATCTGAAGCAGGCTCCAGGTTCCTTCAGCATAGAATCCCATGTGGGGCTCAAACCCACAAACCATGAGATCATGACCTGAGCCAAAGTCAGACTTTGACTGAGTCATCCAGGCACCCCAACTTGCCATTAAAAAAAAAAATTATTTATTTTGATAAAGAGAGTGGGGGAGGGGCAGAGAGAAGCGGGGAGAGAGAGAGAATCCCAAGTCGGTTCTGCCCTGACAGTGTGGAACTTGATGCGGGGATCAATCCCATGAACCATGAGATCATGACGTGAGCCAAATTCAAGAGTTGGACAATTAACCGACTGAACCACCCAGGCACAATGAAATCTATAGATTTACTTTCTTAATGTGCTTGTTTATTCCCTGGGACTTGAGAGAAAGGGGTGTAAAATGTTTTATGCAGTTGGTAGGCACCTAGTAAATGCTTTTAAAATGAACAAATGAATGAAGTTTTTTCCTGTTATTTTTATCCATCTTTAGGGTTTCTAGAATAATCTGTTTTCCTGCCTAAACTTATTTTTACTGTAGACTATAGACATAGTAGTATTTACCAGTTTGTTTTTTCTCAGTTGATGTATGCAAAAGAGAATCAGGCACATAAGACCACCCCTTTTTAATCCATAAATACTTTTTAGTCTCTATTAATCATTACTTTAGATGCTTAGATAATGACAAGGACTCACAATCATGTGAATAATTTTCTTTTCAGACATTATTTAAAATATGATATTTTGAAAGTTTCTTGAATTTTTCAGTATCAGAAATCTGGCAGTCTTTTTTTTTTTTAATTTTTTTTAACATTTATTTATTATTGAGAGACAGAGAGACACAGAGTATGAGCAGGGGAGGGGTAGAGAGAGAGGGTAGACACAGAATCTGAAGCAGGCTCCAGGCTCTGAGCTGTGAGCACAGGCCCAACGTCGGACTTGAACTCACGAACCATGAGATCATGACCTGAGCTGAAGTCAATCACCTAACCAAATGAGCCACCCAGGCGCCCCTGGCAGTCTTCTTATACTTAATGAAACCTATCATAAAGAAATTGTTAATGGTGCCTTAAAAGGTGCTGGGTTTTTTTCTTGTTTGTTGTTGTTGTTTGTTTCTTTTTTAGAGAGAGGGAGAGGGACAGATGGGGAGAGAGAGAGAGAAAATCTTAAGCAGTCTCCATACCCAAGTGTGGAGCCTGATGTGAGACTCAGTGTCACAACCATGAGATCATGACCTGAGCTGAAATAAAGGTCGCTTCACCAATTGAGCCACCCAGGTGCCCTGGTGCTGTATTTAGAAGGACATTATTTCCTCTCATTAGAAGTAATAGAAAATGATAAAGTGCTATATATACTCTTTATGCCTAAGGAGCTGAAAATTACATCACAGAGAAAGTAACAGTATGAAGAATGTGCTGGGTTTCTATGAGCTACACATTCCAGTAAAAGTACGCATTCCAGCAAAAATACCTGGAAGCTGAAATAATCAATGCCTTTGCAGGTAATACATAGGTTGGTTAGATTGATTTAGGTCAGATTGTGGAGACAAATCAATCTGTTTCCTTTTGTATCACCTTTTATATGGCAAAGCTTGATTCATTGAAGTAAAACTGTAGATTAGGACATTACTTTTTTTTATGTAAGTTTTCTTATCAGGTGATATATTTCTTAAAGCTGGGTAGACACTGTATTTGTTTTGCAATACATAATTTGGAGGGAGTTCATTTTTAATGAACTTTAAAGCATTCAAGTTCCACCATAGGCTAGCAACCACAAACCAGATATAAAAAGTTAGTACATTTTTATAGTGACCCCTCGAACAAAAGAGGAGTCAAATTTAAAAGTAATGAGGTTGTACAACACAGACAAACAGTAACCATTGGTATCAAGTATGAGTTTTTATTCACTGAAGTGATTCACCTTGCCGCTGTCTCTTCCATAGTGATCTAACTGAAGTTAAGAGTTGTATTAGTCAATGTAAAGTAGATCAGAAGTCCTCAGACTTTGTCTTGTATCAGTATCACCTGGAGAGCAACCTAAACTATAGATTGCTGGGCCCCAGGCTCAGTTTCTGATGCAGCCTTGATGGTAGGCCTGAGAATTTAAGTATCAAAGAAAACTATCCATAATTATCTGAAAACGTAATTAAAATTCTAAAAGTTTGTATATATTTAGAAGCTGGATTCTCTTCTTACTTAAATCAAAATAACACAATAGAAAGAAACAAATATGAGAATCTAGCAGTCACCTATTAAACCAGACATTAAAGAGGTTTGCAAAATGAAAGGAGTGCCACTCATCTCATTAATTTTTTTGTATTAGAAAATAGTTATTATTCATAAAAAATGTTAAAATGTTCACTTATTTTTAGATTAATATTTTGGGAGGTCTCAGTTTTAATTTAAAATCCAGGAAATATCTATAGAAGTAGCCCAACTAAGGTTTATTTGGGGTCTTCAGTAATTTTTAAGAGCATAAAATTTTACACAAAAGAGTTTTAGAATTAATATCAAAGGCCGTTTTTTAGGTTTTTAAAAAAATCTATAAAGGGTTTCTGTTCTGTTTTAGACATTAAAACGGTTCTGTAGAAGAAAAGAATATTGCAGGGAATAGATCCTTTATTGGCCTTAATAACTGTAGGAAAAATGAAAATGAAGATCATTTAAAAGTTTTTCTTTTTTTTTAAATTTTTTTTTTTAACGTTTATTTATTTTTGAGATAGAGAGAGAGACAGAGCATGAATGGGGGAAGGTCAGAGAGAGGGAGACACAGAATCTGAAACAGGCTCCAGGCTCTGAGCTGTCAGCACAGAGCCCGACGCGGGGTTCGAACTCACGGACTGCGAGATCATGACCTGAGCTGAAGTCGGCCGCCCAACCGACTGAGCCACCCAGGCGCCCCAAGTTTTTCTTGAATAGAAATGGACTATATAATCAGATATACCACATAGATATGTTTTGCCCCCCTTTCATTAGTTAGCTAAATTTTGTTCCTATCATCAGAAACCTAAGATCTTAACAGTTGAATGTGAAAAAATAAATTATATGAAATATTTAGCAGATAATTGGAATGTCTATACTGATCTTTACTTATGTATGTCTTATTTTCGTTACTCAAAAACGATTACTAAAAATATTTTATCATTACTGTGCTTTTAACTGTAAGTGAAAATAGCTCTAACCAGGTATACCATAAGGGCTTAACTAATAAGCATTGGGAACATTCGGAGTGTAGCTTAGGGAGCGTTTTTAATTCTAAAAATATAGGTTCCATTGTATCAGTAAATGGTTGTTCACTACCTTCTTTGTTTCTAGGTTTCATAGTAGGGCAACTTCAACATTCACAGGAAGAAACATAAGAAAAATACAACATTCACATAAGAAATAAAAGGCATTCTGTGGAAAAATAGTAAAATGTCAGGTGTATGCCAAGAAACTGAAGACTGGGAAACTTATAGAGTAGAGTGGCAGGGAAGAATATTTGAATTGGGGAATTGTGTGGGATTTAAAAAAAAAATTGAGGGGCGCCTGGGTGGCGCAGTCGGTTAAGCGTCCGACTTCAGCCAGGTCACGATCTCGCGCTCCGTGAGTTCGAGCCCCGCGTCAGGCTCTGGGCTGATGGCTCAGAGCCTGGAGCCTGTTTCTGATTCTGTGTCTCCCTCTCTCTCTGCCCCTCCCCCGTTCATGCTCTGTCTCTCTCTGTCCCAAAAATAATAAACGTTTAAAAAAAAAAATTAAAAAAAAAATTGAGTTTGGATTATAGGGAACAGAAGAAAATTGTCAAATAGAAGGTATAAGCAGAGTTGTGAAAAAATGGAGTAAGTACAATTTTGAGATTGGTCATATGTAATTATTGTATAGACAAAAGGGAAATTAAAAAAAAACTGCTATAAAATACAGTTCATTTCAGCAATATCTTTTGTCTTTAATCCAAGAACTACAAATACTTTGAACCACAATTTTAGAAATAAGTTCGTGTCACTTATTCAAATAACAAGAAAATTTAATTAGCACATCTTATTCCCTTTGTATTGCAAGTCAGGGACAAAAGGTGGTATTTGCAATCAACAAACATTCAGTTTGTTTTATGTACACTTTACCTCTTGATTGTTTAAGATTAATAAGTTTGTTAATAGATTTGAATAAGCCCATACTTCCTGAATTTCTTTTTTTTAAAATTTTTTTTTTTCCAACGTTTATTTATTTTTGGGACAGAGAGAGACAGAGCATGAATGGGGGAGGGGCAGAGAGAGAGGGAGACACAGAATCGGAAATAGGCTCCAGGCTCCCAGCCATCAGCCCAGAGCCCGACGCGGGGCTCGAACTCACGGACCGCGAGATCGTGACCTGGCTGAAGTCGGACGCTTAACCGACTGCGCCACCCAGGCGCCCCTGAATTTCTTAATTAAACATTTTTTTTAAAAATTTCATGAAGTGCATTTATAAAATCATTGTAAGTTTCATTTTAGATATTAACTTTAAAAGAGCCGCTCCCTTTGGTATCTGCAAGGATGAATTTTCTTAAAACATTAATAGCCTCTTTTCAAAATACATGACTCTTTGAACTTGCAAAGCATAATAATGGTTTCATTGTTAGATACTGAATCTTTTATACCTTATAATTAAGCAGTAATCCTATTCTTTGAGAGTTTTCTTACAAGAAAGATAGAAATATACTCTCCATTTGCAAGCAGTGATGCATAGCCCACACTGGACTTCCAGTAATGCCTGTGGTGAGACAGAGAAAAGTGGGGCTAGGTTTCTTATTAAAGGATGGAGCCCATTAAATAAACCACGTGTGATGGCTGATACAGTTTGATACTAGGATAGCATGATTTATTAAAAATCAGTTTGAATCAAAGAGGGGTCAGATAGGTTATCTGCTCAAGTGCTAAGTATCATTAGAAATTATATTGGTAACAGAACAATATAACAATAACAATATAACAGAACAATATAAACAATGTTTACTTATTTTTGGGAGAGAGAGACAGAGAGTGTGAGCAGGGGAGGGGCCGAGAGAGCACGAGACACAGAATCTGAAGCAGGCTCCAGGCTCTGAGCTGACAACACAGAACTTGATGCAGGGCTCAAACTCATGGACCACGAGATTATGACCTAAACCGAAGTAAGACCCTTAACCGACTGAGCCACCCAGGCGCCCTGAACAAAACATTATTTAAATAATTAAACAAAACTAAGGAAAGCTTATCTGTACCTATAATGTAAGTTTTTCATCTCTTTACCTTTTGAGGGGTACTGGTATTTGTCTAACAAGGTAGAAAACAAATGGGAGCTCCAGAGTGAGAGGAAAGCACAGAATGAAGTGCTTAGCTTAGCTACAGGGAATATACATTTAGTTTAAGGAAATGGAATCCTTAAGAGAAGTTGATCAGGACTTTTTACCAAATAATGGAAAATTGAATGATAGCCTGCTTCCTTGGACCTTAAGCATTAAGAAATGATGCTTTCCCAGTAAATACTACAATCATTAAACTCCTTGTTCTAAAAGTACTTTCTCATCTTTTTGGAATCATGAACTTCCCTTGGGGATTTGGTGAGGTCTATGGCTTTCCCCCCAAAATTAATTTTATTGTAGTTAGGGACCTCTGAAATCCATTTTGGAATTCTGAAATGGTGTTTTTCAATCATGAGTAATACACAGAACTGTTTTAAATAGAAGTAAAATGCATTGTGCTGAGTTTATAATCTTAAATATGTACAAGGTAAAGCTGATACTAACTTCTTGTGTGTCTACTCTTCTATACTATAAAATAAAAATAACTTTATAAATTAAATCATGTTACAAACTAGCAAAATGCAATTCAACAACATTAATGTGACAGATGAAATAATATTGTAACTAAATGTCACTTGCAGTGTGAATATGGTGCAGATAGTATAGTGTGAGTTTGAGTTCAGAGCACTGTAAATATATGTCATGTGAGTATTCTGAAACTACTTTTCTCTACTTGAACTACTTTATAACCTTCATTATTTCAGCATGCTGTTAGGTAATTTGAAGATATAACCAATTCTGCTTGTCTTAGTGTTAGCCTGAAAAAGTTAAAGTAGCCTTGTTGTTTAATACCAACCCAATCAAAAAGTGAAATCACAGGATAGTACTAAGTAGTAAGGTAGCATCTAGGTGATCCAGACTCAGCCTGTATTAATTTTGTTGTAGATCTTAATGGAAATGAAAATACAAAAATTTTAAACAAAACAATTTCCCATAAGAACTATCATTTCCAGAAAAAAATTTCTTGCAATAGCAATGTTATTAAAAGGTGCCTAAGCTATAAATGTGAAGTTGAGGTGTCATTGGTTAAGTAAATGCAAAATAGCTACACTGAGTCCTTCTGCATGCTAGGGCATTATCCTAGGTTTCAGTGCTATGCAAAAATAAATAAAGCACAATTCTTAATTATAAGACTCCTAATGGTTCAGTAAGAGTTAACTTTGGGGAGAAAGATAAGTGAAGAAATAATTTCATTATACTCTTAGCTGAAGTGTTTTGAAGTAGGAGCCTCACTAGTAACTACTTACGAATCCTTGTTTAGTAAGCCCTGGGTGTGAGCTTGAGGAACCAATTCGCTAAACTGTCACTTTGTTATTTTGGAGAGAGCAAACCCTTTTCCAGTTCTCTATAGGTTCCTTGCGCTCTCTATCTAATTATAATTCCTTCTCCTCTCACCTCCCCCGTCTGTCATTTACTATACTAGATACACGCATTTTTTTTGAAAGTTCTTATGAGATTTTCATCATTTCTTCAATTTGAACGGAACATTTTAAGATTGGTATAAGCTTGAAAAACAAAGACAAGGAGATGATGTGGAGAAATGGAAAACTAGTTTTCAGTGTAATAGTTACATTGTTAATGGGTAGTTTTTCTATAGGCAGGTGATGATAGTGTTTAAACCTTCCAATACTTGTTTTGTGAGCAATCATAAGTAAGCTGTTGTTTCTTTTTATATATGAACTCCATATCCCAAATGTAGTACATTGTCTGCTGTCTACTCCAGTTAATTTTCAGTGTAGTTTTTCTTACTAATGCGTGAAAATAACGCCAGTGTCTACTTTGAATTTTACATAAGCTTAATATCATTATTGCCTTTAATCTGGACTTATTATTATTATTATCATTATTATTATTACGTGGTCTTGGCAAATCCGAAGTTTTCTCTCATTTTCAAAGTTGTATAGGATTTCCCGCTTAATGTATTATTTAGTTTTTCATTGTAAGAACGATGCCTGAGATGAGTTGCAAATAAGATTGCTTATCCCTTTAATATTTAATTTTACTAATCCCTGGCAGTAGTGATCTCAGGTATAAGGAACATATAAATACCAATTCAGTATATTTTAAATGTCTTTGAAGTGGTACTTATTAATATTTCTTTTTGAGCAGTGTTTAGTATTTTACATTTTTTAAAAAAGTGGTATTCAAAGTATTTAAGATAAACATTTGTATGCGCCTTTAGGAGACATGGTCATTAGATATCATATAGCTTGATTTAGTTTTATGTTCAGACTAAAATGTTTTTTTCCTCTGAGGGACATAGCTTCTTAAATGAGACAAGGCTATAGATGTAATCATTCTTGACTTAAATGGGGTTTTTTATTTTGCTTGACCCTGTCATCTGTAGCTTAGTTGGAAATAATAATAATGACAGGAGACATTTAGACTGTTTACTGTGTATCAGGTACTATTTTAAGATAACATATCTTTATCTCTTTTTAATTCTGTCTTATGAGGTAATCAACAGTATTAACCTATTGTGCAGTTTAGAAAGTGAGGATTAAAACATTAAGTGGCTTTGTCTGGGTCACATACCTCATCAAGTGAGACGTGAAGGTGTCAGTCGTACTAAGAGGCAGTTATACCACTGACTCAGAAGGCCTGCCAGCGTGTCACTGTTCACCTGGGATTTCATTGCCACACCCAGAGTCAGTTCTATGCCCATCATTGCCTTAAATTTCCAACAGTGACCTAATGATGGAGTATAACATTCACAGATAACAGTAATAATGCACAGAGAAAGAGGTAGGGGGTTTAGCTAATATGTTAATGGATAGAATTGATGTATAAAAATACTTTGCAGGATGGCAAAAGTATGCTCAAACTCAGTACATGTACTTGAAGAAGGAAAGTTTTTGGCTGCTCCCCTTGAGGGGTAGGGGGAACCTAAGCTTCCCAATGCATGATGGAGGATAGGTTTTCACATAAAACAGGTCATATAATGTATCACAAGACAAACAAGAGTGGGAAGATTACACTAGATAGATTTTACGTTGTTGTTTTTTTAAATGAATTCATCCCTTCATTCAAAAGTGAGTGCCTAGTGTGCCAGAAACTATTCTAAGGCATGGGTAGAGTGATGTATGAAACGGCATAAATCCCTGCCTTGGTGGAGCTTGGGTTGTAGGATCCACGCGGCTACTCTTTGTGTTAAAATGTATGCTTCTTTTACACCTACTGGTAAGTCAAAAAATGCTTATGAATTCGGTGGTGAATCCTTCTCTAAAATGAATGATCAGTCACATTTTTACATGTCTAGTCTGTGGGCTTTGGCGACTCATGGAGAATTTGTCTTCATGGGCACTGCAGCTGTATTCAGTTCTTGGTAGACATAAATACTGTGGTTTGTTCCTAGTTTGCAGCTAATGAGTGACATGGATTAGTTGAAAATGGTTTAGAAGAAGCGAAGAATATAATTTGCAGTTTGGGGGATTTTTTTTTTTTTTTTTTTTTTTGTGAGGGGAATAGTGAAAAGTTGTTAAAGGATTCGTTTCAGAAATACTTACAAGTGAAAAGTTAAAGGATTCGTTTCAGAAATACTTAAAAGAAATGGTCTTCTGCTGTATGAATGGAGTTTGTGTAAACTTCAGGGTGAGAAATTTGCTGCAGGACACTAATTTCTGCTAATACCTTAAGTTAGCCTTTGATTGTCTTTGATTCTGGAGATCTTGAAGTAGAATATAGATTAATATTACTATGATATTATTTTAACTGAAGTTTCATTTGAATAACTGCGTTACAATGAACTGCAGTATGCTCTTAAGGCCACACCCGAGCCTGGCTGTAGAGGGTTCAACAGTTGAATAGACTTCATCATGACTTAGTATTCGTTGTGAAGAGACACTGCACATACGATAATATGACATATTCCCTTCTCAGTTTTTAAAGATAACAAATGAGTTTCTTATCAACATCCAGGCAAACTCTTCCACATAGACTTTGGATATATTTTGGGTCGGGATCCAAAACCTCTTCCTCCTCCAATGAAGCTGAATAAAGAAATGGTAGAAGGAATGGGGGGCACCCAGAGTGAGCAGTACCAAGAGTTTCGTAAACAGTGTTACACGGCTTTCCTCCACCTTCGAAGGTAAGTTGATTTGCTTGGCATAAAGAATTTTGATAAATTCATTTCATAGAGTAAGAAAAGGAGTTTTTCCAATGTATATATTCTTTCACATCACCCTTTCTCAGAATGACACAGACAAATGTATTTAAAAATTTTTTTTTGTTTTACATTTATTTATTTTTGAGAGACAGAGCACAAGTGGGGGAGGGGCAGAGAGAGAATGAGACACAGAATCAGAAGCGGGCTCCAGGCTCTGAGCTGTCAGCGCACAACCCGATTGCAGGGCTCCGGGGCTCGAAGTCACAAACTGTGAGATGACCTGAGCGGAATTCAGACACCCCACCGACTGAGCCACCCAGGCGCCCCGGTATTTCTTAATATACGTTTGATGTCTGTTTTGGGAAACAGTCTGATAGCAAAAGAAAGAAGACTCTCTTGCTTTCCTACTAAATATTCGATTGCTAAATCCACCAAACAAGAAGCTGACATTACACAAGATTAGGCAAATATGGAAGCTTCAAAATCTGTGGGTTAATATCATTTTAATAAAATATACTGTGTTCTTTGACAGTGCTGGAATAGAGAAAAGATTAAGAAGCTTCATAACCATTCACATCTCCCTGAAGCCAGTCTGGAAGGATTATAATCACGATATTGAGTTGTTTAACTTCTCCCAAGCTCACTTCCCACTTTTTTATCAAAGAATGAAGCATTTAGCTTATTTAAAGTGATATTAATCCATTCATTTTTATTCTTTAGCAACTTTATCAGCCTTGGTTTTGGTTGCTCTTCAGGAGCATTCAGAAGTTTGTTAAATGATGGAGTAATAAATGTTACACATGATTTTGTCTCCTTTTAACACCTCATCAGTCATTTTGCTGAAGGAAAAAGGTTGATTTTTCTCTACACCTTCTTTCTTCTCCAATGCCAATCCATCTCTGCTTTCTTCATCCTGGTTTACTTAGAACTTGTAACATCATATATCATCAGGAAAAAAGTAAATTAAGTCAGGTTGGTTAAATTTAGGACATGGCTCTGATGGTTAGTCAAAAATGATGGGATCATTTGACTCTAAATCCATTTTCAACTTAACTTTGCAAAAATGAATATTCTTAGTCCAATGAAAACTCCCAGCCCAGGAGACCTACTACCTTCTTTCACCTCTTCCAGATGAAATTATAACCAGTAGACAGTGAGCTGCCTATGCACATGGGTTCTGTCTTATTTGTCTTTATAACCTGTTACTCATATGGTTAGAACGT
This sequence comes from Herpailurus yagouaroundi, assembly GCF_014898765.1. NCBI lineage: Eukaryota > Metazoa > Chordata > Mammalia > Carnivora > Felidae > Herpailurus > Herpailurus yagouaroundi. The sequence continues at coordinate 32,050,967 of NW_024412397.1, read as the reverse complement.
AAGACTCCCAGTGTATGGTTATTAAATGAATTTCTGCTTCTTATCTGGGTTGAGACCATGTTCCTGGACGATGTTGATGCAGTTGGTCCTAAGAGAGTGGCTGTACACTATTAATTAGATTTCATCTTGGCAGTGACTCATTAGGCCTTCATTGTTAACTCAGTCTGTACCATGTGTCACAAACTCTGATGTGCATTTTACAAACAGTCACACTATTTATCCTTTAGGTGGCAGAGTGACTCAGTTTTGCTTTCAGAAATGCTAAAACAATAATGGAAGATGGGTGCTCTATGATTTGTCTGGTGATGCAGAAGCACTTTCGGAGAGATGAAAGTTCCACTTTAATATCTTAGGATTTTTAATTTAAAATAGTCCAAGCCTCCTAAAAACTAGATGGAACCATGGCATTCTCGGTAAGGAGGCAGACAATGATATGAAATGATAACTAGAGAAATGTCAGGGGTGCTCTGTCTTACTGAAAGCAGAAGGAAAACAATGTGCTTTATAAACTGTCATTGATAATGGATTAGTAGCAATTCAGTAGAATGGAAAAAACAGAGGCAGGTTATTAATGTGGAGCCAAAGTTAACTTTTATCACTGCTAAGAAAAATCACAGAGTAATCTAAATAATTTTATGTTAAGTTATGAAAACTTTTATTTTTTATTTGTTTTTAAATGTGACTATACTTTGGTTAAGATCAGCTGGACCCTAATATTTGGATCAACATTTATTTTTTAATGTTGTATTTTGGAATATGGTTCTGTTAGTAAAAATTTTTCTTTATGACGTGAGAATTAACCTGATAGTTGAGTCAGTTTGGAGCTAAGGTTACTTGACACTTTTATTATTAGGGTTTGGTTTCATGGTTTTTGTTAATTGTTGCTCATTTCCTGCAACAAGAAACCATTACTAACATTTGACCACATAAGTAGAGCAGTCTGTTTTGAACTAAGTTGTGAATGCTTACAATTGTATAGATGTTAGAACACATTTTATGGTGTTATGATTTTCATGTAACAAAATATATTATCTTTTACTAAATAATACCTATTAATTATATGCATTCCTATTTTTAGTATTAAAGGTTTTCACTGAAAAATTTAGACCATCTTTGTATGACCTTATATTTTTTGATACTGGTTTTAAAGATTTCTAGTAACCTTTAAATCTATTTTCTGGGTAGGATATTGAATGACTACTCAGAATGTATACTTTCTGTTTGGGGTCGCTCACCCTATCTTAAATGGAAAATGCAGGTTCATAGCAGCAGGTGTAAAAGTTAAGGGTGTGACAGATGTTCTACAAAATAATTGAATGTTTAAGCTTCTTATAGACTATTCCTTATTTACATTTTGTTTCCTTTTGCTACAATAATAGAAGCATGGGTGGTTAACTTAAAACCAACAGATAATCCAGAAAACATTAATATTTGCCTTTTTAAAAAGAAACACACATATGTTTCCACAAAAACAAACATTTTAACATGGATCCTGGCTATCTATTAGAATTGCCTGGGGGAACTTTAGGGGGAAAATCGTTTGGGGTCCCATCTGATTTACTTGGTATGGGATTGGGCTCAGGCATTAATATTTTTAAAAAGCTCCCAGGTGAATCTAGTGGGCAGCCAGTTTTGAGAACCTCTAAAATATTACTCTGAATTTACCCTGAGATTCCCTTATGACAAGATGGGAAAAAACTGTATGGTCAACAAAGGAGAGTAAAAGTAATTGAGGGTTCATAGAAAGAGCATATTTTATTCATGACATAATACATAGCAGGTGGCTGTACTCTGCTGATGCCATGGTCCTTGCAGCCCTCTCAAGTGGATCTTCTTTATTTCCATGTCCTACATATTGTAGAGCTTAGAGAAGGGCTTGGTGCCCCCCTTGCTCCCTGCTGCAACTTCCAAATGATTTCTTTCCTTGCTTTCTTAAGGAAGAAAAGCATAGACACACACACTGGGAGATCACACCAAAAGGTATCCTCCCCATTGCTAAAAGTCAGGTGTCTGTCTGTCATGCTCTATTCCTTGAAAAATTGTATTGTCTACTTCAAGACTACTGCTGTGACTTCCACATTCACATAAGTGGCCCAGCCATGACCTGACCTCTGAGTGTCTTGTCCTCTTCATGTAGAACCAGCCTTGTCTGCTGCCTCTCATGAATAACATTAATTTACCCCTCCAAAATCTCAATCACCACCTTTCCACTCTGACCAACATCGTCTATCCTTGCAGCTCATTTTTGGATTATACTCCTTCCTGGAAGACTTCAACCTCACTGATAATGTCCAGTCACCATTACACCATATAAAATTACACCATACTAAATCTGCCTTATATTCTCACTTTTCTCTTTTCCCCACTGAATTTTATGCCCTCAAGCTATAATCACTGCCCTTCTCTCTAAACTTTCTTACACATTTTTATCCAGTCCAATAACCTCACCTGCTGACACTTCATCTCTAAGCACAACTCTGTTCCTTCCTGTCTCATGTGTACAGTGCAACAGCTGTACGTTACTGAAGAAACTTCCAACAGCCATGGTGTTCTCACCATTGGTTTTAAGTAGCGGTTCTCAGCCAGACCTGTTTTACACTCCCCTTTTCCCCAAAGCACATTTCACAATGTCTGGAGACAGTTTTGGTTGTCACAACTAGGTGAGAACCTCTGGCGTCTGTCTGGTGGGGAGAAGTCTGGGATAGTCCTAGACATTGTACTTCTGCCCTAGTTCTTTACTCTTTCACAGCCCATTTGCTTTAAAAAAGTCTATCTTGGTGCCTGGGTGGCTCAGTTGGTTAAGCGTCTGACTTCGGCTCAGGTCATGATCTCACGGTTCGTGGGTTCGAGTCCGTATCGGGCTCTGTGCTGAGAGCTCAGAGCCTGGGACCTGTTTTGGATTCTGTGTCTCCCTCTCTCTCTCTCTCTGCCCCTCTCCCACTCATACTCTGGTCTCTCTCAAAAATAAACATTAAAAAAAAAGTCTTTCTCACTGTCTCCACTAACCTTCCTTTTCTTCCTTCAGTGTAAGACTTCCAGATGTACCCTATCAAAACTAATTTTATCGAGATAAACTGTCACCTATACCAAATCTAGTGGCCACTTTGCTTTCTTGCCACTTGACACAGCTGAGCACCCCTTTGTTCCTGAAAACCTTTTTTCGATTTGGTATAACCCGCTCCTCTGTTTTCTTTTTGCCTTGCTGACCACTTCTGCTTCTTTCCTGATTTCTTCCCTCTTCTGTCTGACCTTTACATATTAAACTGTCTAGAATTAAGTTATGGATCGTTTTTCCCCCTAAACTCCTTTTCAGTATTTTCATCCAGACCCGTGGCTTTAGTTAGGAACCAAATGCTGGTGTTTTGAACTAATACCATCAGCCCTGATATCCCCCTTGAGTTCTCTGACTGCCTACTTGATGTCTTGACTAAGAGTCTGGTAGGCATTTCAAACTCAATATGTCTAAAACAGAATATTACTGATCCTCAGCCCCAAATCCTGCTCTTTGTTCATTCTGTCTTATTTTGGTGAATAGTAGTTTCCCATTGCTTAGGCTGAATCCTTAGTAACATTCAGTTCCTCTGCCCCCTCTCCCTTGCTCGTTGAAACCATCAGCAAGTGTCATCCACTCCATCTCCAAAGTACATCCAGACAACATCCATATTGTTTCTTTTCTACCTGGACATCTGTGAAATAGTTTCCCTACCTCCATTCTTAGTCCCTACGAGATGGCCAGTGAGAGCTTTTATTCATTTATTTTTATTTTCTTTTTGAGAGAGGGGGAGAGAGAGAGAGCGAGCAGGGGAGAAGAGCAGAGAGAGAGAGAGAGAGAGAGAGAGAGAGAGAGAGAGAAAGAGAGAAAGAATTCTAAGCACCCTCCATGCTTAATACAGAGCCTGACACAGGGCTCGATCCCACAACCCTGAGATAATGACCTGAGCCAAAATCAAGATTTGGAAACTCAACTGACTAAGTCACCCAGGTACCTCTAGGGATATTCTTGACAGGAGAAGAAGCTGCAAAATTCTAACACACTGCTGTTTTTTCTTTCTTTCCCACTCTCTAGGTATTCTAACCTGATATTGAACTTGTTTTCCTTGATGGTGGATGCAAACATTCCAGATATTGCTCTTGAACCAGATAAAACTGTGAAAAAGGTAACTTTTATGTTTTCTACTTTTTATATATAAAAGATGTTAATGTTTTAATAACCCATTTCCCTTTGATGTCCCTGGCTCTAGACTCTTAAGTAACATAAATTAAGAAAAAGAGCTATTGTATAATTATTTTTTACCTTCAGAACACAACAGCCTCTTAGGTCCATGCAGCCAGTTCTGTTCATACCCACAGTCACATGACTAGGTCATTGCATCTACAGAGAAAGCTTACTGCTACAACCATTGCTCTTTTTTTTAGAAAGTTGTAGCTCTCCTTTAATAGTCCTGATACGATATCTGATGCCTGGCACTCACAGGCTATACACGCTAAGGATCAGAGACAAAATATCATAATCCTGTCTGGGACAAGCCATTCTATATCCTTCCCATCCATACCTTGGTTACCAGAGTTTTTTTCCATGTCAACAAAGTAGAGACATCCCCTTTAACTCAGCTTCCAAAGAGAAGAAAAAAGGGTAGTCGTCATGTAGGTGAACAGGGATTCAGACTTGCCTTACCATGAATTCTTTGTTTCTTGTTTTTGTTTTTGTTTTTTAACATTTATTTATTTTTGAGACACAGAACATGGGGGAGGGGCAGAAAGAGAGGGAGACACAGAATCTGAAGTAGGCTCCAGGCTCTGAGCTGTCAGCACAGAGCCAGATGTGGGGCTCAAACTCAACAAACCGCGAGATCATAACCTGAGCTGAAGTCAGACGCTTAACCAACTGAGCCATCCAGGTGCCCCTGTTTTACCATGAATTCTAACAAGAGATGGGAGGAAGGGCAACAGATTTGAAGATTTTTATCTGAATTAGCTTCTGATTCTCTGATTCAGCGGGCGTGTTGGGGGTGGTGTATATGAAGTGCTTTTTTTTATATCCAGAGATAACGTAAGATCGCCTTCAATATCAGTATGATAATTATTATTGAACTTGAAAGAAAGATAGTAAAACTTTTTACCTTGCAGAAGTATACAGTTACTCAAGGACAGTAGCAGTCTCTGAGATGGAGTCTCTGTGGTGGTTGAAAATAATAATTGGAACGAAAAAGCTCTAAGTTCTGACATAACAGACTCCGAACCAACTCCAGATTCCTCTGGATTGAACATTGTCTTAGTCTATTTGGGCTGCTGTAAGAAAGTACTAGAGACTAGACGGCTTATAAACAACAGAGAAACAAATTTCTTATAGTTTTGGAATCAGGAAGTCCGAGATCAGGGTGTTTGTATGGTCAGGTGAGAGCCCTCTTTGGGTTGACTTTTTGTTATATCTTCATCTGGCAAAAAATGTTAGGGAGCTCTGTGGGATCTCTAAGAGCACCAATTCCATTCATAAGGGTCCCATGTTCATGATCTAAGTGCCTCCCCAAAGCTCTACCCTAATATCTTCACATCGGGCATTAGTATTTCAACATGGATTTGGAGGAGACACAAATATTCAGACAATTGCAAACATAAATGAGAATCCCTTTTACTTGGTTTTATAAGTGTCACAAACAATGAGGGGTTTTAATGTAAATATTGTTCAGTCTTTTAAGTAAATTATCCTCTTATTAAAACTGCATTTATTATTGTATCCACAAGCACTGTTTCAATAAACACCCTTTTCCCCTTAGGAAATAGATTACTTATCACACTGGTTTTTGGCGTGGCTTATTTTTGTCATTTATTTTTTATTTATGGACTAAACCTGGTCATCAAGAAAAGTAATTGGTTGATGAAAATTTAAAATTTCCTTGACTATAATTGATGGGTGCACTAGATTCCAAATACTATTATTTTTTTGTTTTTGTTTTTTGCATTGATATATTCAGGATTTGTTTTGCTGTGTATTTTAAATCCATTTATCTCTGGTTATATATTCACTTTTCCCTAACTTCACTTGTGTTCAGAAGTCAAATTATGAAAATTCTCTAACGGTGTTTGTCAAACTGAGTCTTCCAGTTTCTTCTGCCAATTAAGTTATGTCGTTCTTGTTCTTATTAGATCTTCTATTTCTCTTTTAGAAAGTCATGATTTTACTGTATAAGGTCAGTGACCTTTTGTTAACAGTTGTCTTTGCGGCCCTATCTTTTAACACAGAAGTAACTTATTTTGTGAAGAAAAAAATGCATGTATGTATTGCCTTTAGATGGGTACTCCTTAGCTGTTTTCTGATTTCAATTAAGTGAACCTTGAAAAAAATGTATTTCACCAAATATCTCCTCAAAAGGGTATTTCATAAAAGGTTTTCTTTGCTTTCTGCTCTTTTATTAAGAATATGAAGTAATTATTTGCAACATACACTTGACATTAAAGTCCTGATAATGTTGTAAACTTATGCTGGAATAGGCTAAAATTTATGTTTCATATATTTCATTTTTTAAGAAATGTAAATATTTGGGGCGCCTGGGTGGCTGAGTCGGTTAAGTGTCCGACTTTGGCTCAGGTCATGATCTCAGCTTGTGGGTTCGAGCCCCATGTCGGGTTCTCTGCTGTCAGCACAGAGCCTGCTTTGGATCTTCTGCACCACCCCCCTCCCCGCCCCTTCCCAGCTCATGCTATCTTTCTCTCTCTCAAAAAATAAATAAACATTAAACAGAAAAAGTGTAGATTTTTATACCTTGTTGAAATAACAATTGCTAACATTACTTTGAAGTCTTAACACTTGGAACATTTTTGTGTTGGCCTCATGAATAGAAACCAACTAGGGAAATAGAGTGTAGCAATTTGAAGCTGAGAGAAGGAGAGATTAGTTAAATTATTAGAGTAATCCTAACAAAGTGCAACAATATTTTCCTGTCTCCTTAACTTAATTTAGTATATATCAGTTTTGTTTTAATTTTTGAAATTGAATACTTATAGATGGGATACATAATATTTTTGTTGATGAGATTTGTTCATTTCTTATAAAACCCAATTGCCCAAAAAATGTGAGATGGAATCACAATGATTTAAACACATGGTCATCAATCACAGACATCAGTTAAGTATCTGGTAGTAGTAGGTTAGTGTGCCAGTCTTTGCTATATGCTGTGGGAAGCTTGCACAGAAGTTGCTTTAATCCTTTTCATAATTTAGAACAAAGTTATCCAAGTAGTCTAGTAAAAATAATGCATATTGATAAAAGCAAAGTGTTGTAGTGCTAATATAACTAAAGCATAATGGATAGACTAATTTTCAAAAATGAGCAAACAGATCATACTAGTTTTTTCTTTCAATAAATTTTATATGAACTACTTAAATCATAAAGAATACAGATGCTCATGTAACAAACACCCAGTAATCACCATCTGTATTTAAACATTTTGCCCTATTTGCTTTAAATCCTCTTTTATTAATGGATCAAAACAGTCATTAGTGTTGAACTGCACCCTACCTGCCTTCCTCTAGTCTAAGGGTGATTATTCTCCTACATTTACCTTTATCCTTCTCATGAATATTTTTTCTACTTCATTCATTCACTCAACAGTATTTATTGAGCTATTTAGATTTACTATGTCTCAAGCACTATCTTATTGTTTGAGTTATAGTAATAATAAAATAAAATTTCTTGCCTTCAATGAGCTTACCTTCTAATAAGGGAAACAGAAAAGAAACAGGATAAAGTAAGTTAAAATATGTAACATATTAATAGTGATTAGTGTTTAGAGAAAAAATAAAAGTGAGGGGAAAATGAAATGTTGAGTTGGCATTGATTTTGAAAATTTTAGGATTTGTGGCCAGGAAGGGCCTCACCAGTTAGGTTTGTCAGCTCTTTCTGGATAAATTAAAAGGAGGTATTTTATGAACCTGTGGTATGGAAATAAGATTTCTTAGCTCTCTCCAACTAGATTGTCCTAGTGAATAAAAGGAAGTTAAGATATTTGAGATAAAAGACCTGTGTATTCAGAAACTGATGTAACATTGTATGTTGACTGTACTTCAATTAAAAAACAAAACAAAACAAAACTGTATTTCCTAGCAAATTACTCACTTTGTTACCAGGGAGAGTGTGTTGAAAAAAGGCAATTGCCTATCTACAGGGAGTTTTGAATTTTTTTAGCTTTTTGATACAGGTGAGTCTCTATTTAGAAAAAAAAAAGAAAGAAAGAGAAATAGAATAGTTTAATGGATAAACATCACCACTTAGCAGTGCTTTTTCATTCGTGTTTTTCTTTAAATGAGTAATAAATCTTTTAAATTGTGGTAATGAGTTTATTCAAAGGAATTTAACAAGATAATACTGTTTTGTGTTGAAGAATAAAGGGATAATACTGTTTTGTGTTGAAGAATAAAGGGATATGTTCTTTCTCTAAATTGATCTTTGACTAATCTGTAAAACAAAAAAAAATTATATACATATATATTTGTATGTATACATATTTGTATGTATACACATATTTATAATGAATATGTGTATGTATAATTGAAAATCTACAAATTGAAGATCTGTTTCGAATGACCTGTAAAATTAAATTTCCTTGGTGCTTACAAGTTATGTTTATTAAAGCATATAAGCCATGATATCCACTCTTAGGGAGTTTTGGTAATGTAGGTGTCATTTTTCTTTAGCAGTCTTGTGTCCTATTACAAACAATTATAGCATTGATTCTCTTTTAGCAGTAGTTGGATGGGGGGTTTCAGTTTTTATCATTTTTCTTTTTAATTACTCTTTATTTTAAATTCTGGTTTTTATTCAATTAAGGGATTTTTTTTATTATTCTAATGCAGTTCAGATAATCAAATGAACTCAGCAAGGAAATACTGTTTAGATTAAAACTCTTTCTTTCACCTTGATGAATGAAAAGTGTTCCTTTGTTGTAATCACTTTTGTGATTGAATAATTATTACAAGGAAAATTTTTTTATTCTAATAATTTAAATAAAAAATTTTAATAGGAAGTGTCTGCTTTTATTATTTTAATGAAAGTTACTCTTATTTCAGAGGTGCTAAACACTAAATTGTTTTAAGCAAAAGTATTTATTAACGAATGCTAAATTAGTTTCGCAATGGTGTGTTTTGAGCTTTCAGAGACAAAGGGTAAAGATTAAGTATAAATGATATCTCTGTGCTCCTTATGAAAGACAAAATAGTTTAAATTTATTTTCTTAATGTTTATTTTTTAAAAGAAAGAGTATACAGAGTATGAGTGGAGAAGGGGAAGAGAGAGAGGGAGACAGAATCTGAAGCAGGCTTCAGGCTCTGAGCTGGCAGCACAGAGCCCCACACAGGCCTTGAACCCATGAACCATGAGATCATGACCTGAGCTGAAGCTGGACGCTTAACCAGCTGAGCCACCCAGTCGCCCCCAAAGACAATATAGTTTAGTCTAGAAATGTGTGTTGTGTGGGGAATAGCTCTACACCCCTGAGAGTGTGGATGCAAGAAGAGTGTACATCAAAAGGTCATTGAAGACAAACTCAATATTTAGTACTAATTGGAATGTTAGAGACTGTGTTTGTGCATGTTTGTGTGCATGCACACATATAAATAGAGCTTACGTATACAATCTGAAGAGCAAAGAGAATATAGCTTGAAGAAAATGATTAGAATCTTAAGGACCTAGGGGACAATACCAAGTAGGCCGGTCAGTATATGTGATACCAAATCAACCATTTATATGCAGTTAACCTTAACTTCATTGTTATAAAAGATCATTTTTTCATATTTGGTAAACAACATCTTTTTATGCCAAATATATATATTCTGTTTGTGTTGCAAGCGCATATACAAGCATTTAAGTTTTGATCAATTGGCTGAAGTTCTGATTCTTCTGATCTGTAGTTTTTTGATGCTTTTAAAAATAGTTCCAGACCTGTCAGACACCTTTCTAAGTCAAGGAAAATAAAGGATTAAACTCAAAGAAGAGATATGCCATTAATTGGGATTCAGAAATAGGAGAGCTAGTTCATTCAGGATAGACTTTCAGAGGCACCTGGGTGGCTCAGTCAGTTGAGCATCCTACTTCAGCTCAGGTCATGTGAGTCATACGAGCCATACTTCAGCTCAGGTCATACAAGTTTGAGCCCCGAGTCGGGCTTTGTGCTGACAACACAGAGCCTGGAGCCTTCTTCGGATTCCGTGTCTCCCCCTCGCTCTCTGCCCCTACCCTGCTCATGCCCTGTCTCTCTCAAAAATAAACGTAAAAAAAAAAAAAAAAAAAACCCAGACCTTTAGATGTCCCTCCGCCGAATCGTCCTTCACTCTTTATGCCCACCTCTCTTGTACTTCCCAGCCTGAAGCTGCAGAGCTGTTGGGTCATTTGGTATACCTCCGATCTAGCAAAGAGATGAGCACCGTTCCACGGCCATGGTTGTTGTACTGTGTCCTTCTTCGTTTTTCTTGTAGTTAAATTCTATACTTAACAGTAAATACTAAATACGACCATTTTTTATCTGCTTGGAAACATCATTTTCTCCTTGCCTGCTTTTTCCAAGGTATATATGGATAACTTATAAGAGGAGAAAGGAGTAGAGTATAATGCTTTTAAGCATTATCTCCACTTATAAGAGGAGAAAGGAGTAGAGTATAATCTCGTGCAGTGGCATGAGATTGTCTGGAAGTGTGAGACCCCTGCCATCAGTTAAGGGTCTTTGGGTTGGCTTCATAAATTCTCTGTGCCTCAGTTTCTGCATCTTCTAGATGGAAATATTATTCTACTTCACTGCTATCTCAGAGTCAGGCGAAATCTTGATGTGAAGTGTTTTACACAAAGTGGTCATCAATAACATTGACTTTTATTTTTTAGGAACCATTCTTATATGTTTCTACTAATTTTTCTAGTGCTTCTTGTTATTGGGAATCAACTGGAACTATAAATATGAAACAAAGAAATTTCTGTCACTGGAAATTACAGACCAACTGAAGTAGTTCTTTGCAGAGGTATAAGGAATTGCTATAGGAAGGGAGACATTTTTGGAAGATCTACTTCAGTTGATTTTGCCGGTGACTAACATAGTTTCTATTCTACTATAGGCAGTGAAACAGTGGGGGAGAATATTATTATCATCTCACCTTGGTATATCCATTTAATAATGAACAACAGGGATAAAGTGAAAGAGATTATTTATTAATAAATATGTCACATTTTTAATCTTACACAGTAGTTCTAGCTTCAAAATGTGAAAAAATAAAGGACCCTTTTGAGTTAAAAGAACAGTTTTTTTATTTTTAATTTGCAGGGCCTAAGAATCATGTTTACTATTTAGTTTTTCTTTTTTTAAAAATATAATTTATTGTTAAATTGGCTTCCATACAACACCCAGTGCTTATCCCAACAAGTGCCCTCCTCAATGCCCATCACCTACTTTCTCCTCTTCCCCACCCCCCATCAACCCTCAGTTTGCTCTCTGTATTTAAGAGTCCCGTGTGGTTTGCTTTCCTCCCTCTCTGTTTGTAACTTGGTTCCCCCCTTCCCTTCCCCCATGGTCTTCTGTTAAGTTTCTCAAGATACACTGACTTATTTTACTTAGCATAATACTCTCCCGTTCCATCCATGTTGCTGCAAATGGCAGGATTTAATTCTTTCTCATTGCCAAGTAGTATTCTATTGTGTATATAAACCACATCTTTATCTATTCATCAGTTGATGGACATTTACGCTTTTTCCATAATTTGGCTATTGTTGAAAGCACTGCTGTAAACATTGGGGTACCTGTGTCCCTATGCATCAGCACTCCTGTATTCCTTGGGTAAATTCCTAGTATTGCTATTGCTGGGTCATAGGGTAGTTCTATTTTTAATTTTTTGAGGAACCTCCACACTGAGGTTGCATTCAGAGCAGCTGCACCAGTTTGCATTCCCACCGACAGTGCAAGAGGGTTCCCATTTCTCCACATCCTCGCCAGCATCTACAGTCTCCTGATTTGTTCATTTTAGCCACTCTGACTGGTGTGAGGTGGTATCTCAAGTGTGGCTTTCATTTGTATTTCCCTGATTATGAGTGACATTGAGCATCGTTTCATGTGTCTGTTGGCCATCTGGATGTCTTCTTTGGAAAAGTGTCTATTCATGCCTTCTACCCATTTTTTATCTGGGTTATTTGCTTTTTGGGTGTTGAGCTTGATAAGTTCTTTATAGATTTTGGACACTAGCCTTTTATCAGATATGTCATTTGCAAATATCTTTTCTCATTATGTCGGTTACCTTTTAGTTGTGTTGATTGTTTCCTTTGCAGTGCAGAAGCTTTTTATCTTCATGAGGTCCCAATAGTTCATTTTTGCTTTTAATTCCTTTGCCTTTGGAGATGTAACAAGTAAGAAATCCCTGCGGCTGAGGTCAAAGAGGTTGCAGCCTGCTTTCTCCTAGGGTTTTGATGGTTTCCTGTTTCACATTCAGGTCTTTCATCCATTTTGAGTTTGTTCTTGTGTATGGTGTAAGAAAGTGGTCTAGTTTCATTCTCCTGCATGTTGCTGTCCAGTTCTCCCAGCACCATTTGTTAAAGAGACTGTCTTTGGGGCGCCTGGGTGGCTCACTCGGTTGAGCGCCCGACTTCGCCTCAGGTCATGATCTCACAGTTCGTGAGTTCAAGCCCTGCATCGTGCTCTGTGCTGACAGCTCAGAGCCTGGAGCCTGCCTCGGATGCTGCGTCTCCCTCTCTCTCTGCCCCTTCCCCGCTCATGCTCTGTCTCTCTCTGTCTCTCAAAAATGAATAAACATTAAAAAAAAAATAAATAAATAAATAAAATAAAGAGACTGTCTTTTTCCATTGGATACTCTTTTCTGCTTTGTCAAAGATTAGTTGTCCGTATATTTGTGGTTTCTCTATTCTATTCCATTGGTCTATGTGTCTGTTTTTGTGCGAATACCATACTATCTTGATGATTACAGCTTTGTAGTAGAGGCTAAAGTCTGGGATTGTGATGCCTCCCATGTTGGTTTTCTTCTTCAATATTAGTTTGGCAATTTGGGGTCATTTGTGTTTCCATACAAATTTTAGGGTTGTTCTGACTTTGAGAAGAATGCCAGTGCAATTTTGATTGGGATTGCGTTGAATGTGTAGATTGCTTTGGGTAATATTGACATTTTAACAATATTTATCCTTCCAACCCATGAGCATGGAATGTTGTTGCACTTCTTTGTATCTTCTTCAATTTCCTTTATAAGCTTTCTATACTTTTCAGCATACAAATCTTTTACATCTTTGGTTAGGTTTATTCCTAGGTAACAACCAACAAGAATAGGGTGATTTACAGCATATAGCAAAAACAGTAAACTTTGACACTCAAAAGAATAATAACTTCAGAACTTCTTGTAAGTTATAAAACACTTCTTTGTCACAGAAATCAGTCATAATATATTGTAATAACGTCTGTATCCATTTGGTTCTGTCTCTTCAAAGTATGTTTTGGGCCCCCCCCCCCCCCCCTCAAGACTAACATACTATGATCTTATAGGTTCAGGATAAATTCCGACTAGACCTGTCTGATGAAGAGGCCGTGCATTACATGCAGAGTCTGATTGATGAAAGTGTCCATGCTCTTTTTGCTGCAGTGGTAGAACAGATTCACAAGTTTGCCCAGGTAAGTTCTCAGTGCAGTGGACTTTATCTCTGCCTCCCCGTGTTCTACCCCAGAGTCCTCAGAGAGCCATACTTTTCTCCTGCTAATGATGCCTTTTCCTTATTTTCTTTGTCAAGTCGTTTTTGCCATCTCAGCAGCCAGCCACTGTGAACATGCTGCGTACATTATCAATTCTAAAACAGCCCACTGAAATTTTCTTAGTCGTCAGCTAAATTGTGGAGTATTAGCATTGGTGTATTTGTCCTTTGGCGTCAGTGGTGATTGTAAACCTTCCTTGAGAATGATCATGGGTCTAACGGTGGCCTTGGCAAGTGAGACTTGAGCACAATTTGGGTTTTCACAAATGGTGAAGTGCTGGGAAAGGAGTTTTGAAGCTGAGTGAAGCAGTGCGCATCATGTATGGAAAAGGTCTGTCTGTAGCCTTACTGTTAGCAGAAGCTTGCATACAAATGTCTGAGGGAGGGAGACCTTTTCACACTAGCCTGTGATGCTAAACCTCAGGTTTAAAGCCTGGCTTACGTCTTCACCCTACTAGTAAGCCTGTATTTACATGATAATACCTAATGACCCACCAAACCCATGCATATCACATAGTCAACCCCAGCCCATGGCCACTTACAGGGGCCCTTTCAGCTCTCTTGATAACCTCAGGCCTAGCTATATGATTTCACTACAACTCAACACTATTGTTAACCCTTGGAATAACTACCAATCTATTAACAATATACCAGTGATGACGAGATATTATTCGAGAAAGTACATTCCAAGGCCACCATACACCCATCGTTCAGAAAGGCCTCCGATATGGAATAATCCTCTTTATTGTCTCAGAAGTATTCTTTTTTGCAGGCTTTTTCTGGGCCTTTTACCACTCAAGTCTAGCCCCAACCCCCGAACTAGGGGGATGCTGACCACCAACAGGCATTATTCCCCTAAACCCCTTAGAAGTCCCACTACTCAATACTTCTGTACTTTTAGCCTCTGGAGTATCAATCACCTGAGCTCACCATAGCCTAATAGAAGGAAACCAAAAACATATACTCCAAGCACTATTTATTACAATCTCCCTAGGAGTTTACTTTACACTCCTTCAAGCCTCCGAGTATTACGAAACATCATTCACAATCTCAGATGGAGTTTATGGGTCCACTTTCTTCATAGCTACAGGATTCCACGGACTACATGTAATTATTGGCTCCACTTTTCTAATTGTATGCTTCTTGCGCCAACTAAAATACCATTTTACATCAAACCACCACTTCGGGTTCGAAGCCGCTGCTTGATATTGACATTTCGTAGACGTAGTTTGACTATTCTTATACGTTTCTATTTATTGATGAGGATCTTATTCCTTTAGTATTAAAAAGTACAGTTGACTTCCAATCAACCAGTTTCGGTATAGCCCGAAAAGGAATAATAAACATAATAATTACCCTGCTCACCAATATACTTCTATCTACACTACTTGTACTCATCGCATTCTGATTACCCCAACTAAATATTTACGCAGAAAAAGTAAGCCCTTACGAGTGTGGGTTTGATCCTATAGGATCCGCTCGCTTACCCTTTTCTATGAAATTCTTCTTAGTAGCCATCACATAATGAATTTCATAATGAGGATGATTATGAAAATGGTGACCAAACAGAAAAATAAGACCTCTTTCCCTCTGTCCCCTACCCTCACACTCTTCTCCTTGTGCACCCCTTCCTCACTTTGCATATTCTGTTGGTAATTTTACTAATCACCCAAGCTCAAAGCCTGTCTGCTTGACTTCTCCCTCACCCGGTACCATTGTACCACCAAGCCTTGCCAGTTTAACTATTTCTTTAATTACCATTTTCTATCATTTTTGGACTCCTAACATTTTAATCCAGTTTTTGCTCTTTACGATACCTTGGATAACTAAAATGCTTTATAACTCTTCTCTCTGTTTTAGCCTTTTTTTTTTTCTGTAAGCATTTTTTATTCTAAATATCAGGTATATTTTCACAATATAATGTTTTACTTTGTCCTCTCGCCCCCCCTTGTTAATGTCAATGTGCAGTGTTTCCCCGTTGCCTAACAGTGAAGACCGGTCTCTGGAAGTTCAAGGCCTTCCAGGATTGTATTCCAAGCTACTTTCCAAGCTGTTTCCCTAATACTGTCTCTGAATATTTTGATCTCTTCTGTCTCTGTGATTACTTTGCAGCTGCCATTTCGTCAGCACCAGAACATCCATCTTTTCTTATAATGAATCTTTGGTAAACTTATGCTTACCAAATCCAGTCTATCCACCAAGATGTATTCTTAATGCCACTTTGATTGATCTTCCTCTGGATATTTATAATACTTTTAACTTATTGAGTTGCACTTATATTTGCTTTCTGTTAATAGATATTTGTTAACGTTTATTTATTTTTGAGACAGAGAGAGACAGAGCATGAATGGGGGAGGGTCAGAGAGAGGGAGACACAGAATCTGAAACAGGCTCCAGGCTCTGAGCTGTCAGTACAGAGCCCAATGCGGGACTCGAACTCACAGACCACGAGATCATGACCTGAGCCAAAGTTGGCCGCTTAACTGACTTACCACCCAGGCGCCCCTCTATTATAGATATTTGGATTCTTGTCTTATAACTCCTAAAATGCAAACTTCTTGAAGTCAGGGCTATATCTATTACTCACCTATTAGTACAATGGCTTATCCACTTAAAAAATATCCAATGAACTTAAAGGGGTGTCTTCCTGTAGATGTTAGCCTATACTCTTTTCCTGGCTTAACAAAAAGTTTCTTCTCCCAGAACACCAATTCAGGTCATATTTTATTATAAGGACCAAATCAAGTTCTGCGTCCTAGGTTATTAATCCTATCCAGTCAATTCTCAAGAGAATAAACTGTGATTCAGATGGTATGTAAGTGATTTGTCTAGCTAATGGTGAATCTGAGTCCACACATAATACAGCAGAGTGTTTTAGAGCAATAGAAGCAGTAGAATAGAAGTCCAGAACGGTTTAATGACTTAGCCATCTTCATGTGGCTAACAAAGAAGGGACAGAACCAAAACTTGAACCCAGATCTTCTGACTTCCATATCTAGTATTTTGAAGCCAGTTCTCTTGTCAACATTTTGCTCACCACTATTTATGTTATGTGTTAATGAAATTTTCTGTGGCATAGCCCACGCAATCCTGTTATTTTCTCTCCCTTTTTCTTTCCCTTTATTTTTTAAGTTATTTATAAAATTTTTTTTAATGTTTATTCATTTTTGAGAGACCGAGACAGAGTGTGAGTGGGGGAGGGGTAGTGACAGAGAGGGGGTGACACAGAATCCAAAGCAGTTTCCAGGCTCTGAGCTGTCAGCACAGAGCCTGATGCCGGCCTCGAACTCACAGACCATTAGATCATGACCTGAGCTGAAGTTGGATGCTTACATGACTGAGCCACCCAGGCGCCCCTCTTTTTATTTTTTTTTTTAAGACAGAGAAAGACATGGAGCACAATGGGGGAGGGGCAGAGAGAGGAAGATACAGAATCCAAAGCAGTCTCCAGGCTCTGAGCTGTCAGCACAGAGCTGGATGCCAGGCTTGAACTCATGAACTGTGAGATCATGACCTGAGCCAAAGTCAGACACTTAACCGACTGAGCCACTCAGTCGCCCATCTCTCTCTGCCTTTTTCTATGTACACCTTTTGTTTTTCTTTTTTAATACTCAAATAGTTGTAACATGTTTGAGGTTAGAAACTTTTAACTTCTGTGTCTTTGCATTTCCTTTAGAGTTGGTTATTTATATTTTATTTTGCTCTGTCCTTATTGACAACTGTACAAATTTCTCTCCTTCATGGGTTTTCTTTCTTGTATACTTGAAGCTTCTCATTTTTCTCCCTTATTTTCCTGGACATTTATTTACCATATATAATGGAGCTAAAATTCCACACTTGAAATTAATGCAGCTGCCTAACACCTCATTTCAGATTATCTGTAGCTATGTAACAAACCTGAACTTCCTAGCTTAAAAAACTTAAAAAACTTCTTATAATTCTCTAGTCAAGATTTCAGCCAGAGCCCAACCACTTGGTTCTTTTGTTTCCTGTTACGTCAGGTGGGTTCACTATTCAGCTGCTTTCAGCCCATGATTGGATTTGTCTGAAGGGCCCAGAAGGTTTCACACATCTCTTTGGTGCTCTTCCAGACGGCCTCTCCACTTCTGTCACCACTCAGGACTCTAGCCGGGGCTGCTGTTCTACTGCATGGTGACTGGCTGCTCCACAGGAACGTGAGAACAGAAGCAGCAGGCCTCTTAGAGCAAGTCTCAAGGCCAGCCCCTGTTCTCAGGAGCAAGAGATAGAGTGTTCTCTTGGGAGGAGAAGGATTAAGTGTTACATCTTTGAAGGCTTAACTACCACTTATTTGATACAATCCAGGTTAAAGTTTGAGCCTTCAAGTTCTGTAAATGAACTTGTGGCATACTTTACTATAGTTTTGAAATTGTGTTGTCAATTACATAAGATGCCTGTTTTTGCATTGCTCACTCCATCTAAGAATAGAAAGACTCTTTCTCTTAATATTCTGTGTTAAAAATAGAGGAGACAGAAAGCTAGATTAAAAAAAAGGGACCACATATTATCTGGGGGAGGTAGTAATAGAGGCACCTTCATTTACCAATGTCTCTGGGCCTCAGTTTCCACATCAGTAAAGTGATTGGTATTGAGGTAAAAACTAATATAAATTTAATCTATAATCAGAGATGTACAAAGGTCACTTGCTTTCCATATATAAAGCTTATACTGACTACTACAAAAACTAAAAGTAAATGAAACCCCCAGCACTGATGGTTAAATTATGACGGTTGTTGAGAACTAAGAGTTGATACACATACCTTTAATGTTCACAGAGAAAATATGAATATGGGTGATAAATTGGTAATAGAAATGGATGTATTCTTAGATGTGGGAAGGATCATTTTATACATATGAACTAATGAATGATTATATTTCTTGGAAAGAAGTATTAAGTCTTTTAGGTTTCTATTTTCTTAGAAATCCTGGATAAATAGTTATTTGATCTTACTTGGTCTTCGTTGTTACAAACTTTCTTGGGCTAGGATAGATTCTTGATAACAAAATAGTGTTATTATCTAAAATTAAGGCTGTAGCAGCATGAATATTAATAAGAGCAAATATCTGGATTATTCCAGTGACTTAATACTACCAGCATCATCCCAGACAGGTAAAAGTGGAGGTTTAATGCAACATGAATATTTATGTAGACAAAAATTTTTAGACCATCTCTCTCAGCTGTCGACTTTATAATGACAGGTAACAGTGTCTGAGACAACAATAGCCATACTTTATTTATTTGAACTTTGTATTTCATATAGTGCTTCGCTATTTTTTAATATTATATAATCCTTAACAACCACAAAAGTGAGTTTTAACATTCTCTTCTTTTATAAATGAGAAGGCTGAGCCACATAAAACGTTTCCTAACTTATTAAATTCAGGTCTTTACCAGAATATCCCCTTTTCTACATCCTAAGAGATGAACTTGAAAATGCTCATGCTATCTGAGGTTTCCTTAAATATATTTGTCACCTGTGTCTGTACTCTTGTGCAACTGAAACAATATCAGAATAAGAATAAACTAAGGATGTTTGATTTCATTGGAATTTTTTTAGGCATTGAGGGTTACAGGAGACACTGAGTAAAGTTTTAACTTCACATAGTCTTTTGAAATTATCAAATGACAGAAGCATAGCTATATCTAAACTGAAGTTTATTTTCTTCTTGAAACTCACACTCCTAAATGCAGTATATTTTCTAAATAGTGACTATGTATCTTTTTTAGGTAGTGATACTAATAAATTATTTGCACATGCAAATCCGGGTGACCAACATCTGTTTCTTCTGGTCACTCAAAGCATTTATTATAAAGATGTACATTGCTAAATGAGTTTGGCTAATTTCAGTGCATTCCTATTAATCACTGTGGATTGTAGGACAGTTTTCTAAAAATGGAGATAAATTAATTGATACATGTTAACAAAAACTATAGTTTTTCAGCATAAAAGAAATTATAGTCTATAAGAAGACCACAAAATTGCCACATAGAACTATTATGTTGCAATGCTGAAAAGCCTTATTTTCTTCCATCATACCATTTGCTAGGAAGGGTAGAGATTAAACACTGCAATATATGTTGCCTAGCAACACCCACCTATTAGTGATACAAATTTTCCACTGAAAAACACTTTTATTTAGGTCATTGTCTTTGTAATTGCTTCATCAGAACTCTTGTCTCCACTGAAATGGTCTTTAAAAGGCTTTCTAGTCTTAGCTGCACAGAAGGGTAGAGGTCACTTAGTTTGGGGCACTTACTGCACTAAAACTAGGCCTTTGGATGGTGATCTCTCACAGTACAACCCATTTCTTCCCTGTTTTTACTTTCTCCTGTCTCTCTCTTTACCGATTGATGATAGAAGGCTAGAAAGTGGGGTGTGGTTTCCAATCATTTTAATACTTAGAGGTGCATTTTTTGCAGACTGAGAGTAAAGCAGTAACAGATCGGGTTCAGAAAGTTTGCCTAAATTCCAGCCCAAGATACCGAGAACACATTACTGCTATACATTTGGCAAGAATCCTTACTTAGCCCCTGTGGTGTTCAAGGGGGAAAAGCACAGGTCCAAGCAGAGGGGCACCTGAACTTAACACTTGAGGTAAAGTTATGTGCCTTTAGCTGAAGAGAATTCCACTATACATACTGTGGGGATTAAAAGAAAAATGAAAGGAGAAAAACAATGTGGTTGTTCTACCTGATGTTTTTCCTGAAGAGCATACGTCCTCTAATAAATGTGAGAGGAGCTCCTTTGGTAATGTTTCAGACCCAGTGTCTCCCATGACTGTGCTGCATGTGATTCCAGTATTGAAGATTCTCGTGTTTTGCACAACACGGCTTCGGAGTGCAGGCAATCTATCTGCCCCGTCTGCTGCTCAGAGAAACAAGTTGTTTTGTGTCAGTATTAAGGGAAAAGCTTCCTGTTTTGGACTTTTGTGGGAGATAACTGTCTGCAATGTGTTTCCTTGTGAAGGGCTTTTCTCGAGTAATCGTGTTTTTTTGTGTTGCTATTTTACCTTTGTGTACTGACCTTACCACTGACCACAGTGTAGATGTTTGCACTGTGCCTGCTCTACCCTCTACTCTCCCGTGAGAGCACAAAGATGCAGAAGATGCCCGCAGAGAGGAGAAGAGAGCGTCATTTCTGAGTTTATGTTATATGGACCGTATTTTACCATTTAGAATAAAGGACAACAGTATAAAATATTTTATTGAACAAAACAAAGAGTATTAAATTCTTTAGCCAAAGAGAAATTTTTCTCAAGAAACAAACTTTTTTTTTATTAAATAATTTTCTAAAGAGTCAGATGATTCCCAGACCAGTGGCTTAAATAAGTATCATAATGCCAGTATATCATACAAAACTATTTTATATCATTTTGTGTCTCCCATCTGATCTATTCCTAATTTGTTTGAATTATCCTGGGAGGAATAAAAATTAACAACAAAGAAACAGCAATAATAGTAGTAATTACAGCCTATTGAACACTTGGATGTACCAGGAATTATGTAAAGAGATTTCTCTGCTTTGCCTTGTTTAATCCTCACACCTGTGAAGTGTGTATATCACCAGGCCCGTTTCATCGATGAGAAAACCGAGGCTGAAGTTAAATAACATACACAAGGTCTCGTGGTTAATAGGGGACAAAAGTCCAGAATCAAACCCAGACCTGTGGTTGTAGAAATAGACAGTAGTTTCTAAATCATGTTTTTCTTGATACACGTTAAAGCTTTAATTTAATGGAGGTGAATGGGTTTTTTTGTGAGTAGCGAGTTTTAAAAAATACACTTGTAAATAAAAAAAGAAATGATCTTTAATTTTTCTTTGATCTTTCATCTGCCCAGTGAAAGAAAAAGTCAGCTGTGCAGACAGCCAATGGAGTATGATATAAAAAGGAGCCATTGGGAGTAGTTACTCCCAGGTAAATATGGTAAATGTGGGACAACGTTTATTTTGCACGTTGGTCATAAACCAGTCTTGCTTGAATTTTATTGACCCACATGTGCTCTCTGTTGCACTGCTGTCAGCACCACGGCACGAATAGCCATCAAAACCTGTGACATTTAAAAACCTACTAGAGGAGCTTGCTGCATTCCAAATGTTTTAAAGTCTTAAGATCAGTTAATTACTATAATACCAACAGTCACCAGAATGCCCCAGAATTTTCAGCTAAAATGCCCTGCAGTTTACTTTTTATCTGTAGAAATTTAATTTCCTTTAATTTAATTTAAATTCTTAATTTCTTCTCCGGGGAAAGTTTTTAAACACTTGAGTATCATCCACGGTGAGATTTGTCTGTTTGTTTCATTAACTGCTTTTAGGAAGGTTAGTCGTCATAACCTTGTTTTTCTGCCCTTCTGGTTACATTTAACTGTTTTTTTATAAATTCATCAAATGTACAGGGCGTTTGAATATTTTGGGACTGGCTCTGCTACGTAGTATTACTCACTTTTTTCTCACAGAGACACTTTGAAGTACTTAGGAGATATATTATAGACTGTTCAGTAGCAGTGTTTTTCTCACACATACAAACACATATATACACTTGTGTGGTTTTTTTTTATCGTTTTCAGGATATTTAGACTTCCTAACAGGTGAGGACCCTTCATAATTTGGCTCTAACCTGCATTTTCAGCTTTAATCATTTTCTACCAGCCTTAAAAAGAGTCCTTTTTGTATTATACTCTAATGATTTACCCCCATGACAATTTCCCATACGTAGTATTTCCCCCCAAACCCTCACAAGCACTACCTCTTTGCTCTTTGCCAGGAATGAGTTCCCCAACCATTGCCCAACTTTTGGATATGCTTGTGTGTGTTTATGAGTGGTGACTCTCTCTATGAGCATTTTGTCTTCATGTTTTTTTTTTTTTTTTTTTTTTTTTTTTTTTCCTTAACTAACTTGGGGACTCTCACACAACCTGAGGCATTCCTGGCACATGGTAGGCACCAAATAAATGTATGTGATTTTATATAAGTGCCCAGGACCATTTGAGAAGTTGATTTTCTCTGATACCATCTTCTTGAAAATATTCAAACAGCGTTTTGTTTTCTTTTTTTCCCTAACTAGGCTCCATGCCCAGCATGGAGCCCAGCATGGGGCTTAAACTCAAAACCCTGAGATCAAGACCTGAGCTGAGATTAAGAGTTGGATGCCTAAACTACTGAGCCATCTAGGTGCCCCTATACAGCTTCTTTTTATTTTATTTTTTATTTAAAAAACTTTTTTTACATTTATTCATTTTTGAGAGACAGTGCACAAGAGAGGGAGGGGCAGAGAGAGAGGGAGACACAGAATCCGAAGCAGGCTCCAGGCTCTGAGCTGTCAGCACAGAGCCTGACGCGGGGCTCAAACTCACAAACCACGAGATCACGACCTGAGCCAAAGTCAGGCACTCAACTGACTGAGCCACCCAGGTGCCCCCTATGCAGTTTCTTAAATCAGAAATTACATTCCTCTTATTAGCATTAAAGCTGAATGTTATCATATTCTTACTAGGATTGCCACCCTAAATCATATCAGACCAAAATCAGTCAGCATCTTTGACATTTTTACACATATATGTGAACGCACATCCACATCCACAAATACTTGTCAGTGAGTTTTTTTCCCCCCTCATGTTTTTTATCAGAGTAATAATGAGGTGAAGTTCACGGAAACAAGATTTTGTTTCACATGTACAGCATTCTTATTTCCTCCGAGATAATGGCCAACATCTATTTTATTGAATAAGATGGCACATGAGTTATGGATGACTCAGTGTATGTTCGCCCAACAGGGAGAGTTGTTTGTGCTGAGAAAGTGGTGGTTGGTGGCATCTGTACGTGTTAATGACAACCGTTAACTGTTACAGATTATTTTTGCTTAGTAGTTCTCAAAAGTAAGATCCTCTTAGTTTCAATGAATGCTAATGTAGAGAGAAAATGAAAAGAGGGTCATTGTCACAGATCTCTTTATCAGCCATATTGAGGTAACTGTGAAGAAAAGTAACAAAAATAGGTGATAAAAGCATTGTTTTCTTTTATTTTTACTTGGTATCTTAAAATCAAACACTGTTTGTATGTTGGCCCCCAAACAACTCTTGACCGGGCTTCCTTGTTCTTTCAGGACTACTTTCTTTGATTTGATTCCAGCTCAGTACTGGAATAAAGTGGTTGCACTCAATGAAGTGGAATAAGCAACAGGTTTTCACAGTCTCTAAAAATGTCATGACAAAACTAAGCATTTTTTTAAAAAACTATAGACTCTGTTGTCTTTCTTTGTGAACATTGATGTTAATTACTACTTGTTTATCTGTTTTTAATTTTCATAGTACTGGAGAAAATGAAACTGGGTTTGGCACCTCAAAATGTTTGGCTCTTTAAGAGAACTCCTTTAGAAGCAACCTCTGTATAAGGAAGACTTCAGAGTAACAAGGAAGAGAACATTTAATCTTCAAGATACCATATATCGTAAATGTTACATGGTGCCTGAATTCAATTTCCTTGGATGTCCCTGTCTAAATATTGTCTTGAAGGGTTTGTTTTGAAATATTGTACATATTTATTTTCAAATGTATACATTGTTAATAAGCTAAGAAGTGAAAAATTTATTCCAGGATCATGTATATACTTTGAGAGTTCTGGAAGAATTTTATGTTGAAATAGTAAAACATTTTAGTCTCTGCGTTTGAAATGTTCCTTTTTTCTTTTTTTTTTAATCATCTCTTCACACCAAGACAGCAGTTATGAATTTGGACTGTCTCACTTAAGAAGGCTTTTTTGTTGTGTCTCTCCCTTCTCCCTCCTTCTCTTCCCCCTCTTTCTCCCCTGCTCATGTTTGTTTTTGCCTAATCTACAGTACTTAAAGGTTTACATATTGTGACTCATTCTTTTACAAAAGTTCAACAATTGCATATACTTCAAATAAGACAGTCATTTTCTCTCATTTTTAAATATATATCTTTTTTGAAAACTATAGTTAGTTCACAGTTTTCCTAGCTTGTAAGTACATGAATCAAGACATGCAAATATGTCAATCTGAGTCACTGGCCAAAAGATAACAATGACACAGCTGTTAGTATTGAGCCCAAGATATTTTTACATACACATGTAAGCATAAATTGTCTTTCTGCAATAAATACTTTTTTGATGTAAACTTACTTTTCAAAAGCTTTTTGAAATAGCTCTCCTAGACTTGTTAATATATCTTTCCTGATTATTGTTTGTATTTAATAATAATTATTGATTATTATTTCTGATAATTGTTTGTCTTTTAAGACTAAAAGTTCTGCTAATCCATCTAGCCTTTTCCCTCGTGGAACTTTGGGAAAATGGCACATCTGAAAATAGAAGAGTAACACACTAATAATCTCTACAAATTAATGCGTTGCATAGTCACATGTGACTTTGTTTTGGAAGAAAAACAATGTCTCATTCTTCCATTGAGTAAATAATATTTGAATAAATATTAAATATCAGATGACAGAAAGATTAGAAGGTTAAATTGAGGCACTGTTTCAGAGAGTACAGTCAATTACAATATCTGTTTGTCACCACATCGTCATTATCTGTGAGCTTGCCCTTTTAGAATGAGGTTACCAGCTGGATAGCAAGCACGTAATTGGGAGACATCCTTAGAGGCACATGGAGTTTGGTTTGTGTAAAACATACGTGCTGACTTGAAAACCAGAAAAGATGAAAGGGCCTCTGCAAATCATCTTTAGAGACTTGATGCCCACATGAGCTGGAAGCTCCATCCTTCTCTTGCTTTTTCTGTGCTTCACATGTTTTTATCACTTTCTGTTGTTATGAAGTGTTGAACCCATCTGCATTCTCTTTCTTTGAGTCCTATGTCTATTGGCTCTGAAAACTTTTCTCAAAATGGCCCTGTTGAAAGTGGCCAACCTTCTGAACTCTTAAAACTCTTTATTTATGGCCTTTTAATTGGCATTTAGTAAAGGTGGGTATTATTGTTATACTTGCATCTCCCAATTCAGAGGTTTGGCAAACTTTTTGTGTAAAAGGCCAAGGTAGTAACTATGTTAAGCTTTGGAAAGCATATAATCTTTGTTACAACAACTCAACTCTGCTGTTAGGGGAAAAAAGCAGCCATAGACAACATGTAACAAGAGGCCTTGGCCAGATTTGACCCTCGAACCTTCTTTTGTTGACTAGTTTGAGCTAAGTTTAAGGTAAAAACTCCCATCTTACTCATCTTTATGAACTTTGCTGCACTTTGCATAGGTAGTAGTATGTTGATAGCAGGGCTCAATGAATTATTTTTGGACTAATAAGGAATTCTATAAGGGCCAACACTGACAAGTGGTATGGAGAGTTGATCATGAATAACCTTGTATTCAGTGCCAACTTGGTAAGAATCATAAGGGAAGTAAAGTTTTCTAAGAAGGAAGATGGGTACTGAGTGAGGAAATAGCATCTTTGAGGATAGACAGTGGCCATGGTTTTGCAGAGAGTATTTTAGCTGTGGGTGGTGAGCCTACATCAGAAAGAAAAGTGATTTAGCTGTGGGTGGTGAGCCTACATCAGAAAGAAAAGTGATTTATCAGTCTTAATTTCTGTTGCTTCAAGCAACCTCTTTGTTCCTACTCTCTTCCCCAAACTCGATTGTTTTTGTTGTTCAGAGCCTTCTTTACAGTGTAGTCTGTATGTTTCTTCATTATCATTACCTTCCACATTCTGTCAGTATTTGTTTTGAGTTTGAGAAAGGTGTTTGTGAGGACACAGTGCTTTGATTCAAGAATGTGGGTACCATGGTCACGTACCATAGGCACTCAGAGTGAGATTTCTGCATTGAGGAAAGAAAATGTTGATGGCAGCCACCAAAAGTGGGGCTGCAAAAGTGGGGAAAGAAGTAAAGTGTGGCTCACATTCCTAAATGAAGGACTGATACAACCTGATTTTTGCTATTCTGTATACACTAGGCTTAGATGTTCCCCAGCTCATTTGTATTATAGAGGTTTCAGTTGGGTATATGTTGTAATAATAGCAGTCAACATCATTTATAAAGGCTCACTGTTATATATTAGGACTCTGCTAATTGCTTCATATGCTTTATCTCATTATTCTGTATATAATGGTCCAATGAGGCAGATGTGTGTCCCCGTTTTCCAGAATTTTAAGACAGTTGAGTCATTGCCCAAAGTTAGGTTGCAAGTGAGAGGAGAGTTGGGATTTGAAGTTGAATAACTCAGATTCTAGTGACCAGAGTCTTGACCATCAAATTCTCCTGGCCTTCATTTCTCACTGAGTCCGTGGTGACAGTCCTGACCTCTACTATGTGCAGGAGGTATGTGTATGTGGTCCATGAGACTTGGATTCCCCCAAAACAAAATTCCATTTATTTATTTGTTGATTGATTGATTGTTTGATTTGTTGACTGATTGTAATGAACAGGATTACCAAAGGTGCAGGCAGTAGTTAATAAAACAAAATTAAAAATTCTTGAGAAAGTAAATTGAAGTAAATTTCAAATTTTTAAGAAATGGAGTTGTATTATCATAATACATATTCATACTTGCCTTGGCATAAATCATTCGAAAACATACAGGTAAAATAAATCTTGACTATGCAACTGTTAACCTACAATCCTGATGTACCTTGTATCTTTGCACATAGACCTAACATTGCAATTAAAAAATAGATAAATAAACCAGATTGAGACTTAGGATAAAAAAAAAAAAATAGATTGCAAAACACCATGGACTATCTATATCAAATACAGAAAATATACTGGTTTGCCAAAATGAATAATTTGATATGAACTTCACCATAAAGAATGCATACAACCTGGATGGGATCCTGGAAAAGAAAAGGGACATTAGCTAAAAACTATAGGAATCTGGTAGCAGTTTAAAGAGGAATGGTATGAGTAGCCTCAGAGGGTTGTGAATGTCCCATGATTTGTGTACACTTAGAGAAGCTGAACTGCTTCAGAAGGAGATCTTCCACCTGAAATTACTCTTCAGCCCTCTTGTCTTTCTTGACTTTGACATATTTTTAAAAGTACAAAGCAGTTAGATTTGCTTTGTACTTAGCAAATCTAAGAAAATTAGACAAATTTTGTCTAATTTTCCTCAAGGTTGATTCATTTTTTTTGTAAGAATACTTAAAATGCTGTGTTCTTCTCAAGGCATCCCACCAGAGGGTACAAGATGTCAGTTTGTCCTATTCCTGGTGTGGTAACTTATTACTTGGTTAAGATGGTTTCCAGCTTTCTTCATTCTGAAATTAATTTGTAGTTGATACTTATAGAATATTAAGCAATTCATAAGTTTTATGAGGAGATACTTTAAAACCATATAAATATCCTGTTCTTTACCACTTTTACCCATCAATTTTAACATGGATTGATGATTCTTGCCTGAATCATTTATTACTATGGTAAAAGCCAAATTGTTTCTTTTTTTAATTTCATTATTCTTCTACGATTTTTAGTGTTCTACTGTAAGATAGAATTCTCCTTTATCCATTAATTATGCATTTATTTGTTTATATTAATATGGCTTCCTATTGTATTAGGAAATGCATTCCTATTATCACTTATTTTGAAAGTAAAATTGCACCAGAACTGAGGTATTTTCAAGCTGGTGCCTGTGTCCCTTGACATAGTCCCAATATTCTTTGAGCCCTTTTTTTACTTTTTGGCACAACAAGATATTCCAGGCTCATCTCCTTTCTCTGCCTCAGCTCTGGAGTCAACCATTTCTCCAAGGAGTCCTAGTTCTTAGCTGGTCTGAATTTAGCAAATAACTCCCCAAATAAAATACCTGATTTTTCTAAAAACAGAAGTTAATTTAGCATCCAATATTGCCATTATGGAACTCTGGAGTCTAGATAGGGACATATGGATATAAATAAGCTCAAAATAGAGTAATCCATATGCGAATGAACCAGCTCCACCTTAGGGGTCCTTAGCTGTAGATCATCACCATCCTAACTGCCTTGAAACCATGAGGACTAGTCTTATTATTATGCCCTTTATCTCTGTTTATGTTGGTCACTGCAAGAGACCCAGACCTCCTTAAATCATTCTTTACACCCAGGTCCCTCATTTCCATCAGCTTTGTACAACCCCTGTCTCCCAAACCTCTGGACTTCCTTGGGCCGTTATCCATCCACAGAATGAATCTGTGAGAGTCAAAGTTTACCTTTTGTGCTGTATAACTAGGTATTGCCTCTCTCTCTCTCTCTCTCTCTATATATATATATATAGAAGAAAAAAGCAAGTAAACCAAGTTAGTTTCAGGAAATCTGAGAAAAGAGTGAAATAAAAAAAAAAAAAAAAACCTCAAGAGTATATCCTAGTGCCTCTATACCTTCAGCCACATTCTCTTTACACAGTACTGAACAATTACTGTTTTGTTCATAATCATGACCCTTTGCAAGATTACCAGTCATCAAAGGAAACAATTATGTTTAGTTAATTATACCAAATTCCAAATACTTAGTACAATGTCTATCTAGCTCAGTTTTTCAAAAAGTAAAATAATGGTTAATTCTCAATTAAGATAATAATTAGAACTTCCATCACCAACTTTAATTAAGTTGGATTCTTGATCTAACCTTCTCTTTTAAACCTAATAAAGAGATCTGAGTTTGGCATAAAAAAAAAAAGTTTGACATAAACTTAACTTTCAAAACTGCAATCCCACTCTTCGATATCTACAAGAGAATTGAAAACCTGCCCATCTAAAGACTTGGATATAAATATTCCTAGCATGATTCATAATAACCCCCCAAATTGGAACCACTCAAATGTCCATCGACTGACGAGTGTCCAAACAAAACATGATGCATTCACACACTGGGATATTATTTGGCAATAAACAAAAACTGCTTACACTGCAACAGTATGGATGAACCTCAGAAGTATGATATTAAGTGAAAGAAGCCAGGCACAAAATAACCACGTAGTATAAGCCTCCAGAAACAGTAAATCTTCAGAGGCAGAAAGCTGATCAGAGGTTGTCAGGCGCTGAGGTAAAAAGGAGAATGGACTATAAAAAAATGAGGGAGCTTTGTGTAATAATAATGTTCTGAAACTGGAATTTGGTGATGGCTGCACAAGTCCGTATTTACTAAAAGCGACAGGATTACATTACGTAAATTGTACATCAGTAAAGCCAGGGTTAGGAAAAGAGATCCGAAGCAACTCCAGGTCTAAAGCAAGGCAATGCTGGCTTCCTAGCTCTCAGGAGGCGCCAGAGGTGGCCGGGGAAGTAGGTTGGCGCCTTGGCCGGGTCTCCGCCTCCTGCGCACCAGGTGGTCCCGGGGCGACTCCTCCCCAGGCCGCCGCTTCCACCACGTGTCTACCTGGGCTTCGCCTCCGTCTCCAATTTCGCCCACGTTGTAGCTGTGGGACCTGCCGTGAACCTCCAAGGCCCTGGCGGACGCCACGTCTACCAGCTGTCCTTCCAGAGTCACCGAACCTGGCGTCTTGCACATTTCCAGCTTTCTTGCCTGTCGGGGTAAGTGTGGACCAGCCCAGGCCGCTGCAGGGGAGCGAGAGGAGCCCTCGAAGCCACGGAGAAGTCCGAGGCCCCAGGCGGGTGCTCGCAGACGCCCACGGACGCACGTTCCTGAGCAGTTGGCCCAACTCCGACCAAGATTACAAATTGCTAGCGAGACTTCGGTCTTGAAGGACAGTATGGTGCTTTATACATTATTTGAGACGTGAAGTCTTCAATTCAGAAAATGCCTGAGACTGGAAAGTCAAGTGCGAGGCAGAAAAACAGGAGGCCATGCTCAGGGTATAAGCGGACACCTCCCAACTTCTGGGCACTTCTCTTGGGGCCTTTCTCCTGCTTGGAGTGAGAAAGCACCACCGCCTTCACCATGAGGAGGAGAATAACCTCTTTTTGAGTGTTGCACTCCCGTCAAAAAGGTAACCCCTTTAATCCTTTTATTTGCAGCATGCGTGGCTGGTGAATTGTCAGTGGGTAGTGCCCTTTCTATAAATTGATGCCTCTTAAGTTATGAGAGGACAAAGCCAAACTGGTGTTCTGGGATTACCGGAACTCTTTCTTGCCTCGGGAGAGGAATTTGTCTCCCTTCCCAAAATGTATTGGTAGAAACCTCCAGTGGTTCTAATCCCTCTTCTAGGGTCACTGCTGCAGTACCTGTGGGCATTACCACTACGAAGCAGAGGTTTGGGCTTGTCTTTTCCTAGAGAACCCCCCCTCCCCCACCCCATGCACCTTGCTGCCACTGAATCAGTAGAATTAACCCTCAAATGTCTGGTGCATGTGTACACACACCTAACTCAAATTTCCTTATGAGCATCTCTCTGAATCCAAAAACTGTTTGGAACTTGCTCTCAAATGTTACTGCACTTTCTTTCCTATGAGAGCACTTATATGCCAGTCCACTACAGCTGAATGGACTCACTTCTGCCATACCCACCCACAGTCCGGGTAGTTATGCCAGAAACTCAACAGTGAGCCCCTCAGACATCACTGCCATCCTATTTAGTGTGTCACAGAAAGAAAGGCCCAGAAAATGCAATTAACAGCATCAAGTCCAAATATTTCTTCATATCGTGTCCTTACTTCCTTGGTTGCTCTTTCTTCGCCACCTTTGTGGTTCTTCTCTGATGAGCCCCTAGATGTTGAACCACCACAGTGCTTGTGGCTGGGACCCTATGTTCTTTCTGTCTGTACTTCCGGAAGTTATCCCATCCAATCGCGTGGAGTTAGAGGCCAGTGGTGGCCTGCTGATGATGGGGGCCAGCTTGGTGGGGGTACTACGTGTGCAGTTGCACAAAACTCCACATTCAGAAGGGCCCTGAGCTTAGTTTAATGCTCTGTTGTTGCTGTGTTAAGAGCGTTAGTAATTTAATCTTTGAGTTGGTGTTTTTTATCTGAAGTCTGTTGAGACAGTGGAGCACGTGCACGAGTGGAGGAGGAGATGCCCATAGTAGGTTTATCTGCCCTTGCTACTCCATTAGCATTTATGGTGCCAGGTGAGCACAGAACTCTGGGAGGCCCACAGTACAAGGGGA
This sequence comes from Herpailurus yagouaroundi, assembly GCF_014898765.1. Lineage (NCBI taxonomy): Eukaryota > Metazoa > Chordata > Mammalia > Carnivora > Felidae > Herpailurus > Herpailurus yagouaroundi. The sequence goes on along the minus strand of NW_024412397.1, from coordinate 32,019,235 downwards.
GAGGGGATTCAGTGAGACTCAAAGAGAGAATAAGATAATTATGTTCTATCTGTGACTGAAAGTGGGGACACTGACAGCTTTAAGAGGCCACACTTTTCATTTGAAACAGAACTCACTTGGAAAACAGAAAGAAGACAGTGGTGTTCTAAGAACACAAACATCCAAGAGCCCTGTGCACATCCGAAAATGTCAGGGAGCTCTGTGAGTGTGTAAATGTGTGTGTTTGTGTGTGTGCGTGTGTGCATGCACGCGTGTTGTGGCAGTGAGGATGGTGGTTTGAAGGTTAAGGCCCATACCATGCACAGCAGTGCCTGTTATGAGGCTTCCATCTGTAACTCATTTTAAAAAATATTTTTTAATTGAAATATAAGTGACATATAACACTGTGTAAGTTTAAGGCATACAGTGTGCTGGTTGGGTACATTTATATATTGCAATGTGATTACTACAGTAACGTTAACATCCTTTTCACACCTCTATCATTTTTGTGTTGGGAACAGTTAAGATATAGTCTCTTGGCAACTTTGAAATTTATAATACAATATTGTTCACTGTTAACACTCTGTTGTGTATTAGATCTCCAGAACTTACTTGTCTACCAGTTATAAATTTGTACCTTGAAACAACATCTTTCCAATCCCTCCCTACCAAGCCTCTGGTAATCACCATTCTACTCTGTTTTTATAAATTCTTTTTTTTTTAGATTCCACAAAAAAAAGTGATATTTATGCTTCTTTGTTTGACTTATCTCACTTAGCATAATACCCTCCAGGTTGATCCATGATGTTACAGATGACAGGATTTTGTTCTTTTTGAGGCTGAATAGTATTCCATTGTAGGTGTGTGTATGTATATATATATACACACACACCCACCATGTTTCTTTATCCATTCATCACTTGACGGACACTTGGGTTTCCCGATCCAGGCTGTTGTGAATAATGTGTTTCCATGTTTTGTCAATATCTTGGCTGCGATGAACATGGATGTGTAGATATTCCTTCAAGACACTCTTTTCAGTTCCTTTGGACATATACCCAGAAATGGGATTATTGGATCAAACGGTATTCAATTTTTAAGTTTTTGAGAACTGTTATACTGTTTTCCATAATGGCTGTACTAATTTATATTCCCACTAGCATGGTTCCTTTTTCTCCACATCCTCACCAACATTTGTTATCTTGTGTCTTTTTGATAAAAGCCATCCAGCAGGTATGAGGTTGATAGCTAATTGTAATTTTGATTCACCTGCAACACTTAAATTCACATACCCCTGGGCTCAACCATTTCTATTAAGAGCAGCGGCTTCTCCTGACAGAACTCACTGTGTCAGCCACCCACCTGGTGTTGTGCATCGATCCGAGGTCACCAGCCTAGACTTCTGATTCCTTCAAGCATATTTTACTTTGAGGACCTTGCTATCCTTCCTGTCATCAGGCTTTTAGGAGGCACCTACTTCCATCCCATATACTCCCTTAATCTTAGAATTTCAGAGTTGAAGCAAGGTGCTTTTTTTCTGCCTCACAGTCCTGTGGGATCGTCATGCAAATTGTTCCATCCTTTCTCCTAAAGTCTGCACACAGTCAGGGCCAGGGAGAAGATGCCAACCTCCCAAAGTCAAACCAAAAGCCCCCCTCCTCTTTTTCCATAGGACTTGTGCCTTCCTAATGTACATCAGTGTAGCACCGTAGTTGCAAATGTCAGTGCCAGAGCCAGAGTGCCTGGGTTCCGATTGTGGGTGCTCATATCTTACCAGCGTGACATTGAGGAAGTTGCTTATCTTCTCTGTGTCAAAATTGGCTTTTCAAAAAAAAAAAAAAAAAGAGGGATAAGAATGGAAGTACCTCATAAAATTATTTTGAGACTTAGATAAATTTTCTGTGTGAAGGTTGTATAACAGTGACTGGCCTGTACTAAGCATTATGAAACTGTACTCTATTATTAATTTTTCAAAAATGGCTAAAAAAGAGATATTTATACAAGCACCGATTTAACCAGTACTTACTGTGGGCTTAGTACTGAAGATAAACTGTTGAAAAGAACACATCTGGTTCCTGCTTGTATGGCTCTTATAACTTAGTGAGAGAGATGGACGATAACCAAGCTCGTAAGTAATTAAATTAATAACTATAAAATGGAATAAATATTTTGAAAGAAACAACTGTGTGCAGTGAAAAAGGATACAGGAGAAAGACCTAATTTAGATATAGTCACCAAAGAAGAATTCTTTGAGGAGGTGATCTTAAGCCAATGAAAGATGAATCAAAGGAACTATCAGTGGAAGAGTATGGGGTCATTGTGGCAGGAGAAGCTTTATAGTCAGAGGGAACAGCATGTGCAAAGACCTCAAACGAGGATAAAAGGCTGCTTTGTGCAAACACCTGAAAGCTGGTGTGTCTAGAACCTATGAGCAAAGTGAGACACTAAAAGATGAGGTGGGAGAGGAATCATGCAATGTCTTATATAAGCCATGGGAAAGATTCGACATTTCATTATAACTGTAAAACTTTTATTAAAAAAAATTTTTTTTTTTTAATGTTCACTTATTTTTCACAGAGAGAAAGAGAGAGAGAGCACGAGCAGGGAGGGGCAGAGAGAGAGGAAGACACAGAATCCAAAGCAGGCTCCAGGCTCTGAGCTGTCAGCACAGAACCTGACACAGGGCTCGAACCCATGAGCTGTGAGATCATGACCTGAGCTGAAGTCAGATGCTCAACCGACTGAGCCACCCAGGCGCCCCTAAAAAATTTTTTTAAAGTTTATTTATTTTGAGAGAGACCAAGAGTGAGAGTGGGAGGGGCAGAGAGAGAGGGAGAAAGAGAAACAGAAGTATGCTCTGTACACTGTCAGCATGGAGACAGATGTAGGGCTCAATCTCATAAACCATGAGATCATGACCTGAGTTGAAATCATGTCTGCTGCTTAACCAACTGAGCCACTCAGAGACCCCTTATACGTGTAAAACTTTTAATAAGGGCACCAAAATGATTTGTTGAAGTTATTATTACTTTGTTTCTGGTGTAAACAATGGACCTTTTGGGAAAAAATCAGGGAGACCAATTAGTAATTTTGGAGGCAATTATAGTGGTTTGCATTAAGGTTTTATTTACTTATTTATTTTAATGTTTTATTTAGTTTTGAGAGAGCGACAGAGACAGAGCGTGAGTAGGGGAGGAGCAGAGAGAGGGAGACACAGAATCCGAAACAGGATTCCAGTCTCTGAGCTGTTAGCACACAGCCTGATGCAGGGCTTAAACCCATGAACCGTTTGATCATGACCTGAGCCAACGTCAGACGCTCAACTGACCAAGCCACCCAGGAACCCCTGCATTAAGGTTTTAAAAATGGCTACAGGGACAAGTGAGTGAGTTTGAAGTTTGGTTTGGAGGAAGAATGGATAGAACTTACGGATAGAATACGAGGATTAAGACTGGCCCCAGGTTTTTTGCATGAACAATGGGATGAATGGGGTCACTTGCAATGATTAAGTACAAGTGACAGAAGAAGAAAGGGGATTTTGGGGGGAGTTATGAGGATGAATTTTCAGTTTGGACACTTTGAGAAAGCTGTGAGATAGTCAACTGTGAAAGCCAGTTGAAGCACAGCTTGTGACAGCTGCAGAAAAGGATTGGGGGATATAATCTCAAGTTTTCTGTTAGTAAATGGTATTCAAAGGATAAAAATTTATGAAGTGAAAGTGATCAAAAATGCTCAGAACAGGCTTCAAAAAGGACAAATTTAAAGGACTTAAGCTCCCTGGTTTCAAAACTTACCACAAAGCTATAGTAATCAAGACAGTATGGTATTGGCATATGTTAGACATATACATTGATGGAATATATTTGAGAATACAGAAATAAAACATTAATTTATGCTCAATTGATTTTTTTTTACCTTATTTATTTTGAGAGAGGGAGAGTGTGAGCAAGGGAGGGTCAGAGAGAGACAGAGGGAGAGAGAGATTCCCAAGCAGGCTCTGTGCTGTCAATGCAGAGCCTGACATGGAGCTCGAAACCATGAACCATGAGATCACGACCTGAGTTGAAATCAGGAGTCAGATGCTCAACTGACTGAGCCACCCAAGTGCCCCAGTGGTCAATTTATTTTTTACAAGAAAATCCAATTGTGATAGGGACTGGTTTTCAACAAATGATGCTGTGACAGTTGGATAGCCTTATGCAAAAGGATAAGGTTGTAGCTGTTTACCTCACATTATACACAAAAACTAGCACAAAATGGATCATAAGCCTTAATGTAAGAGCTAAATCTACCTAAAATGGTTAGAAAAAAAAAAAAAAACAACATAGGAAATCTTTGTGACCTTGGATTAGACTATGGCTTTTTAGCTATGACGCCAAAACCATAAGCAACAAAAGAAAAAATAAATTGCACTATATCAAAATTTAAACCTTTTGTGCTTGGGAGAAAATATTTGCAAGTCATATATTTGATGATGGCCTTGTGTATAGAATATATAAAGAACACTTACAATTCGGCAATAAAAAGACAAATAATAAAAAAATGAGAGAAGATCTGAATAGATATTTCTCCAAAGAGTATGTATATACAAATGGCCAATAAGCACATGAAAAGATGCTCAACATTATTGGGGCGCCTGGGTGACTCAGTTGGTTAAGCATCTGACTTCGGCTCAGGTCATGATCTCACAGTTTGCGAGTTCGAGCCCCATGTTGGGCTTTGTGCTGATAGCTCAGAGGCTGGATCCTGCTTAAGATTCTGTGTCTCCTTCTCTCTCTGCCTCTCCCCTGCTCATGCCCTCTCTCTGTCTCAAAAATAAATAAACATTTTAAAAAATTAAAAAAAAAAGAAAAGATGCTCAACATTATTAGTCATTGAGGATGAGCCCCTTCATACCCACTAGGATAGCTATAATAATAAAGACAGACAATAACAGTTGTTGATGAGGATATAGAAATATTGGAACCCTCATACACTGTTGAGATTGTATAATAGTTCAGGAAGCTTTGGAATGCAGTTTTGCAGTTCCTTAAAATGTTGCACAGGGTTACCATATGACCTAGAAATTCTAGTCCTAGCTATGTTGAGATAAACGAAAATATACATCCACATAAAAATTGTATACAAGTGATCATAACAGCATTATTGATGACAGCCAAAAAGTAGAAACAACCCAAATACCTGTCGACTGATGAATGGATAAATCACTGTAGTATATACTACAGTGGACATTATCCATCAGTAAAAAAGAATGAAATTTTGATACATGCTAGAATGTAGATAAACCTTGAGAACATGCTAGGTGAAAGAAGCCAGCCATGAAGGCCACATATTGTATGGTTCCATTTATATGAAATATTCAGAGTAGGCAGATCTCTAGAGTAGGCATACTAGCAAGCTGAGTATGAGGAAACAACCACTGTATTTGGTAAAGCAGCATTATCTTTATTTCCTATTAGACTCTAAGTTCTTTGAAGGCAGGTTGATAAGACCATCAGTTTGTATGGGACAAAGCCAGCTGGGGAGGGTTGTAGAGTGAATGGCAGGTGAAGGACTGTCTCCACTAGAAACAATAAGTGGAGACAATTGGCAGAGCTGGTAGGTGAAGGGGCAGATGGAAGAGGATATAGGGCAAAGGGATGTTTTTCTCTTTAAAAACACAGAACTAGATAATAGAGCCATAAGAGGATGGTTATGAATTGAAAGAAGGAAGGCTGATAATGGAGAGAGGGCTGTAAATAAAAGAGTAAAGTTCGCAAGAAGGTGACGAGGCTTGTCATCCAGAGCCAAGTGGAGAACTTTGTTTTAGATGGCAAGAGAGTGATTTTTCCACTGTCAGGGGCAAAAGGTGGGGCAGGAGAAAGATATAAGAAGGTTGATACAGGGGCATCTGGGTGGCTTAGTTGGCTGAGTATCTGACTCTTGATTTTGGCTCAGGTCATGACCTCATGGTTTGTGGGATTGAGCTCATTTCAGGCTCTGCACTGTGACAGCATCAGCCTGCTTGGGGTTCTCTGTCTCCCTCTGTCTCTGCCCCTGCCCTGTTCTCTCTCTTTCTCTTAAAGTAAATAAATAAAATTAAAAAAAAAAAAAAGAATGGAACTCTAGTTAATTTTTTTAAAAGAAGGTTGATACATAGGAAGGAGTTTTAATTTGAAATTTTAATTCCATAGTGTAAAAATGGTAGGAAAGGTTATTAGTTGAGAGTGATAGGATACTGTGGGAGGTTTGATGGGAGATATTATATTTAGAAATGTCATCATCTCACATTATTACAATTTTGTATGTGTATGTGTCTGTGTTGAGAAGTTGTAACATACTCTCTTAGTAACTTCCAAATATACAATATTTTTAACTATAGTCATCATTCTATACACTGCATTACTAGAACTTAGTCTTATAACTGGAAGTTTGTATCTTTTGACTAACTTCATGGGTTCCCTCACCTCTGGCAACTCCCTAGATTTAGGAGTTCATTTTTTTTTTTTTTAGATCCCACATATAAGTGAGATCATACAGTAGTTGTATTTTTCTGACTTATTTCACTTAGCATAATCCCTGCCATGTCCATCTGTGTAGTTGCAGATGTTAAGATTTCTGTCTTTTTATGGCTGAATGATATTCCAGTGTGTGTGTGTGTGTGTGTGTGTTGCATTTTCTTTATACTGTTATCCATCCATGGTCATGTAAGTTGTTCCATGTCTTGGCTGTTGTAAATGATGCTGTAGTAAACCTGAGGGTGAGGATGTCTCTGTGAGAGAGTGATTTCATTTGGTTTGGATATATACCCAAAAATAGAATTGCTGGATCATATTCTTTGTTCTATTTTTAATTTTTTGAGGGACCTCCATGCTGTTTTTCATAGCGGCTGTACCAGTTTACATTCTTACCGCAAAGATTTCCGTGTGCACAAAGATTTTTCTTCCTCCACATCCTTGCCAGAACTGTCTCTTTTCTTTTAGATAATAGCCTTTGTAAAAGATAGGAGGTGATATCTCATTGTGGTTTTGGTTTCCATTTCCCTGATGATGAGTGATGTTGAGCATTTTTTAATGTGTCCATTGGCTATCTGGGTCTCTTCTTTGGAGATATGTCTGTTCAGATCTCTTGTCCTTTTTCAAATCAGATTATTATTATTATTTGCTATTGTATGAGCTCTTAATATATTTTCTGTATTAATCCCTTAATCAGATTAATTCCCAGTTGTATTATTTGTCTAATATCATTAATAAACATTAAGCATTATTAATTAATTGTGTTAATCAGATATGTGGTTTGTAAATATTTTCTCCCATTCTGTAGGTTGCCTCTTTATTTTCTTGATCATTTCTTTTCCTGTGCAGAAGGCCTTCAGTTTGTTGTAGTCCCACATTTGTTTTTGCTTGTGTTTCTTGCGCTTTTGGCCATATCCAAAAAAAATCACTGCGAAGACCAAAGTCAAGGAGCTTTTTCCCTGTGTTTTCTTCGAGGAGTTTTATGGCTTCAGATTTTAAGTTTAATTCTTTAATCCATTCCTAGTTAATTTTTATGAGTGGTATAGATAGGGGTCCAATTTTATTCTTTTGCATGTGAACATCCAATTTTCCCAGCATCATTTATTGAATAGACTGTCTTTTCCCCATTGAGTATTCTTGACTCTCTTGTCAAATATTAGTTGAGGTATATGCATGGGTTTATTTCTGGGCCCCCAATTCTGTTCGATTGATTTATGTGTTTTATGCCACTACCATAGTTTTTTTGATTATCATAGCTTTGTACTATAGTTTGAAATCAGGAAGTGTGATGCCTCTAGTTTTGTTCTTTCTTAAGATTGCTTTAGCTACTCAAGGTTTTGGTGGCTCCATATGAATTTTAAGATTGTTTCCTATTTCTGTGAAAAATGCTGTTGGACTTCTGATATGAAGTACATGGAATGTGTAGATGGCTTTGGACAGCATGGATAGTTTAACAACATTAATTCTTCCAGTACTTGAAAACACAGGGTATCTTTGTATTTATTTGTGTCTTCTTCAGTTTTTCTTATGAATGTCTTATAGTTCTCAGTACAGATCTTCTACCTCTTTAGTTAAATTTATTTTTAATTGTTTTGTTGTTTTTGATGCTATTGTAAATTAGATTGTTTTATTTCTTTTTTAGATAATTTGTTGTTAGTGTGTAGAAACATGATTGATTTCTGCATGTTGAGTTTGTGTCCTGCAATGTAACTGAATTTGCTTGTTAGCTCCAATGGCTTTTTGGTGGAGTCTTTAGGATTTTTTTTTACATATAAGATCATGTTTTCTGTAAATAGAGACAGTTTTATTTCTTCCATTCCATTTCAGATTCTTCTAATTTCTTTCTCTTGCTTGATTGCTTTGGCTAGGATGATTACCCCAGTGAATAATTGACAGTGTTCTTGGCCCATTTCAAGATTGTGATAATGAAATAAAGTGAAGAGAGTTGTGTAATTTCTCCTTTTCTAACAATATTCAGCTGCAAGAGTGGAAAAACTAGATTGTTGGGGGTGTCCAGAGCTTGGGTTTGACCCCACTAAAGTAAAGAAGACACAGCAGAGTAAGAGAATTCAGGATTTTTTTCAGGAAATTCTTGAATTTGATGAGGCATGTAATCTACACTCCACAAAGAATGGGATGTGAAGAATGGAGAGGGAGAGGATTGTGAAAGTGACGGAGTCAGTGCATTGGAGGTCTGTATGAGATTTAAAATGTAGTGGGGATGCGTGAGCAGGTGAGATAGAAAGGTAGGTGGTGACAGTCACCAAGTAACAGCTGAAGCCAAGATTTTGTAGATAATGGAATTTCTGATGTTGACATAGTCTTTGCAGAATGGGACACTGTGAGTGTATAGCTAAGAAAGAGTTGAGAAAAAAAGTAAGGGGTATTCAGTTGAGAGGCCTGGGCTTTGGATGGGCCATCTTGGTGCATATAGAAGAGAGTGAGAAGGATGGTTCCCTAACTACTCATAGTGGTGATGGGCTGGTCTCTCCCAAATCTGCTTTATGGTGACACCTCAGTGTGGTTTGAATAGAGAGCAACTTGCAGCATCTGCCTAAAGAAAATTGGTGTCACCCATGTGCACATTGGAAATATTTTTTGGTGGTCAAATCTAAGTGTGTACCAAGGACCTTTATGTACTTTCATTTAAAACTTAGAAAACCTTAAAAAAAAAACAAACTTAGAAAATATTAAAGATTTTCTTTGTGGGACCATTTTCATAATCCATAGATGAGAAGGGACATTTTATTATTCTGTGGTCCTCTCTAATTCTGTGTTTTTCCAACTTATTCACTTGGTAGTTTCTTTGTCCTTGCATGCTTAGTGTCGGGAATGTGTGAGCACTGCAGGTTCTGTTCCATACATTCTAGCACTGGCCCTCCCAGAGCTCTTGGTATGACAGACTGTATGGTAGTCTACAGTATGTGATGCCTCGTTATATATCGTGTGCATAATTCTCTTGTGTTGGTTAAGTTTGTGGTTTGTGCATAAATAAATGATTATGACTCACCATTAGGAACTGAAGGTAAGTTAAATTCTTTTGTAGTGTTGACATCACCACACCTGCCCAGATTCATTATACATATTACTTTTGTAGTTATTTTCTTAGCATTGTCTGGTTTGACTTATATGATTTCTTTGCCTTCCAGACTTTGACATTTCACTGAAAGATGGTGAACTGGGAATGTCTTGGAATGGAAACCCTTGATGGTCTTGTTTTAGGGTATGTGCCACTGAAGTATTCAGAGTTGAAGGATTTCTAAAATCTGGTGTCAGGAACTTATTACTGGAAGCTACTTTTCCTGATTCCAAATCAGGGCCATTGAGCAAATTCCCAAACTCTTCTCTTGGGATATGCAAGTTGCTTAGGAAAGGAGACTCAGGCTCTTTCAGCTTGGCATGTAGGGACAGTCTGAAAGCTGCCTCTGATGATCAAATATTCCCTCTTCTTTTTCAAACATTTTTAATTGTACTTTAGTCCTCCTGTAGTTTAGTGTTCAACCAGGATAGCCAGCCCTCTTCAATATTTCAGCCAATCAGATAGCAGCCCTGCTCAGGGTCCCAGCCAGTGCATTTTCTTGGCACATATAGAATTGAGCTTAGCAATGAAATGCCAACTCATTCTCTATTTAGCTTCTCTAATGACCTCATTTTGCAACCTCATTCAGACCTATTCTCCTAAAAAGGAAATGGGTTATAAATGTGGTTGCATACATGGTACTCCTGTTCCTACATCCTAATTTCCTTTTGGACTTCAAAACAAAAGTTCACGTTATGGCTTGTAGGAACTCATGATAGAAAGGACAGTCATCTAACCCTCCCTGTTCTCACAGTTTTCCTAAAGCGAACTGGCGTGGAATTTTCCACTTCTGCATGTTTCCGCTCAGTTGAGAAAGCTTAGTGGTGAACTAAAAATGAATGTTGCCATTGAAATGTATCATGTTATGAAAGCATTTCCATACAGATCTATATATATAGAATTTTTCTCACCTTATTGGTGGGATTTTACATTTTTAAAAATCACAAGTACTTTGGATCTTGAGAATAAAGCAAATACCAGGGTAAACATTTTTGCTCATGTTAGTTCTAACTTTGAATCTTCAACTTCTTTACATGTGAACTGAGGTTTCCACCATTTTCAATGAAATGCAGGGTAGAAGGTTTCTTGTTAGGGAAAATATCTAAAAAGTGCTATGTTCCTTTTATAAGATTTTATAAAATGGCAGTGGTTTGAAACAGCAAAAAATAAATCTTTGTAACTCATAATTGTAGTGCCTAAAATCATAAAATGCTTAGAAATCACAGAGTTTAAACTCTGGCAACTGAGGCCCAGAAAGATCAACTAAGTGAGTCCTTTGAGTCACAGGGGAATGTGTGTGGGGCTGAGACCATGTGTTGAATTCCCAGTCTGCAAACGAGCTCCTCCTTCCCGTGGGGAGGCACCTGCATGGCCTTCCCTGTGCTCCAAGTAGCACATCTTCACTGAAGATGGGTGAGATCCCATTTTCTCTTCTATCAAATGAAGGGGGTTGAATTAAAATTATATGATTCTGCCTGGCTAGAAAACAAGATGATTGTAGTCTCTGAATTTAGATAAGAAGGAATCCAAGTGGCAGGAGAAGAATGTGCTAAATGGGGTTTTTGACACCGTCACAAATTTCAGTCACGTTTTCCTCTTCAAACTAACAATACAAAAATTCTTTGCATTTTTGTAACATTCTGTGTAGCTCTAGGGGACCTCCCAGTTATGGTTCATAGCATCCACAGCAACAGAGGTGGCTATGTGACTTGCGCCTGCCCTAGTCATAGTACCCATGCATGTTATATACAGATGGGAGTTTATGTGCTGTCACTGGGAGAGTCAGTTAAGAACCCTTTGCTGTGGGGTTACCAGCTGGGATGGTGTTAGCCTGGAGCTCTCTGTGGATCTTCCCAACCTTTCAACCCCAACCCTAGCTCCCAGCCCCCTGGTACAAAGGAAATATGACAGGAGAGAAAAGGGGCAAATGAGAGGACATGAGGGGCAGAGGCAAATGCAGTCATTTGAATCCTAGCCTTATCTATGCTCAAAGTGTCTTCCTGATCTTCCCAATTACATGAAGTAAGGAATTACTCTTTTTTTTTTTTTTTTTTTTTTTTTTTTGCTTAAGCCGATTTGAATTGGTTTTCTATCACCTTTATCTGTAAGACTCCTGACTAATGCAATTACCTATACCCAATAGGGGAATTGAAACTGGGTCAGGAAAAAGCTTCAAAGTAAATCCCAAGGATACTGGGTAATAGTGGATGATCCTTAGTTATTTTCATTTACTCATTCATTTACTGAGCACTTTCCATAAGCAAAGCACCCTAACTTAGGGGAGGGAAACTGAGAACAGGGCAAAAAATGAAACCAGAGAGCAAGTCAGAACATGATAAGGCCAACATACCAACCTCAAGACCTATGGTTTGTGGAAGCAGGGAGTCAAAATCAACTGAAAAATCTGGGGGATGTCTTTTAGACAAGGTGAGGACCGCCTGGGACACTGAAGTTCCAGATGATTTGGGCTGAAAGCAGTTTGGTTGAAATGAAGATTTGGTGTGGAAAAAAAAAAAAAAGAATGCCTTTTTGGCAAGGATTTTCTAGTATTGGTAACTGTGGTGCACTATGGGGTAATTTAATAACTTTTTAAGCGTTTTCTTTCTGCTTAGAATTTGTGTAGTTTTCTTCTTTATTTTTGCTTTTAAAAAAAGTCTTTCTTACTTAATACTATCTGTAATGAAGAAATTTGGTATAATAATTGTCAGCCAGTGATGGATTTGTTAAATAAAGTAGGTTATAAAACATAATGGATTGCACGTTCCTATTTTTGAATAAAATAACACATGTGCATATAGAAAGATTTATAAGGGGATATATGCCAGTGTATTATCAGCAGGTGACTCTGGGCAGGTGGGTATCATGAATATTCTTTATATTATTTTGCCTGTCTGTATTTTCTGGTATTTTTGGAGTATGCATGCCTAATTTTTGCACTAGGAAAATAATAAGAAAAACTTAAGAATTAAAAATATAAAAACAGAAGAAACTTGAACACGACCAGCAATGGCAAGAAGGAAGGGCTGGATTAATAGGAGGTAAATGGACATCTGGACAGAAAGTAGAAATGGCACAAGCAGAGATCTGGGACTGGGGGGCAGGCAGCTTATACTAGGAGTTTAGGAGAAAGGGAATGCAGTGAGGAAGAGAGCTTTTTCTGTTGTACCTGCTTTGTGTCATCAGTATTTCAAATAGCAAGGTGAATATTGTTTTGAAGGGAAATTTCAAATAAGGATATATCAGTAAAAAGGCACTGCCTTGGGCTTAGAAAGTAAAATGACTGAGAAGTCAAAAAGGTATATATAAATATCAGATATATACGATATATATGTATGCTTTAAAGTCTATTTCAACATCTGTCGTTGTTTTGGACCTTGAATGTGTTGATGAGGGGTTAGCACACATGTGGCAGGTAAGATACGATGACTTAATAAAGTTTGTAAGGAGAGGTTATAAGCTAAGGTGGATGTTACCTCTTGGATAGAAGCCCCTGCCTTTGCCCCTTTGCTGTTGACTTTGAGATAAATTCAAAACACACTGACAATGTGAAACAAATAATTCAGAATGAAAGAATGTGAAAACAGAAGCAACAATGAAAAGGGAGGAGGGACTGCCAGGGATTCATTAGGACAACAGATATCAATCTCCATGTCTCCAGGAACTTGAAAAATTAGTTGGGTTACTGGAGAAGAAGCATTTCTCTTTGAATTTGACTGATGGAAAGGATCAAAAGGCAGGAGTTAGAAATAGGTTTGTGAATCTAAATAAGCTACTTAATGTTGCTGAATACAGGAAAAAAAATAGATATATATTTTGAGCTTGCTTCTTAGAATGTTCAAATATACAAAAAAGACAAATTAGCAGCAACAACTTTCTATAGACTGAATCAGAACAAGCTAACAGTGATGGGAAGAATTGAAGTCTTGGCAATAAAGTTCTCTGTGGAAGATTAAAAAAAAACAAGGAAATAAAGCTTAAAACATTGGAACAGCCTTTGAAATGAATATCCTTTATAACTGGTAATTATGTGAACTTTGTTCCAAAATCTGTGAATTATTCGATGACAGTATTTCATAGAGTTTTCTTTGGGGTCATTTCTCTGTTCCTGGGTTAGGGATAACATAGGAATACTTACCTGAAGAGAAGACAAAATTTGAGATTCCGAAGTTTTTTTGTTTTTGTTTTTTTTAATGTTTGTGTATTTTTGAGACAGCATGAGTGAGGGAGGGGCAGAGAGAGGGGGAGACAGAGGATCCAAAGCTGGCTGTGCACTGACAGCAGTGAGCCTTATGTGGGGCTTGAACCCACAAACCGTGAGATCATGACCTGAGCTGAAGTTGGATGCTCAACCGACTGACCCACCCAGGCACCCCTGAGATACAGATTATTATTATTATTATTATTATTTTATTTTTTTTTTTTTTACTTCAAGGCACATTTCATTTAATGTCAAGAGTGTAATACAAAAGGCCCAAATGCAATGAAGGAAACATTCCCCCATGAACACCAACAACAGTGCTCTTTCAACATGTGCCTATTGAATGGAATGGGGATTTAATTGCACTACTAAAAAAGATAACTCAATGAGTCTCATCACAGCCAATATCCTATACAATCTAGTAGTGGAATGAACGTTCATAATGCTTCAAACAGTCTCAACCTGAATACCACACCTTTACGTTTGTACAGTCCTCCATAAGATTATCTACAGCACTAACAAGCATTCAAAGAATAAACCACTGATTAAAACCACATTGTTTTAAGGCTCAATCAGGTAATATAGAGCCCCAAACTAAATGGTTAAATATATGAACTACTTGTACTGACATCTATTATTTGATTCTCTCACAGCTATTAAGTTGGTTCTTAGTGAATGAAACTCTTTAAAGGCAAAATTCACCTCATTTGAGTTTTGACCCAGAAGTTCAACAACAATCATGAAGTCCACAGTCTTATTGGCAAAACTGACATACAGTGTCTCTAAGTCACTTTGCTCAAGGTTAAGAGCTTTGCATATTCCACTGTTACATTTTACTGGAAGTTTACATGTTCAATTCATGATTTTAAATCTCAAGGTTTTCATTCCTCCAAACGGTCTGAATACACAGTGTGCCACAGACTTATGACTTCTCCTTCTCCCTCTATTTTCTTCAAACAGAAACATTTCTCAAGTGTCTACGTGTTGTAGAAGGGAAAGTTTTCGGAGGTGGCCACTTCTTCGGAATAGTCTGATGCCATCAGGCCTCTGAAGCGAGGGGAGGGGGAAGAGAAAAAAGCTGAAACACAGGGTTCATCTGGTAAGTTTTACAATAACAATTACAAGCTGAATAGTATAGGAATGTGGCTTTTTTTTTGGCTCAAAAAGTCTGAGTCTTGGTGTGGCAATGAGGACGTGGCTGTCCCACCACAGCTTTCTCGCAGTGGGACTTTCCGGGACGTCTTGACTGGGGACTATGATTTGTTTACCTATCAGGTGTATACTTCCAGGCACTCAGTTCATTTTGGGCTTGTTCCAGTTTGTCTTTAGTCTGTTGCAGTTCACCTTTCATTTTTAGGAGAAACAAGTTGATCGCTGGGTCTGCCGTCGTTGATCTCAGTTGGGCAACGCTAGGCTGCTGGACTTGCTTGAGGTACTGGATTTGAGTAGTACACTCTTGTGTCTCCTGCTCCTTGGTAGCTAGTGTCATTACAAGGATGTTTTCCCTGCGGGCAGACTCTTGTTATTGCTTTAGTTTTTCTTCAGACTCCCTTAACCCAGTTACATCATTAGAATGAAGATCTATGTATTTGTCCTCCAGAGCTTGGACGTGTGCTTCATATTGTTTCCATCTTAGAATTAACTCATCTCATGCCATAACTTTAAAGTCTGTTTCACTCGGTCGAACCTTTTTTGGGAAGAGGTTCCTCGGTCATCGTGAATCTTCTCCAGACGGAGGCTGTGCAGGTGCTGCCCAGTCACACAGGCCAAGGCGACCAGACCGTGCTGCCGCTGGCCCCCATGCTCCTCCTCTGGCCACAGCCCCGGCATTCCCCTTTATTTGCAGGTCTCACTTGAGATTAAGTTTTAAGTGAAGGATCTATGATATCAGACTACTACTAAATGAGAAGATACAATATTTCTTTGTAGTAACATGGTCATGAGAAAGTTAAGTTAGTGAGTTAACAAGATTGGATGGGATCCCAGAACCTTTTCCTGTGACTGCTTCCTACCTCTTCATTTTCCATGACTCAAATTTAAGTCCAAGCTCTTGCATTTGTACCATTATTAGGGATACAGTGTATGTCCCACCCATTTGTCCTCTTCAGACAGTTATCTGAGGTATTGTTTTTGTCAGGGGATACCTATGGTCAGGCTCCACTCAGTGCAGCCCAGCAGATCAGGTTCTTGGCTGGCTTCCCAGAGACTTTGGTCCCTCACTCTGCAACAAATGACCTCCATGCCGCTGACAAGAATGCTCCTGCTGGAACACCCATTGTCATACTCTTGAGTACTTGAGTACTTGTCCAGATTAAACTGCTGCTGTTTGCTGGCTGTCAGGAGTTATTAATGCCCAGGTAGCAGGGTTTCCTGTTTCTCTTCTCTCTAAAGTAGATCCGGAGTTTCAGCTATAGTATTTCAGATCACTTTATGGAGTCCTCACTGGGATGGAAAAGCACTTGTTCCATTCTCCATTTCTCTTCTGCCTGTTACGTCTCAAAGACAAAATTCTGGACTTACAGCTTCATCTGCCTTGTCCCCATGGTGCATGACTCCCACCTCCCACCTGGTTATTTGTAGTTATAACTATTCTGTAGCACCCTCGGGCAGGGAAGCCCCATCATGACACTTAAATTTCTATAAGAAATTTGCTCAGAACCTTACATCTGCTGGTTAGGTGTGGACCAAACAGCGGCCCTCCCTGTACAACAACACCTGGAGAAAATCTCTCATTCAGCCGGAAGATGTGTTGGGAATAACTGTACCTGCACTCTGTATAGCTGTCTGTCTATACCTTACTATGCATAGTTGATATATAAAAAATTATAGAGTGCTTAGTGGAAGGGGTGGACACCCTTAAAGGTGTGGCTAATGGAACAGTTGTTAATGTGTTTCGACTATTTCCCTTTGCAGTCCATAATGCTTTTGTCATCCTATCTGTTGCTTTAGGGACTTGTGCCCTTTCTAAAACCAACCCTTAAGCACTGATTCTCTCAGTTGATTTCTGGGAAGGTTTTGGTCCTCCTACTGAGCTTTGCAGAGCGCTGGCTGCAATGGTGAGCAGTGGTGAGGTATAGCATATTTCTTTCTCTCCCTCCATCTCTTCCTTCCCCCATCCCCTCTAGATCCTTCCCTCCCTCCCTCCCTAATGCAGATGTTCTGCAGCTGTGTTAGCTTGGCGTGCTAGTCATCCTCTGGCAGTCTGATGTAGGCAAGAGCCCTGAAACCAGCGAAGGGGGCGGTTGGAGGGATCATCATCCATCTTCAGTCTACACCTCAGCTGTCTCATCTTGCTAATGCAGGTTTCTGACTCTGAAGGTAGGGAGATGGAGAAGGAGGTGAGTGGGGGGCCTGCAGAGTCATTCCTTGAATGGTACTGCCCTGAGACAGCTTTGTAATGGTTGGGTCCTGCAGGTGACAGCTGTCCCTTTCTCAGGTCCATGCTGCAGTGGGCTTCTCAGAGGCCTGCTTCTGGGAGTGTGTTGCCGGCGACTTCCTCCAGGTCGCTGCTTTGCTCTCAGCCCTTCGTTTTTTGGCAGTTTACCTCAGACACACACACTGTCTGCTGGAACCCGTCATCCTTCCTGGCAATTTTCTTGTGTGGGATTTAGCATGGCTCCTGGCCAGCTCTCTCTCCTGCTTGGACCACATCTGGTCCATGAGAAACTCCTAATGTAATTTTGGCCCAGCAAAGCAGTGGCTCTCCTTTGCTTTCCCTCCCAAACTGTGCACCAGCCATCTCTTGTCCTCTGAGTTTCGTAGACTGGAGTTGGCTCCCAGTCCACTGAGTTCTGTCCTTAGTGCAGGGAACCCACAAAGGTTTTACTTGTAGTCTCCTCCTTAATGCTTAGTTACAGGGCTAGACCACAGGAGAAGCTGAGTGAGAAGTATGGCTAGGCTCTGAATCTCTTCTTCCTTTCAATCCTGAGTAAATGCCCTTGAACTAAAAGTTTATTCTCTTTTCCTTAGACTGCAGTTCCCTCTGGCAAGCAAAGCCACTCCAGAGACCTTCTAGACATGTAAAATGAGGATAATAATAGTTCCTACATCATAGGGTGTATGAAGGTTAAATGAGTTAATGTGTATAAAGCACTTACAACAGATCCTGGCACATAGTAATTGCCATGTAAGTATCCGCTATTATCATAATTACAATGCCATGTGGATGAACCGTCTAGTTCTTCCCTCTCATTCTGTGGGCTTGCTGCAGAGGGGTGGAGGTAGAGGTGGGAGAAGCCAGAGGATCAGTCTTGAGCTGGTGACATGGGACCACGAGTGGGGGTACCTACATACATGAGGCTTACCCACTGGACAGGAAGTAGCTGATTAAAAACAGTGTTATTGGAATTTCTTTGAGCTAGACTTCATGAAGAGGAAATGTTGAAGAGCCAGACAGTGAAATATTAAAATTATGCATTTGGCTGGATTGGAAGAATGAGTTGATGGGACATATTGCCTTGTTAAATATATACAATAATTAATTTGTTACTCAGTGAAGTAGGTAAATTGTTAAAATCCCAATTTATTCCTCAAACAGTGCCTGAATGATTTGGCTAAGATTTCAGAGGGACTGTGAAGCCCAATAGGAATTAAGATGCCAATTCATTAGCCCATGGCCATCAATATCTTGCTGTCAGCAGTTTCTCATTTAGGCATTGAGTTGCTGTGTCTCCTCTGTTCTTAGGCTACTGAAAGGTGCAAAGTATGCATACCAAATACAGGTAATGTCTGGTAGTCAAAGCTCAATAAATGTGGACTGCATGTTGAATATTCACTGGCCTACCTGGGTGCATTCATTCATTCAACATGCCCTATCATGTCTTAGGGCTCTGTTAGGGGTTTTCCAAATTTTATAAAATTAACACATTCTTTACGGTCAAAGTTCCCTCCAAGGTGAACTCATAAGCACCGTGATCAGTGTCCACCTGCTTTGATTGTTCTTTCTGCTTCTCTGCATGCTTGGGCTCTCATCAGCCCCTGCCGGTCTCCCTGTCTGCCAGTTTTGCAGCCTTGTTGACCAGTTCAGCCTTTACATGTTCTTTCAGATACTGCTGTCTGTGTCTGCTCTTTCCCAATAGTGGCATGTAAAACACGGGATGTTCTGCATGTTTTAATTTAGCCACATTGATTCCATCGATGTCTTGTCAGATACTCTGGAGCCTGTGGCCTCATCAGCCACATAGGACACATCAGAGATGGGCCCTCTGGTCTTTTGACCCTGATTATTCTTTCTTTTTGTTCTGATTTTCTTTTGGCATTATAGAAGTATGTGGACATGGAGAGCCAGGGGGAGGAGGAAGGGAGGGAATTAAGGAGGAGGGAGTAGGAGGTCAGTGCTCACAAAAACACAAGAACAAAGGAACTGCAAATTGGGACCTCTCTTCACAGGCACCTTCATTAGGGAAGTCAGTGGGGAACCATCCATCATCTTCTAGGACTCCTGGCTCAGGGCTGGCTTGGACCAAGTGAGAACTATCTAGGCAGCCACTTGTCAGACCCTTTCTAGGGACACCTCTGTCCAGTCATCCTGCCTTCTCCAGGAGGACTCTCCCACTGCCTTTTGGGGCTTCACATCCCACTTAGTTGTTAAGGAGACAAAAGGAATGGTTGACAGAACCCATGGTTGGAGAGCAGCAGATAGTCTGTGGCTGGAGGGACAGGCTCTGCTTGGTAAAGGTTCAACCAGGTTTATTTTGTTTGGATGTTTTTGTGTAGTTGTTATTGAACACACCCAGACATGATATGTACCCTAATTGCATTTCCAGAACATTTCTTGACAATTCTGATAATCTATTGGTTTTTAAAATTCAAGTCTTGGCATTGGAGGTTCCTTCAATACTCGAATCTAGTTTGTATGTGAAAGGGGGTCGGGACTGGGGAGTCCATGAATAATATATGCAATTTGTAACCATCTGTGGAGATGAAAATAAAATAGACTGGGTGTTGTGTGTGTGTGTGTGTGTGTGTGTGTGTGTGTTTAAAATCTCTGCATTTCCATCCTGTATTTGGAATTTAAAGTTTGAAGGGAAAGTTGGTGCCTTTATCTGACCTGTCAACATTATAGATGATACTGTATATTTATAAAGATATTTGCATATCTTCTATCAGATGGATGCTCTTAGTTGATTTAGTGTTCCAGTTGCTATTTGGAAGATGAATTAATATTTGAAATGAAGATGAAAAACTCTGGGGACCTGGCTCCCTGTCAGTCCTAGGTTCCTCATGTACTTGGGATGTTTGACCTTTTGGGGTTAATGCTGGATGTAGGGCATATTAGTGAATTAGGACCTCTCTTACCTCCTTGTCTTTTGTAACCACCCACCTACAGATCTGTAATGTATCTTAATCCTGAAAGTTTCCTCTGAGCTCTGCTATTCACTAGTTATCATTTAAAATGCACCTCCCTTCTATTGAGTTTTAAGTGGACATTCTTGAATACTTAATGTATCTAAGATTAAAAAAATAGAATGCTTTAAGGATTTCAACAATGAAAGAAAACTGTGTTTTTTGCATATATCTTATTCTGATTTTTCTAAATTATAGAAGTGCTATTCAATAGGAAGGACAGACTTTATTATGTATATTTCAAAGATGATAAAACTGATATTTAGACAGGTAAAGGATTTAAAGCCACAGTGAGCCTCAGCCCAAAGATACGAGAATTCACTGAATCTCACAAATGCTTTTTCTCCTATGACACAGCACTGCCTGTCTTCTCCAATAATGAAGTTTTAGGTGGTAGGATAGAAGAGGGAGAGGGATTTTTGGTTGGAGAAGCTTACTCATACCCTTGAGGATGGCCTTCTGTTCTAGCTCATCCTAAGGAATAATATGGAATGATACAGAATTCAGTTTTTAATCCACCTCTGTAACTTGCTAGCCATGTGCTCTTTACAAAGTATTCAACATCTCTAAGGCCTAGTTGATATTTTGTAAAACGGAAAGACAATGAAGAATTGTAGTGAGAATTTGAGATGTGCGTGTAATATTGGGATTCTTTCTCTCCATCTTTCTCCCTCTCTCTCTGCCCCTCCCCCTCTCTAATAATCATAACCATAATCATAATCATAATCAAAATATTTGTTATTGAGCACTTAATATTGTACCAGGCATCACTGATGCCTTTCGTGAGTTTGATAATGTTATTTCCATTTCACAGATGAAATAAGTGATAAGGCAGCTTAACTAGGGTCACAAGGGTGATTAGTAGCAGGGATTGTACTGAAAGATCTTCTGGTTCTTTACAATTTCACTAAAAAAAGAAAGAAAAGCATAAAGAATTTTTGATGCAGTTCTTCCTTCTTGAAATACAGGAGGGGAGAGGGGAGGGGTGGGCATAGATGGAATAGGCAACTGAGAAGCAGGGGCAGAAAAACTGGGGAAAAATTATCTTCACCCTTTATGGTCACCATTTACGTTGCTATATATACAAAGGGTGCTTGGGGAAAGCTATAAAATAATTAATAGCGCATGGGAGGAACATTTATATTTCAATTGTCTACATTTAAGAAATACTTTGCATATCTGTTCAAGGCTTCTGATCATGGTCTTGAATATGAATGAGAGGGAAGGCAACAAAGGAAGCCCAGAGGCAAGAAAAGCCAATTAGAGGGCCTCAGATAGGACACCTCAATGCCATAGAATCCCAGGTATGACTTTGTGGCCAAGCTGGGTAGAAGTCCAAATCTGATTTTGTCTGTTTTTTCACTGAGAATCAAGTCCCCTTCAGGGCCTCCTCTGAGATTTACCACTGATTGCTTCAGAACTGGGCCCATAATTTCCCTGCATAATTGGCTTGTGTGGGCCACAGGCGATATAAAGGTTATTGGGCTCTAAGCAGTCACTTCATAAATTTTCAGATGCACTAATTAGGTTCATGTGTGCTACAATCCTAGGAAAGAAAACAAATAGTTTTCAGCTACACTTACCTAAACTCACAAGACCTTGAGGGTTCTGCTTTCTGTTAGCATTAGAGCAAAAATTAACTTTCATCTTTCAAGTGAAGTTATGAACTTATGATAAAGACCCCGAGGCTCTGCATTACTTTGTACTTATCACCCCAGTAGCTCAGAAGGTCTACAGAGCAGGCACTGTGGTTTCCAATTTTATGCAGGAGACCCCTGATGCAGACTTTAAGCACTTCCTGAAACTGGCCACCTAATTGCTGGTAAAACCGAGACTAGAAACAAAGTGTTTCCACTAGATGGCGCTGCGCACTAAGATAGAGGGTTAGTGTTGCCCTGCCCGCAGTTCACAGAGCTTGATTATCAGTACACAGCCTGAAAGAGCTTTTCTCCTTAAAAACTAAAAAAAGAAAGTCTCCTTTTATGTTCTAGGGCCTTCCTTAACTCCACTCAGCTCAACTGTAATTTAGTGTGGTTAGTAACAAGGCACAGATCTGAGCACAGTATTCCTGAAATAGCTGTCCATTTTGGAGTCAGCCTTTATAAAGCAAATTTATAAAAAATTTATAAAATTTAAATTTCCGAAGACTGGGGTCATTTTTTTTAAACTTCCGTTTACATGATTAAAATTGAGATAGGTATCAAGAAAATAAACATCCCAGACAAAATATGGACTAGATAGAAACAAGAATAAGCAATTAAGATAAGAGTTCCAAAAGAAAATCATACATACCATTAGGATGTGATTTTGGTAATAATAACACAGAATAAGTTATAAGGAGAAATACTATTTTGAAACTTCATTCTCTTTGAATTACAGATATCCAAGGAATACCGTAATAGTGTTGGAAGTCAGCTTCTTTTGTTTGATTAGTGCACTCTTTCTATTCTAAATATTCTTTTAAAAGATATTCACTTTATAAATATAAGAAAACATTGGCCATGTGCTTGAGTTTAGTCCTAGTTGCTGTATTGAAATCTCTTTGTTGATCGTTTGCATGATAAATATTTCTGTCCTGGTTCCTGTTGAATTTTTTTTTTTTTTAAAGAACTCCACCCCCTTTTTTTTTATATTTAATAGATTTATTTTTAAAAGTATGTTTAGATTCACAGGAAACTTGTTCAGAAAATGCAGGGAGTTCCCAGATCCCTCTATTCCTGCCAATTTTCCTTATTATTAACATCTTGCATTAGTGTGATGTATTTGTTATATATGAGGAAACAATATTGACACGTTATTCTTAACTGAAGTCTGTAGTTTAATTAGGGTTCGCTCTTTGTGTTGTACAGTTCTGTAGTTTTTCACGAATGTATAGTGTCATGTATCCACCATTATTGCATCATACAGAATAATTTTACCACCAGAGAACTACTTTGTGCTCTACCTATTCATCCCTCCTTCCCCCAGCAACAACCCTGGATCTCCCTTGATTTTAGATAGATGATAGATAGATAGATATAATTGTCTTTTTTTTTTCCTGTCACTATAGTTTTGCCTTTTCCAGAATGTCATATAATTAGAATCATTGTACTTAGCCTTTTCAGACCGACCCCTTTCACTTGGCAATATGCATGTGTGGCTCCTTCATGTCTTTTCATGGCTGGTAGTAGCTATTATTATTATTATTATTATTACTGAATAAAATTCCATTGCATGGATGTGCCAGTTTGTTTACCCATTCAGTATTGAATGTCATCTTGATTGCTTCCAGTGTGGGCAACTATGAATAAAGCTATTATCACTTGCGAGCAAGTTTCTCTGTGAACATGTTTTCAAATCATTTGGTAAATACCTAGGAGCATGGTTGCTGGATGACATAAATGTATGTTTAGCCTTGTAAGAGATTGCCAGACTGTTTTCCAAAGTGGCTGTACCACTTGGCACTCCCATCAGCATGAGTGAGAGCTCCTGACGTTTCATATCCTTATTGGCATTTAGTTTTGTCGGTGGATTGGATTTTAGCCATTCTGAGGGGAGTGTAGTAGTATCTCATTGTTTTAAAGGTTTTTTTTTTTTTTTTTTAATGTTTATTTTTAAGAGAGAGACAGACTGTGAGCAGGAGAGGGGCAGAGAGCGGGAGACAAAGAATCTAAGGCAGCCTCCAGGCTATGAGCTGTCAGCACAGAGCCCAAAGCGGGGCTCGAACTCATGAACCGTGAGATCATGACCTAAGCCGAAGTCAGATGCTCCACTGACTGAACCACCCAGACACCCTGTATCTCATTGTTTTAATCTGCAATTGAGCATCTTTCATATTTATTTGCCATCTGTTTTCTTTGGTGAGTTGTTGATACAGATCCTTTGCCCATTTTTTAAATTGGATTTTCTTACTGTTGAGTTTTAAGAATTCTTTGTATGTTTTGGATATATGTCCTTTATCATATATGTCTTTCTGCAAATATTTCCCCCAGTCTGTTGTTTGTATTTAATTCTCTTTAAAGGACTTGCTGTTTTGGACTTATTTTAAAATGATCTTGGGCTAACATGAAAGCTTCATTTCTTCTTTTCCTTCTTATGGCCTCTGCATGTAAAAGAAGCCAGTGAATTTTCAGGCAGGCTCTGCTTCTAGATAGGAAAGACAGTTTCCTCTCTAAGCATCAAGTTTCTCATATATAAATACAAAGAAGTTGAATTGGATTGCTTCTGAATTTGCACATAGCTTGAATGTGCTGTGAATCTGTTTGATAACTGCAGATTCGACATAGGCAGGGAGTTTTCAGAAGCTTACTTTCTCTACATGGGTGTTATTACTGGGGACTTTTGTGAGTCTTCACATATATTGAGGTCAGAAGTGGAGAATTCATTCTTCCTTGGGATGGGTACTACTCAATCCTGTTTTAAAGTGTTTGTAATTCTGTAAGATAAATAGAAGAATGACTTTGGAATACTGCACACAAACTCACAAAAAAATAATGAAGTAAAACCTGAGTTGGTAATGTTGAAGAAAGAAGACTGAAGGACAATTAGAACCTCTGCAGTAGCACTCTCAACAATAGCCAAATTATGGAAAGAGCCTAAATGTCCATCAACTGATGAATGGATAAAGAAATTGTGGTTTATATACACAATGGAATACTACATAGCAATGAGAAAGAATGAAATCTGGCCCTTTGTAGCAACGTGGATGGAACTGGAGAGTGTTATGCTAAGTGAAATAAGCCATACAGAGAAAGACAGATACCATATGTTTTTCACT
Organism: Herpailurus yagouaroundi; assembly: GCF_014898765.1. Classification (NCBI taxonomy): domain Eukaryota; kingdom Metazoa; phylum Chordata; class Mammalia; order Carnivora; family Felidae; genus Herpailurus; species Herpailurus yagouaroundi. The sequence goes on along the minus strand of NW_024412397.1, from coordinate 31,994,384 downwards.
CCTATGTGGATCCTGAGAAACTTAACAGGAACCCATGAGGGAGGGGAAGGAAAAAAAAAAAAAGAGAGAGGTTAGAGTGGGAGAGAGCCAAAGCATAAGAGACTCTTAAAAATGAGAACAAACTGAGGGCTGATGGGGGGGTGGGAGGGAGGGGAGGGTGGGTGATGGGTATTGAAGAGGGCATCTTTTGGGATGAGCACTGGGTGTTGTATGGAAACCAATTTGACAATAAATTTCATATATTAAAAAAAACCAAAAAACCAAAAAACAAACAATCAAAAAAAACCTCTGCAGTAGTCAAGAGCAGTATCTAGGAAGTGTGGTAGCAATCAGCCCAGAAGATGGTGTTTAGCATTTAGAGAGAAGAAAAAAAAAACAAAAAACAGGCTTTTCTTCTGTCCTTCATGCCAGGGAATTGGGGATTGGGCAAACAAGAGCTTGTGGAATAAATGGAGAGTCCAAGGCATAGGATGATCCAACAGTGTATCTAGGGTATTTTCTGATCGCAGTTGGCATTGAGTGTGCTCCAGAACTAGACTTAGCTTATCTTTGGAGCTCGTTTCCATTTCTTCCCTTTGCTTGGGTGGCAACCACCCCGAACCCATGCATCATCACCAGATCCTAGTTCCAGCTGCTCCACCAACTCTTACTGATTCCAAGTCAGAAAGAAAAAAAAAAGGTTTTAATTTACCACAGATCCTAAATACACTTTATGCGTCTCTACCTTCTTAGACAGATTTTTCTGCACATTCTTACCAGGTACTAGGCACTTGTCCCAGAAATAATCAAGTTCACTCCCATCTTAGGGCTTCTTCTCTAGCTCTTAACTCTGCCAGTAGGTTTGTTCTCTCCCTGATTTTTGCAGACATGGTAACTTGTCGTTCAGATCTCAACCAAATACCCCTTCCTGGAAAGATGCTCTCTCTGACTCCTCAACCCAAAGTAGAAAGCGTTATCCTCTTTTCCTTCTTCCCCTCCTCTGTTTCTGGCTTCTGTTAGGATGATTAAGATTTCAAATTTCTCTTGTTACTCTATCACTTTACAAGTTATCCAGATAGTTTGTTTTCTTCTGATGGTTTCTTTTACATTTTAAACATATACACTTACCCCCCAAAGGCTAAAATTAATTAGTATCTTTTCTCCTCTGAAGCATCCTCTGAAGTTTAATCATGATCTTTGCCTTTTTTTTATCCTTAATATACATTTCTGCTTCCCAATGTTTGCCATCTTTTTTCTTCCTTTTTGCATTCCACTTCTTCTGTTTTCCTCATGTGCAAGTATATCTCTTGTATAGTTACTTTATTCAGGATTTGTAAAGAGTTAGTCCTTCTGCTTTTTGTATTTGTGAAAATATTTTATTTTGCATTTTGTTCTTGAGTGATTATTTTGTTCCCTCTCAAAATCTAATCTGACGTTAATTTCCACACTACTCTAGAAATGTGAATCTTTGGTTTTATGGCCTCTGTTATTGCTTATAAAAGTCTATGTTATTAGTCTACAATTCCTTTTTAGAGAAATAGTCATCTCTTTCTGGTAGCAGTTGGAATTTCTCTTTCTCAGTTCCATTGTGTGGTTGTTCACTAGGAGATGTCTAGTGTGGATTGATTTCTTTATTTTGTTTTGTTTGGGACCTAGTACATTTCTCAAATATCAGAATTCATAACTTTCATTGATTTACATTCCAGTCTTTAAAACTTCCCTTCCTCTGCTTACATTGTATTTTATTTACTCTTTTTTTCTATAATGCCTTTAAATTTTTTTGTTCATTTGTTTGTTTGAGAGAGAGAGTGTTCAAGCATGAATGGGGAGAGGGGCAGGGGTGGAAGAGAGAAAGTGCCAAGCAGGCTCCACGCCCAGTGTAGAGCCTGACATGGGGCTCAATCTCACAACCTTGAGAATCATGACCTGAGTGGAAATCAAGAGTCTGATGCTCAACCCACTGAGCCACCCAGTCACCCCTAATACTGTCTTAAGATGGAAGGTAAAGTCGTTCAGTTGAGGCCTTTGAGTTTCTAGATTTCTTTTTGGTATTTATTTCTAATTTAATTCCACTGAGGTAAGGGAAAGTATTTTTCTTTTCATCACTGCTTTTTTTTTTTTTTTTTTTTTTTTAATTTTTATTTATTTTTTTTTTAATTTTTTTTTTCAACGTTTATTTATTTTTGGGACAGAGAGAGACAGAGCATGAATGGGGGAGGGGCAGAGAGAGAGGGAGACACAGAATCAGAAACAGGCTCCAGGCTCTGGGCCATCAGCCCAGAGCCCGATGCGGGGCTCGAACTCACGGACCGGGAGATCGTGACCTGGCCGAAGTCGGACGCTTAACCGACTGCGCCACCCAGGCGCCCCCTCATCACTGCTTTTGAGAAAATTGACTATCATGTGCCTTGGTATAATTTTCTTTATGTTCTTGTACTTAGGATTATGTTCTTGTACTTGAGATCCATTAGTTTGTAGTTTTCATCAGATTTTGGAAAGTTTTGGTCATTATTTCTTTAAATATTTTTTTCTGCCCCTCTCCCTAAGGACTCCAATTATACACTTATTAGATTGCTTATCCCACAGTTCATTGATGCCCTTGTTACTTAAAATTTTTTTTTTTCTTGCTCTCTTTCCTTTTGGATAGTTTTTATTTCTCTGTCTTCAAGTTCACTAATCTTTCATCTGCAATGGCTAATCTACCACTACATACACACTGTATTTTTTTCTCCTCAAATGTAATTTTAAACTTTAAATGTTTGTTGAGCTTTTATTCATATCATCCATAGTGTTGCTTACTTTTCTTTTTTGAACACCTGGAATACAGTTACCTTTTTTAAATGTTAGAAATTTTATTATTTCTATTCTGTTTGTTCATTCTCTTTCTTGTTTCTCTGTTTGCCTTTTTTTTTTTTATCATCTTGTGACTTACTTGAACTTTATTAGAATTCCATTGTCACTTCCTCTGGTATTATTAAATATAACATTTTATAGTTTTTATATATAAATATGTAACATATCACAGTCTACTTGTATCAACATTTTATTACTTTGAGTTAAATGTAGAAACCTTACCTCCATTTAGATCCCTTTATACTTCCCACTCTTAAGACATAAATGTTGTTTAGTATCTCCTCTATGTGCATTGAGTATCACACCAGAGGATGTTACAATTTTTGCTTCATCCATCATGTATAAATATAAAAAACTCATGATGGAAAGGAGAGTCTATTCTCTTTACACCTATTTTTACCCATTATTTTTCTTTTAAAAATGTTTATTTGTTTATTTAGAGAGACAGTGAGCAGGGGAGGGGAAGAGAGAGAGGGAGACAGAGAAACCCAAGGAGGATCTGTGCTGTCAGTGCAACGCCTGACACGGAGCTTAATCCCACGAACCCTGAGATCATGACCTGAGCTGAAATCAAGAATTGGATGCTCAACAGACCGCACCAGCCAGGCGCGCCCCCCTCTTTAATCATTCTGTAAGAAGTCTGTTGGCGGGGTGCCCAGGTGACTCAGTCGGTTAAGCATCTGACTTTGGCTCAGGTCATGATATCACAGCTCGTGAGTTTGAGCTCTGTGTCGGGTTCTGTGCTGACAGCTCAGAGCTTGGAGCCTATTTCAGATTCTGTGTCTCCCTCTCTCTCTGCCCCTCCCGTGCTCGTGCTCTGTCTCTCTCTCTCTCTCAAAAATAAATAAACATTAAAAAAAAAAAGAGGAAGTTTGTTGGCAAAAATTTCCTTAGTTTTATTTATTCTGAGAATGATTTCAGTTTTCTCTTCATTGCTGAAGATTATTTTCACTAGATACAGAATTCAGTGTTGACAGTTCTTTTGTTTCAGCATTTGAAAAATGTGGCTCTTTTATGCCACTTCCTTCTGGCTTCCAGGGTTTCTGTGACAAATCTGCTGTCATTTGAAAAGTTTCTGTCCCCTGTAGAACAGACTAACTTCTTTCAAGAGTTTTTCTTTGTCCTTGTTAATAAGAAGTTTGATTATGATATATCTAGGTGTGAACTTCTTTGGCTTTATTCTGTTTAGGGTTCACTTATCTTCATATACTTATCTACATACATACTTATCTTCATATATGAAAGGTTATGCCTTTCACTAAACTTGGAAAATTTTCAGCCATTTTATCTGAATGTTTTTTTCAGCTCCAACTCTTTCCTCTCTTTCTACATAGACAGTGATACAGATGTTAATGTTAGATCTTTTGTTATTATCCCAGATGTCCCTGTAGCTTTCTCCATTTTTGTAAATCTCTTTTCTCTCTTTTATTCATATTGGGTAATTTCTATTAATATTTCTTCAAGATCACTCATTCTCTTCTCTGTTGTCTCCAGTCTACTGTTGAGCCTGTTCTGTGAGAGTTTTTTTATTTTGGTTATTGATTGTATTTTTCATCTCCACATTTTTTCTTTGGTTATTTTTTATATCTTCTATTTCTTTGCTGAGATTTTCTATTTTTCATTTGTTTTAAGAGTCTTTATCATTGCTAACTGAAGAATTTTTATGATAACTACTTTAAAATTCTTGTCAGATGATTCCAACATCTGAGTCATCTCTGTGTTAGTATCTGTTGATTGTCTTTTCTCAGTTTGTGATTAAGTACAGTGCATAGGTCCAGGTTGGGGAGGGAATGTTTAATTACCTTCTTGGCCCTGGTGACACTACCCTGGCAAAAGAGAAGCACTGACTTATGTGGCTTCATTGCACAGGAATGCAGGATGGGTGAAGCTTCTGGTTGGGCCCTGCTGATGTCTCCTTGCAGAAAATGAAGCATGAACTTGTACCTCCTTTTTGCTGAGACATGGGTATGTAAGCCCAGCTCCCTAGTTGGTCTTGATATCAGCACTGTGATGGGGAGGTTGGAACACCAGTGACATCTTCTGTGGGTGGGGGCTGGATCATTCACTACCTTGTTGGCCCCACAGATAACACAGTGCATTTTCCCATTGTTTTCTATTGGTGTTTGGCTGGAGTAGGGTGAGTATTCTCAAAAATATTTTCTGTTTTGTTAGGCTGGTCTTTTCTCTACTGTTTTACCTGGAGAGAATAATCTTTTCTTGGAGCTTTGTGTCCGTCTGGAGTTCTGGGTTTCAGGCTTCTTTAGCACCATCGCTGGGATACCTGGAAGACAAAAAGAAAACCCAGGGAACTCACTGCTGTGGTGTATCTCAAGTCCTTGTATTCTTTCTACCTGTCAGAGACTTCCTATGGTTGCTTTTTATATTATGTCAGAATTTTCTACTTGTTATAAAAACTATTTTAATATTTTTGTTTGCTAATTATAACATTTGTGCTTGTTATAGGTTAGGTTCAATCGTTTGGTTTCATTTGCCCTTATTAGGGGTTGTATTTTCTGGCTTCTATAATTAGATGCCAGTCTGACATGGTCAATTTTATTTTGGGGGGTTCTGGATATTTGTGTATTTTTATAAATATATTTGAATTCTTTTAGTACTCGTTAAATTACCTGAGAATAGTTTGATCCTTTTGGGTGTAATTTTTAAAATCTGTTAGGTGGGACCAGAATAGCATTTTGTCTGGACATCCTCTTGTTCAGTCATCTGAGAAAGTCATGTTTCCTGCCCTTTGGGTATCACCCTTCTTCATTGCTTGATGTCTAATCTCTTGAATTGTTTGTACATTGCCTATTTATTTATTTGTATTTGAGAGGGAGAGTGCATGCATGAGCAGGGGAGGGGCAGAGAGAGAGGGAGAGAGAAAATTCCAAACAGGCTCTGAGCTGTCAGCACAGAGCCCGACTTGGGGCCTGATCCCACGAACCATGATATCATGACCTGAGCCAAAAGCAAGAGTTGGGCACTTAGCCAACTGAGCCACCCAGGTGCCCCTATATATTGCCTTTTAAAATTTTGTTTCAGGGGAGGGTAAATCTGGTTCCTGTTACTTCATCTTGACCAGAAACAGAAGTCTCATCGGCAGCCTTAAAATGGGAAAAAAATCACAGAAAAATAAGAAAAATGAAGTTTGGGATACAAATGTGAGGAAATGAGAAAATTTCATCTGGGTTCAGATGAAATTAGAGGTCTTTATGATAGTCTTCAAGAAATACTTATTTCTTTCACACCTAGTTCCATCCTACAATTAATACTTAATGCCAGCAGTGCTAAAAGATGCAGCTAAAACAACTAACTGTCCAGTGTCTGGTCTTAGCTTTCTCTAGGGCCAATGGAAATAAACCAACTTCCTTCTCTCATTTCCACTAAATCCCACCTGTTTCCAAGGACAAATTCAAGTGGTCCTGGAATCTCTCTGAAGCTAAACTAACTTCCTCCTCCATGTATCCAGCACTCAGAATGATTAATTTTGCTTTCATTGATGCAGAGAATGTTATAATTGGAAAGATGTTTAGAGATAAAAAAAAAATGTCTCATTTTACATGCAGAGAATGAAAAGTGGGATGTGGAGAGAACTGATCAGTGCAAGTGATAGTATTAAGTACAATATAGTGAAATAACCAAGGAAGGAATTCCTCTTCGTGTATCATAGATTGGGAAAGCCAAGTTTGTAAAAGTCACATGACTTATTCAGTGTTTTATAAAATGATAGACGTGGGTCATTTGGGCATAAAGTGTGTGTGTGTGTGTGTGTGTGTGTGTGTGTGTGTGTGTGTGTGTTTTCATACTTACAGTTCTTTCTTGGAAATGACCTATTTGCTGATGCTCAGATCAGAACTCCTTTTGCAGTAGTCCTAGAGTAACTTATAATTATTGTACTTTTAATGTTTATTTATTTTTTGAGAGAGAGAGTGGGGAGAGGGAGGGAGGGGCAGAGAGAGAGGGAGACACAGAATCTGAAGCAGGCTCCAGGCTCTGAGCTGTCAGCATGGAGCCCGACGTGGGGCCAGAACCCACGAACCAACAGATCATGACCTGAGCCAAAGTTGGACGCTTAACTGACTGAGCCACCCAGGTGCCCCAGTCCTGGAGTAACTTATGAGAAATCAAAGAACTATCTGACTCATATAATTCATTATATTATGAGGCAGAAGCCAGGATGTGGATATCTCTATCCTATCTCTGAAATATGAATCATGAATAAGGCTTATGTAATAAGAGGAAAACCTCTACTCCATTGCAACATTTCACATTTCCTTCCAGTTTTAACCCCTCAGTACACTGCAACCACCTGTAATATGTGGCCTTAACTCAGACAGTTGCACTGGGTGGTTCCTCATAAACACAGGTGTGGAGTGAGACTTTTCTAGACTTTTTGGTACAATTACAGGCACTTGGGGCCTGCTTCTCATGTGCAGCGTCTATAGACTTGGCGGATACTGAAAGGCATGATGCCTTATAATTTATATCAACTGTGTTAGAGGGCCCAAGATTAAAGTAAAACATCCCCAAAGAAAAGAATTATAATTATATAATTATATATATGTGTGTGTATATATATATATATATATAAAATTATATAATTAGGTTATATAATTAGATGTCTCTGTTGAATAGATTAAAAAATATTGGCAGGACATGAGAAAAACGATAGTTAAACTGGCTTTTTTTTTTAAATTTTTTTTTTCCGACGTTTATTTATTTTTGGGACAGAGAGAGACAGAGCATGAACGGGCGAGGGGCAGAGAGAGAGGGAGACACAGAATCAGAAACAGGCTCCAGGCTCTGAGCCATCAGCCCAGAGCCCGACGCGGGGCTCGAACTCACGGACCGCGAGATCGTGACCTGGCTGAAGTCGGACGCTTAACCGACTGAGCCACCCAGGCGCCCAAAAACTGGCTTTGATTCCAAATCCCTGGTGTTTGAGAACTCTCCTAATATCCACAGCAGTCACCACACTAACATTTTACCCTGGTCAGGTGTAATGCCATCAGAACAAATGGTTTGGAAAACAGAAAACAGCAAAGACAAATTCTGAATCATTAAATGATCTTAGTATCAATTTATGTTTCCTTTGGTTCAAGGATTTGAAAGTTTGATTTTCCCTTGGTAATGTCCCAAAGAACAACATTCCTGAGGTTGCTTCGCAGAGTTCTTGTAACTAGATTAATATTGGCCATGGGATTTAATTATCGACTCCCTGTTTGCCTGATTCAGTGTTATTCACATGCTAGAGGCTCAGGCCATGTTTGTGGTTGATACACACATCTTACTGGCACAGTCGGGGTAATGAAAACATTTTGGGACCAGATAGAGGTAGTGGTTGTACATGTGCTAGATGTCAGCGAGTTGTTCACTTTAAAATGGTTAATTTTGTGTTATGTAAATTTCCCAAGCTGAATTTGGACAAAGAGGTAGGAAGAGGAGTGACTTGTGCCTAAAAATAAGCCTGTAGGAAGGATTATTACTCTCTAGATTGGGGACTCTGAAAATACACAAATACATTTTTGAAAGTTGTGTGTAAAATAAAGTGTGTGTGTGTGTGTGTGTGTGTATGTTATCTATTTTGACTTTCTAGAAAACTGCTTTGTTTACTTAATGCTTGTATATAAAATAATGTTATAAAGTTTTAGATACAAGAATATTCTAGAAAGATGAGTTCTGGCCGTGCAAATACATTTTGTGATAATAATTTAAAAATCTCTGATCAAATGAGATAGAATATCTGAGAAAGAAAATGACATTTAAAGATATTAAGTGTAAAAAATATTCAGCACAATGTCATGTCCAGGAATTCCTGGATCGAAGAAGTATTTGCCACATGATTTTTTGAAAAAAAAAAAACCCCACAAAAACAAACAAAAACAAAGCAAAAAAACACCTTATCATTAACAAGGAAATAAAGGGGATGGGGCGACTGACAAGGTGAATAAGAGCTTCATCTTGAAGGGCCTCCCGTTGGCCGCATGATGGCTGTCAGCCTCACTGAGTGCATTTATGTGCGGGAGTGTGTGTTGCTCTTCTAGAAACACAGAATGAGTGAGCGCTTGCCAAGAAGCCCAGCCCAGCCAGCAGCAGAGCCATTATTAAGCTGTAGCCCTAGAGCCTCCCGGTTTTATTTTATTGTTTCTGGGATGAGAGTGCTATGCAGCTTTTAGGCAACTTTCTTTCCAAGCAATTAAGTCCCCCATCTCCCCATCTCAGAAGCCACAAAAAGGAAGTACATAGAAGGGGGAGGCGGCCGCGTGGTGGGGGCATCCAGGTTATTTATTACTTTAATAAATCTGGGTTCCTCCCAGCCCGCCTCAGACTCCTGTTTCTGTCAGGCTGGTGAGGACAAACGATCACTTAATTGTAGGGTTTGTGGGCCGAGGTGGGTACCAAGCAGTTTATTGTCCAGGAAAGGCTGTTAAGTAAGACAATGTGATAGTGCCCTGGACAGTACGTCATTAAACAGGAATTAAAAGCAGAAAACTTTCAACTAGCCGGTCTCTAACTTGTATTAACTACTTAAAGGCAGGGTCGATTGTGTCTGGTGCCTAGGGTGAATCAGAAAAAGGGTTAGTCAGACAAGCAGGAGACCAGAAGCGGCTGTGGCGTCATCGTGTGTGTCCTGTCCCCTGAGAGCATGTCCCTGGCTTGCTCCATCTGGACAGCGGCTGTCATACCTGGGGACTGGAGGCCGCCAAAGTTCCAGCAACGTGTGCTATTCTGGTATTTCACTTGAACTTTATTACGTCCTTGCAATATATGGGCCATGTTCCTATTGCCACATGAGAAGGTGGGCAGGGCCCTTGGGACTTGCTTAGGTCACACAGTCAGGTGATAGCCCTGCTGAACGTTGGCCACCTCTTCTCAGCTGCTCAGTTTCACTGGGAGTGGAAATCTCTTACCTCAGGGAATCAGCTTGAGTTCATTCAGGCAGAGTGATATTCTTGGGTAGATTAGAGTACAGTTTTCTGCCTCTGGGTTTCAGGAAGGGAATAACCAAAGAACTTTGAATAATGGTCAACCAAGTGATCCCTGCTTCTAACAGCATGACAGAGACATTAGAGAGCAAGTGAATAAATAATAAGAGAATGGAAATTTCAACTTGCCTTTGCTTATAGCTCTACTGAACTGTGCTCTTTGCCTATCTGTTCTCACTTTAGTTTTTTAACCTTATCTCTTTTTTAAAAAAAATTTATTTTGAGAGAGAGAGCATGAATGGGGTCGGGCAGGTGGGGGGGGGAGGGGAGGAGAGAGAGAATCCCAAGCAGACCCTGTACTATCAGCCCTGCAGTGTCCAAGCAGAACCCAACACGGGGCTCCATCCCACGAAGTGTGAGATCATGACCTGAGCTGAAATCAAGAGTTGGATACTTAACCAACTGAGGCACCCAGGAGCCCACCCCCTCATCCCTCTTGAAATATCTTCTCTATCTGCTCCTCCTTATTTGTGACTTTTCCTTACTTCCCCCCCCCCCCTTTCTACTGTCCATATCCCCTATTCCATCCAGCCTCTATCTTTGTCTGTTCCTCTCCAGTCTGACAGTTTGTTGACGGTTCTCTTTTCTACTTTTCCTTTCCTCTTCCTTTTCCTACCTTTACTCCTGCTTTCTTCCCTTTCAGCTTACATAAATGTGAAACTGAAGAGTAATATCTATTTTCAGCCCATGTTGGTTGTATTGAATACATTAGTATTAGCTGTTAATTAAAAATAGCAAGTGTTGAGTATTTTATATTTCTCTAAGAGAAACAGCATCAAATAAATCAAAGTCGTTCTTGGGGTGCCTGAGTGGCTCAGTTGGTTAAGCCTCTGACTTCAGCTCAGGTCATGATCTCGTGGTTCGTGAATTCGAGTCCCATGTCGGTTTCTGTGCTGACAGCTCACAGCCTGGAGCCTGCTTCAGATTCTGTGTCTCCCTCTCTCTCTGCCCTTCCCTTGCTCACACTCTTGTCTCTCTCTGTCTCTCAAAAATGAATAAATGTTAAAAAAATTTTTTTTAATTCAAAATCGTTCTTGTATGTGTCTCTCAATTTTTTTTTTTCCTAGGAGGTCAGTAATTCTCAGAAGTCATTTCCTAGCCCATTATTAGTCTGTTTGTAACCTACCCACAAGGATTTTTAGAAAATGGAAAAAAAAAGGATTCTCAACATTTTTCTAATTCTGTGAAGATTATTTGCTCAATTCTGTATTTCTCAGATTGAAACCGAATCCTCTTTTCTCTTATTTAGTCCATAGCTGAGAGGGTGTTTTTCTCCTAACAATGCACTTGAATAGAGGGTTGAGTAATGACCCTGACATCCCAATTCTTCCTTCAGTTTTATAGAGGTTTATTTCCACTGTTGCTCTCTGCTTCTATTCTGCCTTTGTTGAGCAAGATTATCCAAAACTTGGAAGTAAGGCAGAAAGAATCTTGCGTGCCCCTGTCAATGTCTTCCTAGAGCATTTTGTAACATTCACCTTAGGGTCATCTCACTTTGAGGAAGATAACTTTGTTTGGTTTATTATTTATTACTAGATTAAGGCTCAGATTCTCTAAAATTGGTTGCTAAATTGGGGAAGATTTATGTGTTGCAAATGGTTGTTATTAGGTAGAATAGATACCTCCAGGGGTTATGGCTTTATTGTCCTGTAGGACATTAACCGGTTTTCAATCTAAGTTTGCAATCTTCTTTTTTTGCACTGACATATATCAGTTTCTCAACTCCTCAAATTGGCTTTGCCGTCCTGCTGTTTCCTTTATTAAAGAGTTAAATACATCTTTGACTCGTCTCTTTGCTCATATGACAGTTAACTTATTGAAAAATGTTCTGATATCTTCAGATATAGCTCAGGCGACACTTCATGCAGGGACCTTCCCTTATTATTTCTGCAACATCCATCTTGCCTTTCCAGAGCTTCTGTAATTGATTCAAGTGAGTTAATATCTCTTTATTTACAAAAAAGTGTACTATTTTAGAGACAGAACCAGTGTTGCATACTTTTTCTCTATCCAATTCTTATCCATCAATGAAAACAGAGACAGTCTCCTTAAATGTTTATTGGATTGGATAGAATTGAACTGAATCTGTCTCAATTGTCTTCAGCCTTAGGCTGCTAACAATAGTTTGCATGGAAAGAAAGCTTTAGTGTTCACAGAATATTAGTTTCTGGAGCTCTCCATTATTGTCTCTTGAGAATATTTACAGTGGCTAGTGTTTGCTCTCCTAGCTGTCCATCTCTGGCCCAATTTTGGAGCCTTTCCAGGAATCTCTTGGTAAGCAGCAGAACAGATTTGAGTCATTTTGCTTAATGCCAGTAAAATGTCACCTGGGTGCCACCTCAGGGTGCTGGGCTGGAACTAACAACATCATCCCTTCCTCATCTGTGAGTTGTACCCACACTGACTAGATGCTGCCTGGGAATTAGAGAAAATGTAACATTTGTGCCCTTCTTTTTTTTTTGTTTTCATCTGTTGAAATTAATGTGTCATTGTGAAGATTCTAAACAGATGGGAAAAGGTCAAGGTTTCTTTGTTGCTAAGTATGTTTCCATGGCTACGGCAATATATGTGCATTATCAGAAAGCATCATTTGTTTGGCTGTGGTGGCTCATTAGCGGAGGGAGGAGCCCCCCTTTTGATGGTTCTGGGTGGTTTATTTCTGTTTTACTTTTTATCTTGTTCTGAGAACCACAGTGATAGGTTGGAAGACAAATAAACCTGGTAGCTGTAGGTGAATAATACTTGCAGCAGCTTAACACTCCCATATAAATAACCCAAACAGTTTAATTGGGACACCTGAGCCCAGATTAAAAATGAAGCAATGTCCAAACAACTGGGTGTCTGGGTGTTGCTTGTCTTAGGGGTTCAGTACTTTGTGGAGTGCCTGCCTTTTTTTTTCTTCTGCTTCTCGGTACTTTGCTGCCGGGGAAAGCCCCATTTTGCCTGCTGAGGGGAAGCCCCATTTTTTTTCTGGATTTTTCTGGGAAATACTACCTTCCATACTTGTTGCTTTTGTCCTTCCCAGATGGTTTTGCTCCAAGGCATTTCTGGGATTGCAGTAGGGAGATTGAAGAGGAGTACCTTGGGTCAGGCAGTATTAGGACTAACAGAATTGACAAAGTTTATCCCAAAGGAAACATCTGTAATGAAAATTTTTGGATACAAATGCATGGCAAATTGAGATTTAATTCAAGTAGAATCTAAGAGATTTGGATACGGGTGAAATAGGAATGAGTGTCTTTGAGCAGTAGGGGGTGCTAGAAGTCAGACCCATGGCAAGCTGCCTGTTGGGTTGTAAGCCAGATCCCAGTCAGTAGCTAAGAATTTCAGGGACATAGCCCACATCCCAGTGAGAGGCATTGATAAGGCAGGCTTGAAGGGGTATCATCCAAGGGAAACTGAGGTTCAAATCTGCGTTTCAACCCTAGTGAACACATAGAGTAGGCACCGATGCTGTGGATAGCATTCCAGACTTAACAGTGGCAGGAGGTAATTCCAGATTTTGCTAGCCATTGGAGTCAGCCAAGTGCTGCTCAGCTTCATAAGGACTCGTTGTAGACACGTGACAGGCCTGGGATGTGTTTGTCTCTGCATTTCCAGCCTCCAGCATCAGGGCTGTTCTCAGCAGGGTTTCGTGACCACTTGGTAGTAAATGTGTGATCTGGGATGGCAGTGCCTGAGGGGTGGAGGGTTCATGCCTCTCACTTTGAGTAACCAGGACAGCCAAGAACAACCTTTCTCCACTGGTACCACCCTCACTCTGTATCCTGTTGTCTCTGGAAGGTGATGGATGGTTTCTAGAGTGAAATGCTGGTGTGACAAGAGGTTCATTGGAAGCCACAAAAATGGAACTGTTTGTTCTCCTTTATCAGCCACTGAGACTGGCTGATTTAAGGCAGTCTTCTCTGTTTTCTGGCCTAAGGCTCCTCATTGGTCCATTTCAGGGCTGGGCTTGCCGTGTTAATGGTTCTGATGTTGATTTTTTAAATATATGCTAGAATAAACAGCAGAAAATATCCTGGTATCAGATTTTAAAGTGAAAGAAATCCATGTTAGTTAATATCTTCAACTGATACTTCTACCATTCGGTAGATGAGAAAAATATGTCTGATCCCTCCATTTCTCCTGCCATTACTTTAGTCTGGGCTATCACCATTCGGGTCTGCTTTATTTGTTCAACCTTTATTTTGCAACCAGTCTTCTCTGCCTCCAGTTCTCCACCTTAATATGTCCAGCTCACTGCTGCTGGAATTATTCTTCCTAATACTATCATTTGTCTGCTCAGAAGACTGTTGTGTGCCCCACTACCCACAGAATAAAGAATAAACTCATTAGCTGTGTACTGAAAGCCATGCACTAGCCATCTTTATATTCCATCACCACAAACATAGAACAGGTAGGCTGGCTTCTTTGCTCTCCCCGGATTGGCCATTTTTCCTTCCTGCATGCAACATGCTTTCACATGTCTTCGCACACTCATACAGACTGGTTTCCTGCCCTGGTTTCTCTTGTACCTGGCTAAATTGTTATGCACTGATTGACTCACCTGTGACATCCTGGGCATGCCTCTTTCATGGGATGTACCTTGACCTTATCTATTTAGGGGTGCAGAATCTGTGTCATATTCATCTTGGTTCCCCAGTTTGAGGCATGTACATTTGATTGAACTGAAACAATTACAGATTTCTGCTCATGTTATTTCTCCTTTGGGAATCTTCTTTTCTCCTATGTCTCACCTCCAGCCATGTCTCCCCCAACCCTGCTGCATTCTGTGACTAGTGAGCTACTTTTTATCTTTCAAGAACTTGCTTATACATCAACTACTTGTGAAACCTCACCTGACTCTCTCCTCCCATTTACCTTCATTGCAAGCAGTCGGAGAGAAGCAGCCAGGTTGCTCACGGTTGTGTCTGCAGACTCCAACCCAGGTCCTTAGTACTTGTTTGAGGTAATTAATATTTATTAATTTTATTTCTAAGACACTATACTTTGTATAAAGTTCTCTTATCAGAACTGTCCCTTTTAATAAAACAAGGAGTTGTATAGATAGGGCAGGCAACATTCACCTTTTTTTTTTTTAATACATGAAGGGATAAGATTCACATGGAATGGAATCTGGCAAAGGTCAGAGTTAGAAAGCAAAAGATGTGGGATTCAAATCATTATTTATGACTTAAACTGAATGATCTTTCACTGTTTCCATAGGGAGATGATTGCCAAAGTCTGCTCCCCGTGGATTCTAGATTGCCCATCCACATGGATTGCCCCGAGTCTTCAGTTTGATGCTTCAATATCCCCCTGAGCCCGCACTGACCCCCTGCTTCTGTTAGTTGGCAGGACACCTATTTGACAACGTGTAATGAGAGGGAGCTGACATCTGTGGAGTTACTAGGTGCTAGAGATTTCATAGTTGTTATGCAATTCTTAACAAAAAGTCTTTGCTCTACCTATTTTTTATCTTTTATTAATGTCACATATTTTGTAAAATTTCTCAGTGGGGGAATAAAGGCTTTTAGTCCTTATTTATGTCAACCTACTTATAAGAGAAGCCAGACTCAAATTCTTATCTTCTGTCTCCGATGCCATGGTATTTCCATCAGACCACACTGCCCAATTAAGGAAGGGAGAGAGTTAGGGCCTCTTGGACATGAGCATGCCACATTCTTAATAACACACATTTGAAAAATTCCTTTTATTTTCCACCTTTCAGAAATTCCCTTCTATGGGAAGCTAACAAGCAGCCGACCAAATTCTAAAACAGAGGAACATCTTTGGCCCGATTTGTCCTTTGTAAAACAAGAAAAGCATGATTTCTTTATCAGAAAGTACAGGGTTTTTTTTGTCATCCTGTCACACAACTGTATTTCAAAAGTAGCATTTAGTTTGGTGCAAGCACTGGGCTCTTAGATAACCCAGCTCCACCAGGGCAAAATGGCAAGGGAAGAAGGGCATTCTCCTGGAAATATCTGGTCGATATGTTTTCCTTGAATGTTCCTTCTGCCATGTGCTTTTTTTTCTGTGAAGTTGAGGTGCTGGAGGAATGTGGGTTTTCTCTAACAACAAAAAAGAAAGCATGAAATTTGGAAAGAAAAAAAGAAAGGACATTTCAAAGCCATTCATTATCAGGAAACTCATGAAAGTTGGTAGATAAGGTATGTTAGAAGTAATGTTATACAGTCTGGCCAAAATTACTTTATATGTGGAGCTTTTCTGGATCTGGAAAATCACTTTGTCCACATGATTACAAAGGGTCTAACTTTAAACACGAATTAATTAAATGGTCACTTGCTTGGAGGAACTTAAAGAGATGAGAGATGAATGATGGAATCATTGATTTAAATATTTTTTTAATTTTATTTATTTTGAGAGAGAGAGAGAGAAAGCATGAGCAGGGGAGGGGCAGAGGGAGAGGGAGAGAGAGAATCCCAAGCAGATTCTGTGCTATCAGCACAGAGCCCAAAATGGGGCTCAGTCCCCGGAACCATGAGATCACCGCATGAGTCAAAATCAGCAGTCAGACACTTAACCAACTGAGCCACCCAGGTGCCTCCGGAATCACTGATTTAAAAGGCTGTAAGAAATCTGAGAGAATATCCTCTAGAATGATGTTTTTCAAACCACTGGTCATAACCCTTTAGTCGGGGATGAAATCAATTTAATGTCAGCTTTAAAAAAAAAAAAAAAATTAGAATAGAACAGACCAGAACAGCAAAGTGAACTGCATATAAAAAGATTAGTGGAATTTTCATGGAATTTTTATTTTTATGCACATATACATGATGTTTGATTTAAAATATATTTGTATATTTCTTACAGTGGGTCATGTCAAAATGCTTAAAAACCATTACCCACTAAGTTCCATGAGAACAGGGAACTGAATGTCCTTGTCTCACACCCAGAGTATTTAAAAAGTATCTGTTGACTGATCTAGTCCACCTCTTTCATCTTATAGTCATATCACTGTGGCCCAGAAAGGCGAAATGTCTTCTCTAAAGTAACAAAACTGGTTAGTGACAGAATCAGGAGTTCTTTGTACTGAGCCATAACTTACAATGCTTCTACTTCATCATTCAAGAAAAAACTTTTTGGCAGAATTGTCATTGCGTTGGCAACTGAAACTATTGCCCCTTAAAACATGAATCCCTTTTCCAGGGATCTGATACATTCCTGATCTCCCCAGTGCTTCCTGGGTCTTCCCACTATATCCATGCACCTTTGCCTTGGACTTGGTACCTGTCCTCAGACTACTGACCATCATCGCATCCTTCAGCTTGCCTAGACTTTTGGTCATGGTCTCCTTTACTTTGGCCCCTACGATGTTGTTTTAGATTCCAAACCCTATCACCCAGACATGGTCATCTTTAACTCATACTTAAAAAAAATTAATTTTACTTAGTTTAGTGGCATAATAAATTTGTTGTCTGCTTTCTTCTAACATTTTAAATGACAACATGTTTGATGATGTTGAAATGCCTGTAGAAAGAGAACTCAGAAATAGGGTGGCTTTTCAGAAGACAAAAACCTGAGTAATGTTACATGTTAATTGGATTTTGAGTTGTAGGAATCATTATTTCTCAAGAGTAAAGGGGACGCATCTTTCTATTAGGCTACAGAAAACCAATAGCCATTGTATGTTAGAGCAGCTACACTGAAAACCAACAGTTTTTTCCAGATTGGTGCTTCTCTCTGTAATGGCATGGCTCAGTCAAGAATCCCTCTTCTCTGCAGTGCTAAGCAGCTGACAGCTGTAAAGGGGAGGATGGCACTGTGTAGTAGTGACTTGTGCTGATGGAGTAATGCACTGTTTGTTTTGCACTTGGGTCTTGTTTCAGAGACTGGTAACTTCTTTCTGTTTTGATAATTGAATAAATAACTCCAAGAACTAGGAGAGACAGAGTAACATAAGCTTCTTACAGAACCAAGGTAAGATGACATATCATATTAAAAAAAAAAAAATCTAATTAGAAGTGAGGTGGTTTGCACTGAACTCCTGGCTCTATCTCCAAGAACTTGTATATTTGGGACCACTTACTTCCTTTGTTTGAACCTCTGTTCTCACATCTGCAAAATGAAGGTTTGATAAGACCAGTAGTTCTGAACCTTGGGTAAACGTCAGAATCACTTGGGGAGTTAAAAACAACAGCAAACAAAGACTGACAGGTGGGCTCTACCTATAGAGATTCTGATTTAAATTGGACTAGAGTGGGGTCTAATTTAGGTATCAAAACAAAACTCCTTAGATTATTATAATGTATAGTAAGGGCTAGATGACCTCAAGGGCCTTTCAAGATCTGATATAGTAATTACAGTGAAAGCATGATGGTTTTAGGCAAATAACTATTTTAGCTATAGTAGAAATACAACTCAAACTGGAATGAGAAAAAATGAAAAGAAGATATTTAATGACTTTGGGCTTCAGGGCTTCCCAGTGTGAACTTTGTTTCCATTTGTGGTTTGGTCTTATTTTCTCCCTGATGCAGTTTGGCTACCCATGTTTATCAAGGAATGTTAGTGGATTCACCTACTGTAGATTCACCTACTATAGATCCATCAGTGGAAAAATGAGTTGTTTCCTTCTAATATCTGTATATCAGCTCCAGAGATGGGCTCTAAGTGGTCTTGCTTGGCTCATCTGTCCCTCTCTTGGTGTGTTGGGTTATATGATTGACAGTCACACTATATGGCAGCCTCCAGATGCTGCTCCTTTGGATCTACTACATCATTCAGACCAGGACCTCTGTTCACTGGGTTGCTCCCAGCTAGTGATCAAGCACATTGAGGGTACTCAAATCAGGTCATTCCTTCCTGATGAGGGATTCCTCTAATGGGCTCTAGTGAGTTCAGGGTACTCTCCCACCCCCACCATTGGTCTGGCTGAGATTCTCAAAACTGCACAGTAATCTGAGACCCTTTCTACCCAGTTATTCCTTCTCTTTCTCCTTTTATAGATGCCAAACCTGCATTGTGGTCTAAAATGAAGGTTCTCATTACGTATTCCACTCTCTCCTTCATCCTTTGCTGGAGTTTCCTCCTAGAAACCTCTTGCTTACTCATTCAGATCTGATGTCTATTTCTTGGAGGACTTGAATGGATTCAAACTAGAACCACATGCAATGGGAATGATGTGGTTCACCTAGGCAAGAGATGTCAGGTGTTTGAAAGAAAGCACATGCCTGCTACAGGCTTCATCTTTGGATCTCTGTCCAGTATAGGTCACTCTAAGAGAGGATACAGAGCAAGTACTAGTACTGAGCAACTCAGCCTGTTTCCAGCGCTCAGGTGTATTCTAGAGGAGACTGATATTCCCACTGTCCAGTGAAACCCCTAACGATGTCAGATCTTCATGTGTTGAAGAGTTGGTTAAAAAGAAATTAATCAAGAGTCATCTGGGTGGCTCAGTTGGTTGAGCATCCAGCTCTTGATATTGGCTTAAATGATCTCAGGGTCATGGGATCAAGCTACACATAAGGCATTGGGATCTGTGCTGAGTGTGGAGCTTGCTTAAGATTCTCTCTCTCTCTCTCTCTCTCTCTCTCTCTCTCTCTCTCTCACTCTCTCTCTCTCTCTGTCCCTCTGCCCCTCTCCTCTGCTCATGCACTCTCTAGAAAGAAAGAAAGAGGGGCGCCTGGGTGGCGCAGTCGGTTAAGCGTCCAACTTCAGCCAGGTCACGATCTTGCGGTCCGTGAGTTCGAGCCCCGCGTCAGGCTCTGGGCTGATGGCTCAGAGCCTGGAGCCTGTTTCCGATTCTGTGTCTCCCTCTCTCTCTGCCCCTCCCCTGTTCATGCTCTGTCTTTCTCTGTCCCAAAAATAAAATAAACGTTGAAAAAAAAATTTAGAAAGAAAGAAAGAAAAAGAAAGAAAAGAAAAGAAAAGAAAAGAAAAGAAAAGAAAAGAAAAGAAAGAGATTAACCAAGATGCACATCCAGAGTTGTTACATGTGTCAGTCTGAGCCCTCTGCAGACATCAACCATGGAGCCACTTGTCTTACTAACATTGGACTACCCATTGGATGTTTCCAGAGTCCATTTAACTTTTTTAATTTCAAAAAAGAGAAATACTATCTCTTTCTATTCATTATTTAGAATGATGAATAGCTAATGTTTTATTATATATGCTTCACATTTGTTTTTTGGCTGTTGTTTAATGATTGTGCTTTTTTAGGGGAACTTTATCAGAATGATGAAATGCAAGGTTTTCAGAGGAGAGTAAGTAGAATTCTTCCATTACTTCTCCAGCCTTCGCCTCAAGGTGTCAGCCCTGTGATCCCACCAATTTTCCTGGAGATAATCCAGTTGATATTCATTAATTCTTTCATTTGGGAAAATTATTTAAAAGCTTATTGTTAGACTAGTGATTCTGAAAGGAGTTACTTTTAAATGTGATCTTTTATAAGCTCTTTGGTGTGAGCTACTTATTAGCTTAGATTTCCAGCTGGTGACTTGCTGAGAGCAGGAAAAGGAAGGAGCAATTTCAGTGAACTTGGGGGTGAGAGCAAAAGTGTCTGTGGCACAGGGTGCTGTCTCCACAGGCTGGCTCTGAGGGCCACTAGAGTCATGGGTGTGAGCTATCTGGGGCCACTGGGCACCGCTGAGGGAACTATGATGTGAGGAACTAGGGAGATTGAAGGAGAAATGGGGGAGGATGAAGGCAGAGGTTCTTTGCTTTGTGATTTTGCCTAGGACCTGGCTTAGACTGTGTTTGCCTGTGCAGCAAGATGTGCAAGAGGTACAGTGACATCCTGAGCAGAACAGGTGGTCACAACCTCCCTTGCCTCTCTCCAGCCAGAAGGAAGCTAATGTCCAGCCCCTGGCGAGGCCAACTCGATTCACCAGGCGGAGCACAATGATCTGAGGATATGTGCCAGCTCTCCTGCCTAGCCAAGCTGTGAGACCAACTGTTCCTTATTTTCCAAGCATTGAGCTGCTTATGGAATTTGCTCCTTTGTGTAGCAAATTCGTCTCCTCTGGATTTGCTTGATCTCCAAGCCTGAAGTCAAGCCAGCAGTGGCTATCGTATCTTCTCCCAACCACACATTTATGAACCATAGTGACCACAACACATATTTATGGCCTCTCTTGTTTTCCAGGGGCTTCTGCATATTCTGCCTGGTTTGATACTAGAAACTGAGCTCTACATTGGATTGGGCAGATGTTATCACCTGTTTGGAAGGTGTTGGCCTGAGGTCCAGAGAGGCTAATATAAAGCAAGTGTCAGAGCCAGGAGTCCATCTATAGTCCAGGGATACCAGGGATACTGTTACGGCTTGGGTAGATAATGCACATTCTCACTTCCTATTGAATAATGTTAACTCTTATATGGCTTTTTTTTTTTTTAATTTTTTTTCAACGTTTATTTATTTTTGGGACAGAGAGAGACAGAGCATGAACGGGGGAGGGGCAGAGAGAGAGGGAGACACAGAATCGGAAACAGGCTCCAGGCTCTGAGCCATCAGCCCAGAGCCCGACGCGGGGCTCGAACTCACGGACCGCGAGATCGTGACCTGGCTGAAGTCGGACGCTTAACCGACTGCGCCACCCAGGCGCCCCTCTTATATGGCTTTTATATTCAGGTTTTGTTGTTGTTGTTGTTGTCCTCAAGTAGCCAAATGAAGGAAAGAAGGGGGCATTAATATGGTGAGGCTCAAGGCCATCCGCTTGATAAGGCAAAAGTAGAATTTGTTGGAGCAGATGGTCATGTCTGTGTCTTATAGGAGGAGCCTAAGAGCAGGAGTAAGAAAACCTGAATTTTATTTTACTTATTTTACTTTTTAAGTTTATTTATTTATATTGAGAGACAGAGAGAATGTGCACAAGTGGGGGAGAGGTAGAGGGAGAGAGAGAATCCTAAGTGGGTTCTGTGCTATCAAGGCAGAGCCTGATGCGGGGCTTGAACCCACAAACTGTGAGATCATGACCTGAGCTGAAATCAAGAGTCAGATGCTTAACCGACTGAGCCACCCAGGCTCCCCAAGAAAACCTATATTTTAATTCAGACTTGTGGTGGATTATCTCTGTGACATTCATTGAACTCACTTAACCTACGTCTTGTTCTCTTCTTAAGGAGGAGTAACACTAACCTGCCATTTATGCCCCCAAAGGGTTGTTAAGGTAATCTGGTCGAACTATAAAATAAAATTGCACTTAAAACTATAAAGCACCATTCAAATAAAAAAGTATTTTTCAGCATTGTCTTCATTATTTTCACATAGAAGGACTAAATAGGTATCTGTTGGAAGAACGAATGAAGAAATGAATAATTTGTCTCTTTTGAATACTTTGCATCTTCCCAAGCTCTTGCAATCTATTAAATCCTTCAAACCCTCCCTCTTCCCAATTTCTCATTGATTAAGGTTAGATTGTCTTTTTCCCTTTGCCTTTAACTAGATGTCAAAGTTTGTCACCAAGTTTGACTAATAATGAAACTCTTGGATACTACAGGGGAACAGATTTACTGATTCAAAGAACCTAAAGGGGCCTGAGAGACCATCTTAACCATCTCCTTATTTTACTAATGCAGCTGTTGAGATCCACAAGGGTAAAAAAAAAGGCTACAGTGGGCTCATTCACCCAGTTAATGCCAGAGCCACTAAATCCAAGACTCTGGATTTACCAGTGCAGTAGTCTTTCCAGTTTCTAATTCTGGGAGGAGGCTTGCAGAGTGAGAAAGCCAGAGGAACCCCTAGGACTATCTGTCTTTGGGGCTTTCCTTAGATAAAAGAATGAATTTCAGAAGGCTTGTCTCTGCTGCCCTGACCTCCTAGTTTTGAAGGCCTCCCTCTAAAAACTCCTTCATCCAACACAGCCTTCCAGTTCTATAGCCCACTGAAACTAACTCTTCTAGGCAGTATTATTTTTCTGATTGATGCTTTGGGGACACATGATTTAGTGCCCATATTCTTGTTCTTTTATTTTTTATGTCTGGAGAGGGTGAATTTAGTTGATAACTCACATGGAGAGCTCACTGAGGAAAATTCTAGAGTGTTGGTCCCGCTTTGTTCAATAACTTGGAAATGAAGGAGGTCTTGTCGGGTTTGAACAAGCTGGAGCAGGCTGGGAAAAGTCTTAGAGGTCATATTTCTTTTTCTTTTTTCTTTTTCTTTTTTCTTTTTTGGGAGGGTGTTCATTGCTTTAAACTTTTTATTGAGGCATAATTGGCATACAACATTGTATTAGTTCAGAATGAGTTGACATTTGTGTATACATTGTAGAACCATTACCACAGATCTCCCATCACCACACACAGCCACAGTATGCTTTCATATCTATGATCTTTTTAAAGAATTATTTCTTTCTTGATGTATTCAACAAATATTTTTCTTTAAAAAATTTTTTTGTTTTAGAGAGAGAGCATGTGTATGAGTGGGGGAGGGGTAGAGGGGCAGGGGGAGAATCCCAAGCAGGCTTAGCACAGAGTCTGATCTGGGGCTTGATCTCATGACCCCGGGATCGTGAGTTGGGATCCCGTGACCCCAGGATCATGATTTTGAGCCAAAATCAAGAGTTGGATGCTCAATGATGACTGAGCCATCTAGGCACCCCTATTCAACAAATATTTCTTGAGGTCCTATTATGTCTCTGGCCCTCTAGGTAAAGATTGTTTTATACAGTTTACAGATCAACTGAGGGCTAGTGATTCAGCTAAGCAGGGAGGAGACACAGCTTAGACTTAGGACCTTCTGATTTTAGGTTCAGTGATCTTTCTGATATATCATGTGCTGGGTCTCCTGACTTCTGCTATATGCTCAATTCCTCCAGAATTAAACTATGTACTCATAGCATGAAACAGTCATATAGATATAAGAGGTCAAAGCTTTGAATTGAATATTGTAGAGTAAGCATGCAGTTAGTGGCTGAATTTTTCACATTTTAACTGTTTATGCCCATGTTGATTATCCCACACCTTTGCCATGCTAGCTGGTAAGTATTTGAATATCACCTGGTTAGGACTCCATCACATTTCAGGCTGTGATATTTTTGTTTGTTGTTTATTTTAAGAAAACTTTTTAATTGCGGTGAAATGAAAAAGTGAAGTGAAGTGAAGTTCACCATCTTAACCATTTTTAAGTGTGCAGTTCAGTGGCCTCAAGTACATTCACATTTTGTGCACCCAGTCTCCGGAACTCGGCAAAACTGAAGTTCTGTGCCCATCCCCGCCCCCCACCCCCCAACTTGCTGGCAACCACTCTTTTATTTTCTGTCTCTGGCTTTGTTCTTGCAGACAGAGACTTAGCATTCTGCAACTGCTCTCTTTCTGTCCCTCCTGTTCTCCCAGTACAGTTACGTACATGTTAGTGTCATTTACCTTTGAGCCCAGTGTTATACATAAATTATGTTTCATTTCTTACGTATGTTCTTATTTTGTTCTGGTGTAATAATTGCCTCATCTAAAGATTTGGTCATTTTTCTACATGTCTATTGCTGATTTTTCCCCTAACTCCAGTGGCTTCTTATTAAAGGCTTTTATAGAGTCAAACCTATCAGACATTTCACGATCTCCATGTTTTCTTGGAGACACTGCTCCTGGAGCCCTTTGTGCTCATACTCTTCCTATCTAGATGGGTTGTTTTTTAACAGGCTACATTGGTTTTGGGCTGAATTAGCTGCTCAGCTTTGGAAACGGTGTTGGCCAGAGAACTACTCCAGCCCCTCACTGGCTCAGGTGCGGTTTATTCATTCAATGAATCCTTTTTCCAGTTGTGCTCTGGGGCCAACCCTATGCCAGGCCATGGAAATGGGTCAGAGGGATGGTGTGGAGAGAGCACAGTACAAACCTCAGTTTCCTCCTCCAAAATTGGAATAAGAAAGTTTATTTCATAGAGTCCTTCTGAGACTCAATTGCTATAAGGTTTGTGGAAGCACTTAATAAATGATAACCCATGAGAGAAATAAAGGGTGGTGTTACTTTTATGCAGAAAAGAGTAAAATAGTTATTGCATGTAGCATCCTGTAACACATATAGTCAGGTACACTGATCTATAAGCTTCTACTATGTGGGGGTTGGGTGCTATTCACTGTTATTCTTGGTCCCCTGCATTGTGTCTGACACATGATATATGTTTGAAGGAATAAGGAAGTTAATGCCAGAGGAAAAGTACAGAAAGCAAGTCGCAAAGAAGTTCACTGAAGTGAGTAAATTTGGTTATATGAAAAGATGGTATGACAGCTTTCATGTAGGCTTAATGTAAGGAAGAGCCTTCTAAAAATAGAACTACTAACCATGGAATGAATGCCCAGTAGTGGAAGTACCGAATCATATGTAAATCTATTTTTAATTTTTTGAGGAATCTCTGTACTGTTTTCCACAGGGGTTGCACCAGTTTGTGTTCCCACAACAGTGCATGAAGGTTCCTTTTTCTCCACATCTTCGTCAACATTTATTATTTCTTGTGTTTTTATTTTATCCATTCTGATTTTACTCCTGTGGAAAAGGAACAAGACAAATGAGCAATAAAGAAAAGAAGCGAGAAATAAAGAAAACAAACAAAACACAGACTCTTAATACGGAGAACAAACTGGTGGTCACCAGAGGGGAGGCTGGTCTGGGCATGGGTGAGGTAGATAAAGGGAATTTAGAGACACTTATCTTCATAAAAACTGAGAAATGTATAGAATTTTGAATCATTATATTGTACACCTGAAACTAATATAACACTGGAGGTTAATTATATTTGAATTAAAACAAAAAACAAAACAGAAAACTTAAAATCTGTGCTGCATGTAATAAAAATATGATAATCTCATATGCCTGCACATTTTCAAAGTAGTTTTACATTAATCCTTTCATTTGATTCTTTTTTTTTTTTTAATTTTTTTTTTCAACATTTATTTATTTTTGGGACAGAGAGAGACAGAGCATGAATGGGGGAGGGGCAGAGAGAGAGGGAGACACAGAATCGGAAACAGGCTCCAGGCTCCGAGCCATCAGCCCAGAGCCTGACGCGGGGCTCGAACTCACAGACCGCGAGATCTTGACCTGGCTGAAGTCGGATGCTTAACCAACTGCGCCACCCAGGCGCCCCATTTCATTTGATTCTTACCATGATTATAGTACTGTGAAAATAATAATACATGCTAAACACTATTCTACATATATTATTAATATGTTAATTGTTATATTAATTGTTTAATATAAGACATATAAATTCATTTAATCCTCACAAAAGCTGTGAGGTGGGTCACTATTATTATCTCTATTAGACAGTGAAACTAAGGCAGCAAGAAGTTAAAGAACTTCACTAAGGTCACACAGCTTAAACGTGGAAGAGCCGGGATTTGAACACATGCCTTACAAAGCCAGCATCTGTGTGCTCTCAACCGTTGCACCACGTGGTAGAGAAGCAAATCTGATGCTTCCTGGCCCTGGTCTGAGCCATGCCCAAGTGGCCCAGACAGTGGCTGCCTTTCTGTAGAAGGCAGCCGACTCTCCATCCTGGGTGGTTTTTGCGGTACTGGTGTTGCCAGTTCTGAATGTTATATGGCATCCTCCAGTTTATTTATTTTTTAAAGTTTATTTATTTATTTTGAGAGAGACAGAGACAGGGCAAGTGGGGGAGGGGGCAGGGAGCGAGGGAGACAGAGAATCCCAAGAGTGCAGAGATGGGAGGCTAGAACCCAGGAAACCGTGAGGTTGTGACCTGAGTCAAAACCAAGAGTTGGATGCTTAACCGACTGAACCACCCAGGCGCCCCTGGCATCATCCAGTTTTTAAGTGTGTCAGTGAAGTGAATATATGCTTTAATATATATGTTTGTATATGTATGTTAAAGCAGTGTTTACACCAAACAAACTGGGAGGCTAGATTTAGCTTGCATGCTCTGCAAAGATGTGGCCTCTATCTCTGCTGAAACCTGGGGAAACACCCCTTTTCTGACATGCAGGGAGAGAGAGGTTAAATGACGTGCTTAAGGTGAGAACAGTGAGTTGACTCTGGGCGTTACGAAGACCTGGCTTTTATCTTGTTGTCATATCCATTCTGTGCCATGTTTAAGTAAACACAAGGTGAAGAAAGAAAGAACTGGAGAGGGAGCCACCCTCCCTTCTCATGGACCACATCTTGACATCCCTGTGGTGGATTAAAATGGCCACGGATCCTTTGTTATTCTTGTCATTGAGAGATGGAGTCTCTCCATCTGCTCTCCTAGTGATATGCTTGACCAAAAGAATGTGGCAGAAGCCATGTTCTGAGACGCCTAAGATTAGTTGTAAGAGGCCTTATAGCATCTGCCTGTGCCTTTTGGTACCCTTGCTCCAGGGATGCTTTGTCTGGAACCTGGCCACCTGCTGTGAGAAGCCCAAACCACATGGAGAGACATCTGGGCTCTGAGCCATCAGCCAGAATCAAGTGCCAGGCACGCAGCCCAGGCTTCAGTGTAGTGATGGCAGATAACCCCGTCCTGGATGTGAGCCCTTCCTCCTCAGCTGCCCCAGCTGATGCCACATCGTTCAGATTTCAACTTCCCATTGCTGCCTCTTCTAAATTTTTGACCCACAAAGAAATGTGAGGCAAATAGTTATTTTAAACTACTATTTTGGGGTAGTTTGTTGCACAGCAATAGGTGACTACAACAATACCTCTAAATGTTTCACTCAGGGACACACTCCCAAAGCTGCAGCCTCTCCACCCTCTTCTCTTAAGATTCTCCCGCAGAAATTTCATTTACTGCTGGAACTTCACACAAGCCTGGGAAGTCATTTTTGTAAAAGAGGGCTTGGGAGGTTCCATTTTCATATTGAATGCATTTGTCATTTGGACACAGCTGACAGGTAGAAACCCTCCGACAAAGGGGTGAGTGACATGTGTGTGTATGTCCCTGGCCATGGGATTTATCATCCCCCCTCTGTGGGCCTCCGGAAGACAAGTAGAGTTGGAAGGATGAAAGAGGTCTCTGTAATGACTCCAGGCGCTGTTGGGATTCCACCTGGAGTCACGGCGGTGATTGAAAGGGCCTGTTGCGGGAAGAGAGAGCGAAGTGTGGCCCAGGGTTGCTGCATTGGACAGCCTGACACTGTGGGCGTGCCAGACTGAGTGTGTCTGTATCCACCTGGCAGCCCGTCGTGTTCATCTCGCCGTAAGTGCTGTGCCAGGGGCTGGGGCTCTGCCAGGGCTGGGGCCCTAAAAGTGAACAAATGTGCCTCTTTCTACATAAAGCTACAGACTTAGAGGATGTATGTGTGCATACACACTTATGTACATGCATATATACACATGCATATATACCTACATAAATGCATGTGCACAATGTAAACAATAAAATGAATTTATTGCCTGGGCTGATCTTTGTAGAGTATAAACAGGAAATGGCTTTATTCTCTTCTTATTTCCTGTAGCATGCTTTATCTCATTTCCCTTCTTTGCCTATTTTTTTTTTTAATTTTTTTTCAACGTTTATTCATTTTTGGGACAGAGAGAGACAGAGCATGAACGGGGGAGGGGCAGAGAGAGAGGGAGACACAGAATCGGAAACAGGCTCCAGGCTCTGAGCCATCAGCCCAGAGCCTGAACTCTGGGTTTGAACTCACGGACCGCAAGATCGTGACCTGGCTGAAGTCGGACGCTTAACCGACTGCGCCACCCAGGCACCCCTTCTTTGCCTATTTTTTAAAAAATGTTTATTTATGTATTTTTGAGAGAGAGAGAGAGAGAGAGAGCAAGCAGGGGAGGGGCAGAGAGGGAGATAGAAACTGAAACCAGGCTCCAGGCTCTAGTGCAAAGCCTGACACAGAGCTCAAACCCATAAACCATGAGATGATGACCCGAGCCAAAGTCATATGCTTAACACACTGAGTCACTCAGGCACCTCCCTTCTTTGCCTGTTGGTGGCATCTTGGGTAGATTCCATAGCTGTGCAATTCCTTGTAACTCTTTTTTTGACAGTGTAGAGTCCCTTTCGGGTATTCAGAAGCCTAATTCTGTCCTTTTTAAAACTTCTAGATCTTGTCTAATTTAAAGCTTCTCTTCTTTCAGAGCAGGTTTAACTGGTGGCTTGGTTACCAGGGGGAACCAGTGATCTATTTCTTCTTTTTGTGTTTGCATGTTTCCCCCTTCTGCTTCATGTTCCTTCGGGGCTTGGGGGTGGTGTGGGGGAGGCGAGGCCAGGCACTAGATGCTGCAGGGATAGGGGACACAATGATTTACATGACTAATGGTCTGTAAGAC
Source organism: Herpailurus yagouaroundi (assembly GCF_014898765.1). NCBI lineage: Eukaryota > Metazoa > Chordata > Mammalia > Carnivora > Felidae > Herpailurus > Herpailurus yagouaroundi. The sequence continues at coordinate 31,965,414 of NW_024412397.1, read as the reverse complement.
AGGCATGCACGCCTTCGCCTGTAGCAAGTGTACAAATGCTACATGAGGCACATAGGTAGGCCCTCCTGCCCAGTACCACCCCCGCACCTCCAAGGTCAGGATTTCTGCAGTGCAGTTTCCAGATGTGGAGGCCACATTCTCCGACTCCTGGCAACCCCTTTCTAGCTCCTGTCTCTGGAGGTCAATCCAGAGGCATCCAGCCCTCTTCTGTAGGATCTCATCAGGTTGCTCCCGCTCTGCCATGTACCCTCTGTGCCATGCACTTGGCCCACAGGAAATGTACACGTCTAGGCTAAGCCTGACACTGCTCCCCTGCTGCCCTTTCCCTGCCATCCTGGCCTCCTCTGGCCAATCCTATGCAGCCAGGCTCCTCCAGGTGGGAAGCAGGTTCCAGCTTCTCTGTCCACGTGTGTCACCTAACTTAAGCTCTCCCAGGAATGCTCTGGACTTCATTTGGATCCCTGGCTGCCGTGAGGCCTATGATTCGGTGGTACAGTAGGCATCCTGCTGGGAAGCAGGACTCTAATCTCCTCCTCCAACGACTACCCCAGGATCTATAAATGATGCTCTTCAAGTCCTTTCTCCAGCCCCTTGGTTGAGAAAGGCCAAGAACTTCTATTCCTTCACTTCCCATTTCCAGTGTTCTTTCATATAGCCTGGATGGTCAGGTGGTCTTCAGCTTCTTGCTAGAATGTGTAGTTACTTATCTGGTGTCCACAGTGTTAGCCAAGATTCTAAGATATTGGTAGATGTCCCATTAAATACAAACTCTTCCCAGCCACACTGATAACTGTTAACAGGAGCCAGGGATTAAACAAGTCCAAGGGGAGGAAGAGGCAGGAATGCCTTGAGTTACTGAGTATCGGGGAGAAGAGCTCTGGAAGGACCAGGGGGGTTTCATCAGGGAGGACAGCAAGGAGGGAATTCTAGGCAGACACATGAGAACAAACTTGGTGACAGAGTTTGGTGAACTCCAAGCTCAGCAAGTCTGCAAGTTGGGTCTGTGAGGGAGGAGTGGCAGTTAGGACTGCAGAGGCCAGCTGGCTCAGGGGAAGGGAGGCGGGGAGGGATACTGACCAGCCATAGGTATGCAGTGCTGCCATATCATTTATGAGTCAAAAGGGGGCTAGGAAAGGAAGCAAGGGAGATCAGTTAAGAGATTTAGCCTTGCTTGTATGAAGGATAATGAAGGCCTGCTTTAGGCAGGATAGACATAGAGAGGAGAGCTGGTTGGAGAAAGGTCTTCAGATAGAACTTAGTGATTGATTAGCTATGTGGTACTCAGGGCTATGGATAGGGAGTAAAACCTTGTCTGGGTCTCCCAGGTAATAGCAGTTACCTTCAAAATTTTACTTCCTTACATCTTCCTTAGATACCCAATTGTCTTGTGTGCTTGAATCTCTCCGTTCCTCCCCAGAGGGGTGACAGACACTGGTAAGTGGGTGGCAGAGTATTTATTTGATGGTGGTGGAGCAGGTCCATATGGCTGCAGCCCATTTTGGCCACATCAGTAAGACTGAGTGAGGTAGGTGTATGGATATAGTCTATAAAACTCCCACCTGAGAAAATGCAAGGAGCTCTTATTTTTAAGCAGATATTGTTTGTGCAGCTTGTTTGGCAATCAATCATGAACTACCTGTGACATTTCTTCTCTTGTTATCTGGAATTGGTATTTAAGTCTATAAATCCACTCACCCCACCCCTCGGGGCTCTGCTCCTCAGTTTCCAAGGTGACACAGCTAGCTGGCAGGTAGACTAACCCGTGCTGAGTTGTTAGTTGATACCATAGGAGGCAACTCTGAGTAATGCCAGGCATTTTAAACCTAGTAACATTCAGGCTTCTTTTGAGAAGAAAAAAATATTTCCGACCCAGAGTAATGACCTAGATAATTTTAAGTTATAACATCAGTTCAGTAGGTATGCAGAACATTTGAGTGTACAGGGTGTGTTACATTACTTTATGTACTTTCATTCAGACCAAATAAGACTCTGAGCTCTTAATCTGCCAGGCCTGCAGGACATTGAATCTTATTACTGTTCTCTGAATCTCAGCTAACATATCTACTAAAGGTTGTGCAAAGGTCTTGGGAGAGTCTTAGGGACAAAGCACATAAGCCTTTGGTCCTGCTATGTATCAGTGAGGTGGTCTTGTCCAAGTTCTCAAGGCAAGTTAAAGTCCACTTCTCTGCTCCCTCAAGACCATGTCTGGGGACCAGAAATCCCTAGGATCCAATTCTCCAAGGTGTGCTATGCACCCATTTATCCCATCTCCTGCGCCTCATCATGATGGGGAGTGGGCATGGATTTCTACTACGTGATGGACCTTCAGAGATTTTTCTCCTTCCACAATTGGGTAAGTCTGACATCATTTTTTCTATTTCTTCCTCTCTCCCTAGTAAGGGCCTTTGCCTCCTTCCATCCCCCTCTTGTATACTCAGCATATTTCCTTCGTCAATGAAGTTTTTATGGAAAGCTCTGTGTGATGTGTTCATCAAGCAGATTCAGTACGGCCCCACAAATACTCCTGATGTGAGAGAACACAAAGTGCCCCAATTACTGTGTGGAATGGAAGTGGTGGGCAATACAGACCACAAAACACAACATCTCAGTAAATCCTTTTATCTCTTGTACAACCATAAAAGTAAGTAAATGTTTTTTAATGCCTCTGCCTCTTAACACAAGAATAAACATAATAAAATTATTAATCAGAAACAAATACACACTCCAATAAAATTTATATATTTTTTTCCAATAAAATTTATATTAACAATGTTGCTCATGTATGATGATGGTATTTGAAAAAAAAAATTCAGTCCATATGCACATGGCTCTGACTCCAAGGCATGGGCCTTTGGAGGTCAGCATGAGTGTACTTTGTGGTGACCTCTTTTCAAATAATCAGCTGTGATGTGATTTGGACTTTACATTGTAATCATTATTTACATAATAAACATGCTGTGCTCTTTCACCATTATTTTGAGACAATTAAAGTAGTACCAGTTGTAACCAGCTCCATTACCAACCTTCACACAAGCTTAGACACAGAAATCATGTGATAATGTCTGGTTTTTAGATGGCCATTAACATAAGCCCGTATATACTCATCATTTCAAAGACCGTTGCAGTACAGACAGAAAATTCAGAAGTTTTTGGATTGAATGCTTTGAATTCTGGCCACCTATGAATCCTAGGCCCATGGAAGCCAGTTTGGAAACATTGCTATGGTTGCATGAGTATGAGCTTGAGTCAGAGCTGAATTTGAATTCTGCCTCAGTTTCCACCTCTATAACATAGTAGTGATAATACTTACCTTCTGTATTAGTTTGTTAGTGCTTCCATAATAAAATACTAACAACTGGGTGGCTTAGAACAATAGAAATATATTATCTCACAGCTCTGGAGGCTAGAAGTTTGAAATCAAGGTGTTTGTAGGGCTGTGCTCCTTCTAACGACACCACAGAAGGATCTTCTCCATGTTTTTCTCTCAGCCTCTGGTGGCCTCACACATTCCCTGCTTGTAGATAGATTCCCTGCTTGTAGATAGATCACTCCAATCTTCCATGTTCACATGGCATTCTTCTGTGTCTTCACATCATCTTCATCTTCCCTCTGTGGGTGTCTGTCTCTTGTCCAAACTTCCCCTTTCTATAAAGACACTGGTCATGGGATTAGCACCCCCTGTGACCTCACTTTAATTTGATTACCTCTATAAAGACCCTGTTTCCAAATGAGGTCCCATTCTGAGGTACTGGGAGTAGGCCTTCAACACCTTTCTTAGAGGCTGGGGACATAATTCCAACCATAGCATCATCCTTTGCTATTCTCCAGATTAGAGATAATGGATATAAAATGCCAAGCTCAATTTTTAGGGGTGCCTGGGTGGCTCAGTCAGTTAAGCTTCAGGCTCTTGGTTTTGGCTCAGGTCATGATCTTGTAGTTTGTGAGTTTGAGCCCTGCATTGGGCTCTGCGCTGTCTGCGGATTCTCTCTCCCTCTCTCTCTGCCCCTCCCCCTGTTCATGCTAGCTCTCTCTCTCTCTTTCTCTCTCTCAAAATAAATAAATGCACTTTATAAACTTCCTGGCTCATTTTAAATTCTTAATAAGGAGCAGTAAGTATGTTCATAATAGGATGGCTCATTGCCCCTCCCAGAGACAGTTCATGATGACATTTACATTCAGCATAAGGGCTGTATGTAGTTAAGGATTTCCAACACTACGATGTATCAGTGAGAGAAAGGCTCTTTATTATAGATCAAATTCCACTAAAATGTTTATGTACTCTCAAGGCTAAAGCTGTCACATTTCTTTATCTACCATGTTAGTCTTCAAAAATCTCTTTGGACCAGATTGTGAATCTTTTGATCTCATTCACTATTCTATCTCCGCTATCCAACAGCTGCTGAGCAAATACCAGCCCCTCAGCCCTTTCAGTTTAGGTTGTGAGTTTCTTTTCCTTTAAAGAAGCAGCCTGCTATCTATCTATCTATCTATCTATCTATCATCTATCTATATCTATATGTGTGTGTGTGTGTGTGTGTGTGTGTGTATTCTTCTTTACTTTTGTTCTTTCATTGAATTTTGGCACTGAATCTGATTCTCCCACAAATTAAGAAAATTAATGCCAAGCTAGGGGCAGTGAAATGTGGAACCTAGAAAGAAAACTTTGAAGGAAAGTGAATATGTGTGATTAACTTTTGTGGGTGTGTCCAGCTGTGTCCAAAGTCTTTGAAAGTGTCTGCATTTTAGTACTGGGCTGTCATATTCCATGCAGATTAGAGTCCCAAGGGAACTCTGAACAGTGGTCCTTGCCTCACAGACATAAAAACGTTCCTTGTGGAGTCTCATGCCCATTAAAGCAAGGAATGGAGCCTAGCTCATCACACTGGCTGAGGTTTTTTATGTGGTGGAGGGAGAGTGGGGGACCAGCTTTATAGAATACCCTATCAGGTAGATACACATTTGACACAAGAATGCTGAGTTATCAAGTTTTCTCCAAGGGCAACCATATATCTTGGGAATCCAGAGCCAAATTATATTTGACATTTCATTTAAAGCCTGAGACATCTTGATGTTAAACCAGAGTCTAAGAGTGCTAAAGTACGGGGCCGTTCAATTTGACAGAGCGGATGTTTCTATTCCTATCTCACCTGCATGGGTAATAGACAAGTCCTGATAGTTCTTCCTTATTTCATCCAGATGAAAATCACTGAGTTAGCTCTTTGCTGAAATGACACTAGCTCAAAGTTATTTTCTCTCTGGCAGTGTGCAGAGAGCACATCTGGAGCCATTCGGAAGCTACATTGGGGCTGGTATTATTTATGCAGCGGGTAACAAAGCTATATTTACTTGGCTTACATTCTGGATTGAAGAGGTGTAGGTGTGTGTGAGTGGGAAATACATGAACCAGACCCTTTGGGTGACATTTCCTCCAGATGAAAGAGGGAGGGGAGAGGGTGGAGTCTGGGAGAATTGCCGTTAATCCAGGGTGGCAGTGATTTCCATATCCCGCTTTCCTTTTTAGGAGAATTTTGCACTACTTGTCCTTGTGGGTGTTGGAAAAAGGGCAGGGAGGACAAAAAGGGACAACAGGAAGGCTATTTTAGCCCAGTGTTTTTGACAATATGTGGAAATACTTTGTTGTGTAAAAATAAGAAAAATTTAGACACAGTAAGTTAGTATGGTGGTATATAACATGTAGATAATTCATAGATAAAGAAATGTGTGTATGTGTTCAATTTTTATTCATATATTTTTGTACTGAGGGAGTGCGGGGTCAAAAACATTTGGAGATAACCAGCCAATGGCCCGTACTGGTTGTTCTGTTTATTGCCTTAGGAAATTACAAAAACAGAGTCAGCCCATCTGCTAGTCAGGAATTATTTTAGGAGTACCTAGTATGTAAACAGTCCTGTGCTAAACTTTACAATAGAAACAGAGAAGCATGCATGATGGGCTTCACCCTCAAAATGCCCCATAAGGGGAAAGAGGGAGAGGGATAGCCTGAGTCCCTGGAAAGTTGCCAAGGACTATGAACATGCATCCGTGTATCCATGCCCATGGTCTGCGTCAAGCCTCCCAAGTAGCAGGGGATCCAGAATAGTGGGTGAAGGAGTGAGTGACCAAGTAAATAAACAAATGAAAAAGTGCTTTGTCAGACTGAAGCTGAAGGAGAACTCAAAACACATCGGGCTACAGTGGTCACACGGAATTCTTGGACGCAAAGGAAAAGCTTAGGAGCTGTGAATTCTGTTTTATCTGTGAAATTCTCCAGGTGCAGCCAGTTTCGTTTCCAGAGACCCCAAACAGGACCCACTGGCAAAAAAAGGCTTCTTGAAGAATGAGAGCAGACACATCAACCCTCAAACACCATCTGTCATGGTACCTCTGTGCTCCTCTCTTTTTAAAAATGTTCCTATCATGTTACAGCCCAATGTTACAGCACCAGTAGAGGTGTATTGTTGAATTTTAGAGAAAACAAAAAACAACAGCACATTCTCATCATCCAGAAGTCAACATGGTTAGCACCTTATTACCTATCCATCTGTGCATATTTATACCAAAATGAGATCATACTGTATATACTTATCTGCAACCTGCTCCTTTTTTCAGTAATGATGTCCACCTTTCCATTTTATTAAGTTGCAAACTCACCAAATATTCTCCCAAAGGACACTCACATGACTCTTGTAGTTGGTTTCTCCTGTTATCAGTCCAGGACCACACTGAGTAGGCTGTTATGTCCCATCAGCAGTGGTACACTACAGCTGGCTTGTACTGTGTACAAGGAATTCTGGAAGCTATTTGATATCACACAGGTAGCTTGAAATCACCATTATAGGGGTGTTTACTGCATGGAAATTGGCAAATAGTTACAAATTGGGGCTTTCCCATCATATTGAACTGGTTGTGAAACATTTACTGGCACACCTTTGATGCTGGTATCAGTTAATCTCATGTAGCACTCCCGGCCCTTTCTGTCTTATGCCACTGACTTGTTATGCAGGTCAGTTGTCCCACAGAATGTACTATAATCTGGATTTGTTTGGCTCTCGGTGCCATTTGGCACACACGTCTCTTGTATCTCATGTATTTCCCATATACTGGAAGTTATGCCAGAAAGCTTAATGCAAACGTTTCTGGCTAATTTTAGGTGATTTTTAGAGGTACAATATTATAGTATGCCAGGGGACACATATTTTTTGACCCATCATTAGTGATACTAACAGTGACCCCTGGGTTAAAATAAGGGCAATTTGAACGCTCCATTGTAAAATTACTTTTTTTTTCTCTTGAGACTAGAGAGTAATCTGTTTGGCATTATTTGGCAATGTATGAATGCATTACCTCAAACCATTCACCTACTGGTGTTAACACCAATTGATAATCCTTCCTTGAAGCAGTTAATCTAGTTAGAGTTTCTAAAAGGTTTTAGAAATTCCACCACTGCTCCTTCATTTGCTAGCTGATATTCTGATGTAAAGAACAAATTTCCCGTAGCAAGTGGGCTGTTTTTATTGCCCTGAAACCAGATGCCACCAGAAATGCAAGATAAATGATCAGCTGTTTTACTTCCCAATTTTCAAAGAGAGGAGTTGTGCAAGTACTTACCTCAAATGGTGACAAATGTGATTTCTATGACTTTCTCTTTTATAGTATCATGATGTACTCATTGATTTTTCATTGATTCAATCTGTTTCAACCCACTAAACTCATTATTCTTTTTGAGGTCCAACTTTGACAGGTTGTAGCCTCTCCACATTGGCCCCTGGATCTGTTTGGCATAGTCCCGTTAATCTTTGCAGGTTTGCTTGCTTTCTGATACAGCAAAAGGTCCCAAGCTCATCTTGCTCCTTTTTCTCTCCCAGACTGAATCAGCCATTTCTTCTGGGAGCCTTGGTTTCTTCCCATGGGGAACGGTAATAGAAGCCATAATCTGGGCACCAGGGATATGCACTGCTGTTGAGATTGCATTGCTTCTGGAATCTTTCAGGGGTCTTTGAATATATAATTAAAAAGTCGTGAGCTCATATTCATAATTTAAATTTGACTTTTAACATTGGAATGTTCTTACTCGTTTTACTTGCATTATTTTTATACTGAAAGTTTTGATTCCTAAAACATAATTACTTGTTTTTATATTAAAAAGAGTTTGAAAACACCAATACCAATTTTATAACAGACAGTATAATTACTGAGGAAGGTTTATTTTTGTGTATGTGGTTATTTTTCCTTAGAGTATCTCACACTAAGTCTTTACAATTAAAATACTATGTTTTCAGGTCCTTTGAATTAAATTCTATCACTTTTACCAGTTTGATATATAGTTTCATTTGTTTCCATTTGTTTTCAATTTGAGGCTTTTTTTCCTTATTTAATTTTTTTGAGAAGTTACTATATCAACATAATTCAAAGGTCAGAACAATACAAAATATATATACCAAAGTCTTGGCTTTCATTTCCCCATCATCAGTTTCATGTACTTATTTAATAATTAGCTTCCTATTTATCATTCCAGTATTTATTTTTTTTAATGTATCTCCCCCCACCATAGACTGTGTACATCATTCTGTGTCTTGCTTTTTGTTATTGTACAATATTATTGGCGATCTTTCCATATCAGTACATGAATATTGTCCTCATTCTTTTTTGCCTTTGCAGAGCCTCCCTTTTTAGGAGGTCTATCATAGGTGGAGGAGGTAGAATAAAAGCAGAAGAGGGGGAGTTAGGAAAACAAAAGCCAAACTCTGTTGTTTGGGAACATCAAAACAAGGTCAGAGACAAGGCGAAGTGGGAAAGTCCAGGTTTATTCCAGCTGGGAAGAAGGGCATGTTTGGTACTGAATAATGTTTTCTCAGCTTATACCAGACAGCTACCTTCCTTCTTAGGGGCTTACACTTTCTCCAGCAGCTGAGCCCTGCTTACTCAGTATGACAAGGTACAAGGCTCTCTGTGCTGTGGTAAGCCTGCAAATGAGAAGGACCAGCATTTCTTAGCTAGCATCATGGTGTCCAAAGGATCTGATGATTGATGAGAGGTTGATGACATCAGATTGGGTCTCCTGTTGGAAGGAGACTGATGGTTGGTCTCACTGAAGTTGTTCTTTATGATCAAGTCCTAAAGTTTTGTGCTTAATTGATGAAAATGGACTGATATAGAGTCCAGGAATACCAAGTTTATAGCCATGTTCATTTGTTACTTCATTTATTCAACATATATTTATTGACTGCTATTTTCTAGTAACTTAGCTAGGCTCTGAATATGTAAAGCAAAATAAGATATAATTGTGTTTAAAGGATCTTCTAGTATAGAGCAGGCGTCCCCTAGTGTTTTAAATTTCACCACACCTCAGCACTAAATACTTTTCAACACGCATCCCAATTATCTTTATTTATTCCTAACACTTTGCCACTCTAATGTGAACATTATGAAACTTACACAAAAATACACCTTACAAAGGGTTTATGAAAATATAGTGATGTTTTTTTCTCTCAGGATGGTTTTGTGAAAACTGTTGAATAAAATACCAATGTGATATGGGTTAATGCAACTTGTTAGACATCCAAGTAGAAGTTAGGTTAAAACAGAATTTGTCAAGGGTCTTCTTACCTGGGTATCTAGGTATCAGGATCTTGCCTCTAATGTTTACTTGGAGTTGTCCAGTTCAATTAAACCAAGTGGACTTTTGTATTTTTAAGCTAAGACTCAAGGAGACAATACAAATACTTCTTTTTTTGCGGGGTGTGGGGTGACCATATGTAATATCTACCACCTGTTTAAAGGCAAAAGGTCCTGAAATTGTTATCCAGTTCATCTGCCATAAGAAACTGGTGATGATCCTAATTGGTGTGGTTAAGGGGATAGTTTGGATCCACCTTTGGATTTCTTCTGGATATACCATAGTATTCTGTGAGTTAATGTTAGTGTGTCTTACTCTTGATTCAAAAGTACTATTACTAAGGCATAGTCTAAGCTTAAACATTCAAAATAAAGCCTTTAAATACTTAAACTCTATTAGTTAAGTTTGACGAAGGAGTTTTTGCCTCCCTGGTGGTCTCAGAATTGCTGCCATCAGCTCTGTGATGCTGCAACATTTTGCGACTTGGGTCTTCTTGGCAAGAAGATTCTCTATGAGCTGTGGTGCTTAGGAGTGAGGGTGGGATGGTTAACTCCATTGCAGAAAGACCTCCTTCCTTCTTGAAGTCTTGGTTGAAAAATGAGTTCCCTCATTGTGGAAAACATAAGCACTATGACATTTTCTGCAGACATTATTAAACATTTCCATGGCAACAGTGAATTAGGACACTGAGTTAATCACTCATGCCCAATATTTTGTCAGTTACAATAAGATAGAAATATCAGTGCTAAATCAGAAATGTAAACATTTTTTTTAAACTTCAGGCTTACTGTCTTAAGTTGGAAGAGAAATTGAAAGAAAGTAGTTTTCAAGTGTTCCACAGGAGACTTGTTTTTAGAAGAAATAAAAGAATTTTTTTAATTTCCATGGTTGTTTGTAGGTAAACAAGTGCCACTAAAATGTTTGGAAATCATTTAAAGATATATTTAAATATCTCTTACTCCAGTCCTCAGAATTTACTTTGCAATATTAATTACTTAGCAAAAGTCCCTTCACAGGTAACTTAAAATGAGACTTCAGCCTGAGTCAGAATTCTTCAGATTTGAAGTGTCACAATCCAAATTACAGAAGCCTTGGCGAACTTTGAGGCTTGGTTTAGAGTTAAGCTGACAAACAGCAATGAGCCAAGCCTGGTGATGAAAGAGAAGGCCTCCTAACATAATATCTTGGCAGACTCTCTGTTCTCTCTTTACGGGCTCTGCTTAGCTCTCTCTTGTGAGCCCCATTTGCAATATTAATATAATAACATCCGCATACATATATTTATAGGGTGCTTCTTTTCCAAGGAGGAAAGACATTAAGATTAAGCCAAGTATTTTTATTTCCCCAGCCATATTATGAAAAAACAAAACAAAACAAAAAACAAAAAATAATTGCTTTTCTTGCCTCTGGGATGGAAAGCCTCAGTTATCTACAAGTCACCAGTTTATGCTGGGGATAAAGGTAACTGAAATTAAGCATCATTTTAAACCTCCATACCACTCTTGGGATTAATGAAGACAAGTTTGGAAAGTGAAATTTTCTTGGGGAGCATTTATTCAGCTTTGTGGCGTTAACCAGCAGAGAGGTGGTGCCTTCACTGAGATGGCCGTCATGGCTTGCCACTTGCAGCAGCATCCAAGCATACTTACTGGCTCTTAATTGATACATATGCATGTCCTAAGCACTGTGCACCTGAACCTCCACTTGTAGCCCTTTAATAATTCAACTTACGTTTATTTGTGTGATCGTTTTATGAATGTTTGTATTCCCTTAGGCCACTTGTTCCATCAATGCAGAGACCCTCTCTGACTTACACTCAGTTTCTGCACAGGTGCTAGCAAATAGTAGTGCTAAATACGTATTGGTGGAAGGAAGGAAAGAAGGGAGGAAAGAAGAGAAGACAAGAAGAGCAAGAAAGAGAAGGAAGGAAGGACTGAATTCAAAAGTACAATGTAGCTGTAGTCCTTGAGCTCTTGGTTGAGGCTCTTCAAGTGTTTTGGAGAGATGCGTCTATTTTTAGTTACTAAGAGCCTTCGGATCATGATGGGTAGGGTGACATAGTCCTGTTTGCCTGACTCAGTCCTCGTTTACTCTTAATTGACATGATATAATTATTAATAGTGTGCCTTTGCAGTCTCAAAAGTGTCCTGACTTGGCAGACAGATTATAGTATTCTCCCCCTTATCAACAGGAAATATTTTCCAAGATCTTCAGGATGCCTGAAACTATGGAGAGTACTGAGCCCTGTATACATTATGTTTTTTCCTACACATACATGCCTATGATAATGTTTAATATAGAAAATATGCATAGAAAGAGATTAATGATAATAACTAATAAAAGAGAACAATTATAAGAATATACTGTAATAAAAGTTATGTGAATGTGGTCTGTCTCTCTGGAAATATCTTACTGTACTGTACTCACCCTTCCTGTGATGATGTGAGGTGATAAAATGTCTATGTGATGATATGAGTGAGATGAATAATTTGGGCATCACTGTGACATAGTGTTAAGATACTACCGACCTAAGGATAAATCAGAAGAAGGATCATCTGCTTCCAGAACTTCAAAGGTAACTGAAACCATGGAAAGTGAAGCCACGGGTAAGGAGATGGGGGGTACTGTATACGGTGATGCTAGGGAAGGGGATATGGAAAATGGGATCTGGTGGCATTAAACTATGCTGACTCAGTACTTTTCTGTTTTTATGAAGTATGGGCCCAGACTCCACCCCTCACAGCTTTGTATGAGAGAAAAAGAATTTTCTCTTTACCTGAGTTCTTGGCTGAAACTCCTGGAATAAAACACAGATTAATAAGAGAAAAACAAGTGGAAGTTTGTTAATACATATACTTCATGTATACATGGGAGAGACCCAAGAAAAATGAGTAATCCTAAGAGGTGGCTTTAGAATTTAGGGTTTAACAAGTCTTTTTTTTTTTTTTTAATGTTTGTTTATTTTTGAGAGAGAGAGTGTGAGTGCTGGAGGGGCAGAGAGAGAGAGACACAGAATTGGAGGCAGGCTCCAGGCTCTGAGCTGTCAGCACAGAGTCTGATGCAGGGCCCGAACTCATGAACCACGAGATCATGACCTGAGCCAAAGTCGGACACTTAACCAACGGAACCACCCAGGTGCCTCTAATAAATCCTAAGGAAAAGGGGGCAGGGTATAAACCTCTCAAGGGAGAGTAAATGATTATTAGGGACAATTCTTCCTATCTAGATGACTAGATAGGAAATATGTCCAACAAAGTTTGTCTGGATGTGGTGTTGGACTTCAGTCTCCTCTCCTGTCATAAGACTCAATCCTACCTGGTTGATGAAACTCCTGAGGAGGGGATTTCTGACAACTGTGTCCCTTTTGGAGAATCTGTCTTTAGGCAGATCTGGGGAGTTCAGAGAAGGCCTCTCCCTACATTTGCTGTTAGGTGCCTACAGCTCAAAATAATTTTTTAAAGTGGAATATTTTGGGGTGACACATTCTGCTGCCCCTTCAACTTGCACTCCTTTAACTGACCCCATGTGCGTTGCTGCTCTACAAGAACGTTTGAATGAAAATATTTATATCATTTGACCACCTTTTGGTTCTTCCAGCATACACGGTCTGTCTCCAGTTTCTTAGCCATCAAACGGAAGTGAAGCAGCTGGAAGAAGTGGTATGTTCCAAGTGTCTCAGTGATTCCCTTGGTCCTCACTTGTTTGTGACTTTCTGTAGCAACCAGAGTGCTTATTTTCACTGCCGGATAAGAGCAACGGAGAGAGAAATGAGAGCCAGCGTTGGTTTGTACAATATGAACACATGAGGACAAAAAAGAAACCCTTCGTTAAGTTACCTGAATGTCTTATTTATTTAGCTTCTGTCATTTAGATGGGGGATTTGGAAATAGCCAAAACATTCTGATCTTCCACTGTTTATTTAATTATTTTTCTCACCATATGTAACTAGTACTCCTCTGACTTCATGCTTCTGGAGGGGCAGCAAAGCCAGACCCGCTAAGGGTTCAGTTGCAGCTCATTGTGAACAGAATTAACGCCTGAGTGCAAATGAAGCCATAGCTTGTCCCATCCTCAGTTTGGCAATGAAGAAATCAAGGCTCAGAGAGGTTAGGTGACTTGTTGAAGGTCACACAGCTGCGCAAGACTGAGTAGACTGCAGACCAAACATGGATCGCCCTCTGATTTCTGATGCTCTCAGTGTGAGGGGACGCCAGAGTTCTTGCTTCAGAAGGAATGTGCTGAAGCAGGATAATTGAGGAGCATCACACCAGGCTCTGAGAGGGATTTGCAGCCATCATGGGAAATTTGGGTGCCTGGCCGAAACTGACCTCAGTCAATCACTGTCTCTTTCTCTGGCTATTGGGAAGGAGGGGGTGGAATTTTTTGCTTATGGCTATAGTTGCAAGTTATGGGTTTGTATTTTGAACAAATACATTTTTTCTTCTTAAAAATTTTTGTTTCTGGTAAGGTTAGATTGGGCACTTGGTTTGTCGTATCCAGCACCAGGGAAAGAACATGGCTTCTCCCTTCAAGCCTGTATGTAGTTTCCAGCCTCTGCAATTTTATGTATCTCAGACCAAGTAGTCCATACATCTTAATTATGCAATTATTTGAAAGATTCCAATATTGTCTACTTCTCAGAGGTCTCTGGAATACACACCATACCCCCTCCGATTAGGGGTGATTAGGGGTGATTAGAGAAATACCTGATATCAAACTGTTTTCACATTTCCTTCTGTATCGATTGTCCAAAAGGTGATTATTGTGGCTGCTCAGCTGGCTGTTCTCATTAGGAATCCATTGATTGTAGGCTGGTTATGGTTCCCCACGCCAGGCTAAATGTGCTGCTTTCGATTCATAGTGTGAGGCAGCCAGATAAGAAAAAGGAAAATGAAAGCCAGCATTTTATTGTCTAAGCTCTGGTTAAATTGCTCCACCTTCTCGCTACTTTCCCAGCTCCCTCCCACCAAAGAAACAACGTTAATTAGTCTTTTCAGCTATGCAGTCTTTGGAAGCAATACTCTTGATCTATTGAAGGCTGCATTATTAAAATTATCTGCTGTGTCTGTCCTTAATAAGGTCAAAGAAGGAATCTATGAAAGCTGATTCATCACAAAGGCCCTGGGGATGCACATCATTGAGAAAGCCAATTTTATTTTCCTACTCCAAGAGAGAATTGGGTTGCAGCCTCCCTTGCTTATCAGAAGTGCAAAGCCCAGAGAATCCACCATTAATTTGGAGAAAGCCCTAATCAGTCCATCTGGCCTTTTTTTGTGGAGGGTTCCTCAAGACCAGGCCACCTGTGGAGGATGAAGTGGTGAGGGAGGATTTTAACTCTCTAAGTGAATGATAATTCCTCTCCGGAGATGCTTGTCGGAATAGATTTCCCTGTGAGCTCTCAGCTTACACTTCTTTAATAGTTATTAATGCCACTGTATTGGTGATACTTTTCTACCCTGATAAAATCTCTCCAAAAAGGATTGCTATCACATGCATTCAACAGGATTTAGGAAGGCAAGATGCAGGGAAAGAGAATTGATTTTCCCTCTTTTAGTCGAGGACAATGATCGGTGTGTCTTATAGCACAAAGTCTGTAAATTACTTCAAAATTGCATGGGATGTTTTTCATAATGTGGAGACTCCCATCTTGGTCACTTTACCTTAATTTGTGTGTTGTTAAAGAAGAGTTTGTTTCCTATTTCTCTAAGAAATTGAAGTTCTGGAATTTGGGGAACAACCAGTGTAGGAAAAAAATGGTGTTTGGCTCCCTACTGCACCAGGCACATCGTAAGCAATCAGTGAATATTTGTGGACTTGTGGATACACTGCCAAGATTAAACGTTAAAATTTCCCATGAGTCATTTCAATACAGCTCCCGTTCACAGTAGGTAATGAGAGCTTGATCTTTAACATAATTCATTTCTTAAATAAGTGTAATTATAAAACTATGGAATCTGAGTACTGGAGGTTCTGTGAACTCTCCTTCACATCAAACTCAGGCAGCAACTGAGAAGTCCTCATCCAGCCTCTGGCTCTGGGGTCACAGTAAATTTTCCCCCCTTTACAGACCTGCAGTGATATTCCTAGAATATGTGTACAATTTTGGTCTGACCCCTAGCCAAATAATAGGAATGTTAATAAAATGAGCAGCAAAGTTATTATTATTCAAAGCCTTGAAAGTAATAGATTCCTCTTGGGTGAGAATGCTGTGGTCATAAAGGTTTTTATTCGGCTTATATCTAGAACTTTCAGGAGGGTTCCAGGCCCTTTGCTTGGAGTGTAAGGTATGAAGGTCCCTAAACTACGGCTTCTATCCAGTCAGTCCAGTTGACGATATTAGTAAAAGGTTATGTTGCATAGAGGAGATAAAAGGATTTCCCAGTTGGATGCACCATAGAATACAAAAAGATTCTAGTCTGTTTTGGAAATTTTGGCCTGCATGAAAGCAAGTGGCTGGAGAAAGTATGAGAAGCAAGAAGGAGCCAGGCCTTCCAGGATCTGATAGATCAAACTGTGGATATTGGGGAGATTGTGTGGCTGACAGAAGATTCAGACCTGGGATGACAAGATCATCCTTGCCATTTACAAAGTTTGTGGCTCTCCATAAACCCAAAGGGAAAAAAAAAAGGCAGGAATTCACGCTATAGTAAGTCCCACATCGAAAACATCCTGAGATCCAGCCTTAGCCATTACATTATTCTCCTGAGGGCTTTTTGTGTTTCTTCTCAACCATTTCAATAACAAACGTGGAGGACACATCCCTGTTGGGAGACCACTAATGTTTATTTCTCAGTGCCAATGTCACAGGGAAAAATATCATTTTATGTGACTCTAGGAAAATTGATCTTCAGATGGAATAAAATATCCTACACGTACTCCTCATTTGATTTCTGATTTACATAGTAGCTCTGTGTTCAGCAAGGAACACCCTGCATGGCTTCCTGATGCTGACCTGGATTTTACTTAGAGCTGCCCTAAATTGTGTTATGCTGGTATACCTCTTGTTCAGTATTCAGTCTTGCTCCTCTGTAACTTAATATTATGATTTATTTCTGACTTGGCTTTCCTTTATCAAATGCTGACTTTTCCTAAGAGGTTCATGTGGAAATATGCTGCATGGCGGGAAAAAAAAAAAAAAAGAGCACAGTTTGGCCTCAGGGAAAAAACATGAATAGTGACCCAGGGACATGAATACAGGGCAGAAGAGATGGTGCCGTGGGTATATCAGCAACGAACAAAATTAACTCACTGCTTTGCCTCTTGCATGTAGATGTTGTGCAGCGACTATAGACTTTACCACAGAAAATAAAGTTAGGTTGTATTTGTCTGCCAACGACCTGTTCTTTTAACCTCAAAGTTCCAAAATTTGCTTGGAAACTGACACTTTCATTTTTTTTTTTATTTATATATGAAATTTGTTGTCAAATTGGTTTCCATACAACACCCAGTGCTCATCCCAAAAGGTGCCCTCCTCAATACCCACCACCCACCCTCTCCTCCCTCCCACCCCCCATCAACCCTCAGTTTGCTCTCAGTTCTCAACAGTCTCTTATGCTTTGGCTCTCTCCCACTCTAACCTCTTTTTTTTTTTTCCTTCCCCTCCCCCATGGGTTCCTGTTAAGTTTCTCAGGATCCACATAAGAGTGAAACCATATGGTATCTGTCTTTCTCTGTATGGCTTATTTCACTTAGCATCACACTCTCCAGTTCCATCCACGTTGCTACAAAAGGCCATATTTCATCTTTTCTATTGCCACGTAGTATTCCATAGTGTATATAAACCACAATTTCTTTATCCATTCATCAGTTGATGGACATTTAGGCTCTTTCCATAATTTGGCTATTGTTGAGAGTGCTGCTATGAACATTGGGGTACAAGTGCCCCTATGCATCAGTACTCCTGTGTCCCTTGGATAAATTCCTAGCAGTGCTATTGCTGGGTCATAGGGTAGGTCTATTTTTAATTTTCTGAGGAACCTCCACACCGCTTTCCAGAGCGGCTGCACCAATTTGCATTCCCACCAACAGTGCAAGAGGGTTCCCGTTTCTCCACATCCTCTCCAGCATCTATAGTCTCCTGATTTGTTCATTTTGGCCACTCTGACTGGCGTGAGGTGATACCTGAGTGTGGTTTTGATTTGTATTTCCCTGATAAGGAGCGACGCTGAACATCTTTTCATGTGCCTGTTGGCCATCCGGATGTCTTCTTTAGAGAAGTGTCTATTCATGTTTTCTGCCCATTTCTTCACTGGGTTATTTGCTTTTCGGGTGTGGAGTTTGGTGAGCTCTTTATAGATTTTGGATACTAGCCCTTTGTCCAATATGTCATTTGCAAATATCTTTTCCCATTCCGTTGGTTGCCTTTTAGTTTTGTTGGTTGTTTCCTTTGCTGTGCAGAAGCTTTTTATCTTCATAAGGTCCCAGGAATTCACTTTTGCTTTTAATTCCCTTGCCTTTGGGGATGTGTCGAGTAAGAGATTGCTACGGCTGAGGTCAGAGAGGTCTTTTCCTGCTTTCTCCTCTAGGGTTTTGATGGTTTCCTGTCTCACATTCAGGTCCTTTATCCATTTTGAGTTTATTTTTGTGAATGGTGTGAGAAAGTGGTCTAGTTTCAACCTTCTGCATGTTGCTGTCCAGTTCTCCCAGCCCCATTTGTTAAAGAGACTGTCTTTTTTCCATTGGATGTTCTTTCCTGCTTTGTCAAAGATGAGTTGGCCATACGTTTGTGGGTCTAGTTCTGGGGTTTCTATTCTATTCCATTGGTCTATGTGTCTGTTTTTGTGCCAATACCATGCTGTCTTGATGATGACAGCTTTGTAGTAGAGGCTAAAGTCTGGGATTGTGATGCCTCCTGCTTTGGTCTTCTTCTTCAAAATTACTTTGGCTATTCGGGGCCTTTTGTGGTTCCATATGAATTTTAGGATGGCTTGTTCTAGTTTCGAGAAGAATGTTGGTGCAATTTTGATTGGGATTGCATTGAATGTGTAGATAGCTTTGGGTAGTATTGACATTTTGACAATATTTATTCTTCCAATCCATGAGCAGGGAATGTCTTTCCATTTCTTTAAATCTTCTTCAATTACCTTCATAAGCTTTCTATAGTTTTCAGCATACAGATCCTTTACATCTTTGGTTAGATTTATTCCTAGGTATTTTATGCTTCTTGGTGCAATTGTGAATGGGATCAGTTTCTTTACTTGTCTTTCTGTTGCTTCATTGTTAGTGTATAAGAATGCAACTGATTTCTGTACATTGATTTTGTATCCTGCAACTTTGCTGAATTCATGTATCAGTTCTAGCAGACTTTTGGTGGAGTCTATCGGATTTTCCATGTATAATATCATGTCATCTGCAAAAAGCGAAAGCTTGACTTCACCTTTGCCAATTTTGATGCCTTTGATTTCCTTTTGTTGTCTGATTGCTGATGCTAGAACTTCCAGCACTATGTTAAACAACAGCGGTGAGAGTGGGCATCCCTGTCGTGTTCCTGATCTCAGGGAAAAAGCTCTCAGTTTTTCCCCATTGAGGATGATGTTAGCTGTGGGCTTTTCATAAATGGCTTTTATGATCTTTAAGTATGTTCCTTCTATCC
>NW_024412397.1:31883293-31941206 GCF_014898765.1 Herpailurus yagouaroundi | reverse complement strand
ATGTCGTGCAGAAGATCGATTCAAGTTACGTCTGAAGGGAGTTCTCTGTGCCTCTTGGATTTCAATGCCTTTTTCCTTCCCCACTTCAGGGAAGTTCTCAGCTATTATTTCTTCAAGTACCCCTTCAGCACCTTTCCCTCTCTCTTCCTCCTCTGGGATACCAATTATGATATATTATTTCTTTTTAGTGTATCACTTAGTTCTCTAATTTTCTCCTCATACTCCTGGATTTTTTTATCTCTCTTTTTCTCAGCTTCCTCTTTTTCCATAACTTTATCTTCTAGTTCACCTATTCTCTCCTCTGCCTCTTCAATCCGAGCCGTGGTGGTTTCCATTTTGTTATGCATTTCGTTTAAAGCGTTTTTCAGCTCCTCGTGACTGTTCCTTAGTCCCTTGATCTCTGTAGCAAGAGATTCTCTGCTGTCAGCTATACTGTTTCAAGCCCAGCGATTAATTTTATGACTATTTTTCTAAATTCACTTTCTGTTATATTATTTAAATCCTTTTTGATCAGCTCATTAGCTGTTGTTATTTCCTGGAGATTCTTCTGAGGGGAATTCTTCAGCTTGGTCATTTTGGATAGTCCCTGGCGTGGTGAGGACCTGCAGGGCACTTCCCCTGTGCTGTGGTGTATAACTGGAGTTGGTGGGCGGAGCCGCAGTCAGACCTGATGTCTGCCCCCAGCCCACCGCTGGGGCCACAGTCAGACTGGTGTGTGCCTTCTCTTCCCCTCTCCTAGGGGCGGGATTCACTGTGGGGTGCGGTGGCCTGTCTGGGCCACTTGCACACTGCCAGGCTTGTGATGCTGGGGATCTGGCATCTTAGCTGGGGTGGGTAGGCAATGTGCACAGGGGCAGGAGGGGCAGGCTTAGCTTGCTTCTCCTTAGGTGATCCACTTCAGGAGGGGCCCTGTGGCAGCAGGAGGGAGTCAGATCTGCTGCCGGAGGTTTGGCTCCACAGAAGCGCAGAGTTGGGTGTTTGCGGGGAGCGAGCAAGTTCCCTGGAAGGAACTGGTTTTCTTTGGGATTTTGGCTGGGGGATGGGCGGGGGAGATGGCGCTGGCGAGCACCTTTGTTCCCCACCAAACTGAGCTCTGTTGTCAGGGGGCTCAGCAGCTCTCCTTCCCTTTGTCCTCCAGCCTTCCCGCTTTCTGAGCAGAGCTGTTAACTTATGACCTCCCAGCCGCTAAGTCGCGCTTGCTGTTGGAACACAGTCCATCAGGCCCCTCCGCTTTTTGCAAGCCAGACTCGGGGGCTCTGCTTGGCCGGCGAGCCGCCCCTCCGCCCTGGCTCCCTCCCGCCAGTCCGTGGAGCGCGCACCGCCTCGCCGCCCTTCCTACCCTCTTCCGTGGGCCTCTCGTCTGAGCTTGGCTCCGGCGACTCCGTTCTGCTAATCCTCTGGTGGTTTTCTGGGTTATTTAGGCAGGTGTAGGTGGAATCTAAGTGATCAGCAGGACGCAAGGTGAGCCCAGCGTCCTCCTACGCCGCCATCTTCCCTCTCCGACACTTTCATTTTATCATGGCCCACTGAACCAAGTTTTAAGGTATGTGGTGGCTCTCATCCTACCTAAAAAGCAAATACTACTTACAGTATACTTCTGAATGATTTCAAAGAGCTCAAAGGTAAATGACTCAGAGATAGATTAAAATGTCCCTTGAAATACACCCAAATTTAACAATTAGGAGAAGGGTTCTTGAATAAACACATCAAGAGGGTTGTTGAGCATATATAAGCTTAAATGGTCCATATTTTGAAAAGGCGGTGAGTCTATGGCCTGTTTTCAGGGGCTGAGTAGACGGCACAGTAAGTAAAAATGGCAGCAAGGTCATTTGTTTTATCAATTCATTTATTGAATAAATTTTATCATTTATTCAGTTAAGCAGTAGGGATTCTCTCCTACCAAGAAGGACTTAGGTTAGACTAAGAACAATAAGAACAACAGAAGATAAGAAAGCGTTACCATTCAAGAGTATGAAATCGCTTCTCTCAGTCTTTTGGGATTGAAGACATTTTTGTTGGTACTGTGAAACTAAAACATTCCCTAAAAGAGCAGATAAGTAGATGGCTCCTAATGTATCGCCCAGGGCTTATGGTTTCCTATTATTTGACTAACATCCCCTTGGATGTTTCTAAATCACTTCTTCCAATTTCTCCAGTGTTCAGAAACCTACTGGATAGAGTGAGGTGTTCAGGAGTGGGTTCAAATCCTGACTCTGTCATTGGCTTGCTCTCTTAATCTTGAACAAGGTGCTCAGTATCCCTGAGCCTCAGTTTCCATATCCATGAACGAGGAGTAGTGAAACACCAGCCTTGTTAGGTTGCTCTGTGTGTTGAATGAAGTAATAAGGGAAGATGCTTAGCTGGCATTGTAACAATCTCTATTCAACATTCTTGGCGTGCAGGCTCATCACTTACCTCTTCCTAACACAGCTCATGCAGTCTCTACTGGCTGTTGTATTTTCCAGTCTATGAATACCCTTGGCATTGTCCCCATATCTGTACTTGTTCCACATTATTCTCCCGTCTGTGGAACCTCCAGTGACAGTGCAGTCTTTCTAGAGAGTCTCTGAAGTAGAAACATTACCAGTCCACGCTGAATATAAAAATAGACTGTTAGCAAAAAGAAAGACTGAATGCGATTGAAGATGAAATTCTGCATTTCCTAGGGACGTACAGGAATAGAAAGTACTTATTTATTATTTAAAACCAGGTTAAAGTTCAAGTATGTTTCTGTCACTATTCTGGCTGTCCTAATTATACAGAGAGTCTTGGTTCCCCACTGAGGCTGAAGCTTCTATGTGATGGTCAGTGCTGCTCCTTATTGTGGTTTTCCCAGGGCCTCTCCTGGGACAGGCAGAGGGCTTCCTGCCCTCCATGCTATGAGTCAGACATGACATAAACGTCTCCAAATGGTTCTTCCCCAGAATCC
Source organism: Herpailurus yagouaroundi (assembly GCF_014898765.1). Lineage (NCBI taxonomy): Eukaryota > Metazoa > Chordata > Mammalia > Carnivora > Felidae > Herpailurus > Herpailurus yagouaroundi. Next base: position 31,938,277 of record NW_024412397.1, on the reverse strand, counting down.
TCCTTGCTCGCTCTCTGCGGTCCAGCCAGTCTGTGTGACCTGCAGCCTGCTCTGATGCAGCCCAGCCATAGGTCTCCATGGTGCACGTTGGCTGCTGCTTCTCAGGGTCACTGCCTTGTGGGTGGCCACCCCATTCTATTTCCAGAGTTGTCTTACATCCAGATGGTCTGCAATGTAATTTGCATTTAGAGATCCCTCAAGCTGGGGGCACCTGGGTGACTCAGTCAGTTAAGGGTTCAACTCTTGATTTCAGCTCAAGTCATGACCTCATGGTTGGTGAGTTCAAGCCCTGCATTGGGCTCTGTGCTGACAGCGTGGAGCCTGCTTGGGATTCTCTCTCTCTCCCTCTCTCTGCCCCTCTGCCACTCACTATCTGTCTGTCTTAAAATAAATAAATAAATAAATAAATAAATAAATAAATAAACAAACATTAAAAAATATATTTTTATCAATCCCTCAAGCTGAAATACTTTTGGAGATAACAATTGTAAACACACCACTTTCCTGGGTTATGCCACCTTGTCCCCATTCAAATGCACATGCTCCTGGGGAGGATACATGTCAAGCCATCTTTCCATCGTCCATAGTGTTAATCTCAGACCAAGCTGAGACGAGTTTGTGATAGGTGTGAAAGGGAGGAAAAATGTACAAGGGGGTGAGATGGTTAATATGGGAGATGTCCGTGAAGGGAATGGAGAGAGGATTTGGGACAGGCACACACACACAGAGGTAAGAAAAGAACCAAACCAAATGCCTCAGATGGCACGGTTTTGCCTTGAGCTGGCCCTGCTTGCCACAGAGCAGCCAAAGGTTTTCACAATGCTTCAGCCATGGTAGTAGCCACCTGTCCTTCTCATTAGGAGCAGAATCCCTTATTGTTAGTGGTAGATTCCACTTATGTGTAAGGTAGAAGTCCCTTGCTAGAGCAAGCCTTTGCAGAATGGTGTTCAGGTTTTCAGAAAAGCCCAGCACCAGCGTATTTCTTATCAGCTTTGAAGGTTATAATAAATCCCTCCTTCTGTTAATTCATAAATCCTGTAACCACATGCCACTTTTGGGCCATATGCTTTCCTTCCTCCCTCTAACCCTGGGAAAGATCTTTTACATCCAATCTCTGTAGATATCAGAATGTGAAATCGGGTATGGTTATCTTGCTCCTCTAATCAGAAGGTCAGCAGTTACCTGGGGCTTTTCCATCTGTCCTCCAGCTGAACACTGGCATTTAGTAAATCAAAAATTGGTTACAAATTAGCAAAGCTGACTGGCTCAGTGAGATCCAGCCTGGAGACTTTGTGGAAAGGGTGGAGGTTTAAATATGGTTTGAAGGGAGATTCTAGGTGAACTCTATTTGTCAAAGCCGTGGAGTAGCAGCGTAGGAGATGAGAGATGTTCTCCTGGGGAAAAGTGTCAAATCACATGGGGAATGGGAATATTTCACAGGGTGATTATTGAATTTTGAGCATCGCTCTGAGTGGATTAGGTGTAATTTTTTTTTCAGATACAAGGAAGTAGCTGGCAACAATTTTCTCAGAAGTGTTTCAGTTTAGAAATCAGTAGGAAAGCCTCTCCTGCATTTCCAGCAGTTTGCCAGGTCCTAGAGTGATACAGGGTAAGTTTCAAAGTACATAGAAACACACATGTGAAATAATTTGCAAATAATAATATGAAAACCTATGTGGTGTGGATTACAGATGCATTAGGAGCTCTAGAGAGGGCGTGAAGGACAGTGTCAGCTGAAGAAATTGCAAGGAAGCTTCACAGAGAAACCAGGTCTTTGTGCTGATGCCACACAAATTTCTGTTCCAGAGGTAAGAAGAGAGGGGGCAGGGAAAGTAAGTCTGTCCAAGTGGAGCTGCAGGTAAGTGCTGGGAAATGGCTGGGGAGGGAGGATGTTGGTGGTCACTGGAAGCCCGGCCAAGACATTTGGAGTTGATACAAATCAAAAGGGTCTCCCGGTGTTTCTCGAAAATAATATAAAAGATAAATGGGGTGCTTTAGTACACATCTGGCCTTTGGAGTTGAGATTGGGAAGGAAGCCCAAAAAGGATTAGCATAATAATCCAGGCAGGACTTGATGGGACTGACCTGTGAGGAGGATGAGGAGGATGTGGAGAGAAAACAGTTTTGCAGAGGAAAATGTCAGTGAAAACCCGTAGTAATGCATCACAGGACAGACAACTGTAAATGACTGACAAACTTCCAACCTTCGGGGGAGGGAAATACAGTACTTCTGGCAGTGGCGAGGGGCTTCTCCACTGGAATGTCTCCATTCCAGCCAGGTTTCTCTGTCTCCATGTAAAGCCAGACTCTGAGATTTAAGAGCCCTGGCCTTCTTTGTTGCGAAGGACTTGGAGCTCCCTGGCCACTTGCACCTGTTTTGTACATGCTGGGAAGCAGGTGCAAAAAGTCTGGTGATAGCGGGTTAAGTTCGGTGTGTACCTGGCTGGCCACCCAGTATTTTCATCTCAGAATGGTGGAGTGTTTCCTTTTTCATCATTTTCCTGTGCACATTAATTTGTGTGGAGGGTTTGAAGGAGATACAGAATTTTTCCCTTCAGAATTTACTGCATCTCTTGGCAGACATGTTATGCTAAAGTGCTGTTTGCAAACTTAGGCAGTGGTAAAAGTCACGAACACAATGAGAATATCAGAGGTGCAGATGAATCATGTTGGAGCCGGGGCCTGTTCAGTCTTGGTATTGCCAGAATTTAAGATGTGAGGGAAGAAGGTGGCAGAAAGGGGGAGGGCAGACGAGGGTCAAGGATGTAGGGTCAGGAAGTGAACTAAGCTGAGGAACAGACAGGTTGGATTGAGCAGTTTAGCTGGATGCTGGGGCAAGAAGGAAGAGACTGTTGGTCTGGAACCACCTTTTTTTTTTAACAAATTTGTTTTGGGGGCGGGAGGGGCAGAGACAGAGAGAGACAGGGGATCCAAACGGGCTCTGCACTGACAGCAGAGAGTCCAATGTGGGGCTCAAACTTCACAAAACGTGAGATCATGACCTGAGCTGAGATCGGACGCTTAACCCACTGAGCCACCCAGGCACCCCTAGAACCACTTTTTATGGCAGCACTTACTCATAGTTCTCAGAAGTGTCCAGCCTGGGGAAGCTGAGTGAGGGGCTGACGGTGACTCCTTTGGAGCCAAGCCTACCATTGATGATTTTTCTGAGCTCGTGAGAGAGGTAGTTCTCCTTCAGTGCGGCCTAGGGATTGGGAGGATGTCAGAGCAGAAATGGAATTTCTGATTCACTGTCCTATTTGGTCCCTGTAGCTGAGGCTGAAGGCTCTGCAATGGGGCATGTAACCAGGGCTCTGACTCCCCTTAGCCATCATTTTCACACTTGCAAAAAATGATGTATTTTCCCAAGCGGGCAGGTGGCTGCCTATGGCAACCTTCAGCTAAATGAAAGCATTCTCTTGGTCTCTGGGGAGCTAGATGCTGACAGACGGGCTTCTAGGATTTAGAATTTCCTAGGTTTGTTATTTGAGGCTAACAAAAGAGAAAAATCCATCCTGGATGCAATTAGATCATTTTTTGTTGTCTTCTCCCCCCCACCCAACCCCCACACAAATAGAGGAAAAAATGTGAAGGACAGGAGTTTTAGTGCTGTTGTTGGTAATTTTAAGCCCAGTGTGGATGAGGTAATATAACAAATAAAAGGTCTAGTGTGCTCTCTGAAAAAGCTGTAATGCCATGAATACAATCTGTGCAGGAGGGAGATTCTCAATATATTCAAATAGAGTAAAGGAAAATTTTATTATGATACCATGTAGTAAGGCTCCTGTGCAGAACTAGAAGCTCCCAGAGGAAAGCAGTTTCAGAGCAACTGCCACAGACAGGGAGGGGCATAGCAGGGGGGGAGCACCTGTAAACAGGGTGCCATCCCATGGGTGTGTAATGATTCAATTGTGATACATGTCCTCCCAATATTGATATTGCTAATGAACAGTAGTATATGTGATGACTCCATTTTTAAAATATTAACTTGGTTGAATTATAATTTACCTGCAGTAAAATTCACTAATTTGTTTTTTAATCTTTATTTATTTTTGGAGAGAGACAGAGTGTGAGCAGGGGAGGAGCAGAGAGAGAGGGAGACACAGAATCCGAAGCAGGCTCCAGGCCCTGAGCTGTCAGCACAGAGCCTGACACGGGGCTCAAACTCACGAACCATGAAATCATGACCTGAGCCGAAGTCGGACACTCAACCAACTGAGCCACCCAGGCACCCCAAAATTCATTAATTTTGTAAGTGATGCAATTTGATGAGTTTTGGCAAATGTGTATAGCCATGTATTTACCAATATGATCAAGTGTAGAACAGTTCCATCACCCTAAAATGTTCCCTGTGCCTTTATACAGTGAGTTCCCATCACCCCCCTCCCCGGTATCCACTGGTCTGCTTTCCATCATTATGGTTTCTATGGTTTCAGTTTTGTCTTTGTTTTTCCTTTCTGCTATAACTCTAAACTAACCTTCTAGTTACCACATTGTTTCTATATCTTTGTTAATATTACAAATCTCGTTTTAGCCAAGGCTTTGGAACCTTAGAGCCATTCTGTCTCTTTAAGGTAGTTGTGTAGATTTTCACTTTGATCCATAACGTGGTTTATATGTGATCATAGTTTAGCTCATTTCTCTATGAGCCCTCCCCCCACCGTCCTCCCCCCACCAAGGTTCTTGGTGGGGAGCATCTCATTGTTACCTTTATGGTTTAAGAATTATGGAAGGAGATTATATGTGTATATACGCAGGGAGGCAGGAAAGGGTCAAGAGGAGATGGGGGGCAAGAAGAGGCTGAGGGGAAAAGGACTGAGTATTGCTGATGGAGCAGATCCTGATCCTGGAGGTAGGAAGATGGAATATGTGGCTGGCTTTGGGAAGGGTGGTGGGTGGAGATGCTGCTGCTTCTGGGACAGCAAGTTAGAATAGATCTTGTTAGCAGGTTAATTTAACCTAGAGGTGAAGACTCTAGTCATGTGATGAGAGTGACCAGCATGGATAGACTTGGGGATTCTCAGGAGTGTGCTAAACATTTATAATCGTTTGATGAGATGCAACACAGCAACAACATGGTATTAAAAAAGAAATTTCAAAGGAGCATTGTAGGGTCAGTTGTTCTGTTAGGCATCCGGGCACCATTTTCTATGGGTTCTTCTTTGATCAGGCAGAACCTCGATTCTGCTCAATTAAATTTTTATTAAAAAATACTTTCATATCTGGGGAGCCTGGGTGGTTCAGTTGATTAAGCATCTGACTCTTGATTTCGGCTCAGGTCAGGATCTTACGGTTTGTGGGTTCTAGCTCTGTGTTGGGCTCTGCACTGACAGCACGAGCCTGCTTGGGATTCTCTCTCTCCCTGTCTCTCTCTGCTCTCCCTCCCCTCCCCAAATAAGTAAATAAACTTAAAAAAACCCTTTCATATCTACATAAAAGTGTTAAGAATATTACATTGCACCCATAAGTCCTTCACCTAAATTCAACCCAAATTCACATTTGCTTTTTCTTTATCTCTCCCTTGGATGAAATATCCAAATTATTATTCTTACAGCAATTTTAATAATTATTATCATCTTGCTGAATCATTTGAAGTATTTTGCAGAAGTCATGACTCTTCATCCCTTCAGCCCATGTTTCCCAAGAACAGGGACATTTTTTTAAAATACATAATCATAGTGTAATTCTCAAAATCAATAAATTTAACATTGATGTAATAGTACCAATCTGACATGCAGTTCACATTCAGATTTCTTCCACTACAGGAGCTTACATTTCAAGTGACTCTCCCAAAACCAAAATAGTGTATGATTCAAGAGGATGATAGTGTCACAGACCTATAGGTCATAGGGCTGCTGTTTGGGAGAAGAGGGGTACCCATTGACCACATATATGCTTGGTTTACTGGTAAGTGTCCAAGAAATACTTGTGTAACTGACCCAGAGTACTTGAACATTTGTTAAAAAAATCATTTTCTTGTTTTTCATATTTTTATTCTTAGCTTTGCTTTGGGAGCCCTGTTGGTAATGAGTGAGCAAGTCTGGGCCATTAGCTATTTGGAATACTTCATCTCTGCTCCATTTCTCTAGCGCCTTGTAACAGGCAGGACTATACAAAAGAAAACCCTTTTTTACTGCCCCAATTCATATCAATCAAAGACCAAGGAAAGGATCCTAATATCTTTCTAAAATGTTTTCATTTATCTTGGAGTTTAGTTGTCATAAAAACTGTGTGTTTAAAGCGTCCATTGGGTGTAAATGGTCCCATAAACTCTTGTAACTGAGTGACATGTGATAATGAAAGTACCTTCACAAAGAACAACAAAATGGATCTTTTTTTTATTGTAATCATCAAATAGTGTGCCCTAAGGTATTGATTGAATTATACATAAACCTGATGTGGAGCTATAAAAAGGATGCTAGCATGCTGGTTCAAAACAAACCACACACAGATTAGTCTGCGAGACATAACCTTAATTCTAACAGTATCCAGCTTCTGCTGGATGGGTCACAAGACAAAAATATTTCTGGACAAAAATATCCCCTGTATGTTTGTTTTGATTTAGGGTGTACTGTGAGAAATTTTATCAATCAAAAATAGGAAACGTGTATTCAAACAAGGAAGAGACATTTATTTAGGAGGCAAGAATAAACACACAGGAAGGTGGCTAATGGTCCAGGGTATTTTTTTGTAAGCCGCTATAATGGAGGTAGTGTTCAGAGGAGAACAGGGTTGTCAAGGTGTGTAAAATCTAGGGAATACTTTGTGGAGTATTTGGTGGTTTGACTGAGTATCTAGTTTTGCATATTTTCTACCTTAAATGTTTAACTGTTTTAAAGAAATAAGCAATTTCTTTTCTTTGAATTTTTAATTTTCAGTTGCTCAGTTGAATGTGTACGGTGGGTTGGACAGAGTACTGGGATGTTGGGCTTTGGAATTCTGTTCTTCACTGGTTAATTTTCTCCCTGATAAGGCAACCCTTTAAGCATCCTTATCTGCACAGAACATTCTGGAATGAAAAACATGCTACCCCTCACATTTTTTCTTCACCTTAAATATCTATTTTTATAGTGTATCTTATGCTTTTTCACCTTAATATATCTGCTCATGCTTTCTACTCCTTCTGGAATTCACTGTTTCTCATTTCTGTGTATCCCAGTCCTACCCATCTGTCAAGGTCTACCTCAGATCCTTCTTTGGTGGGAAGGCTGCCCTGATTGCCCCCCTTGGGGATATACTCTCACCTTCTCTAATCTCTTCAAATACTTTTAGCTGTACATTTTCTATGGCCCTTCTCACTTCCTACTTGGTATGATAAGCATGAATAAGTATGTTTCCTGTTTCTTCTGATCTGTCAAGCACATGAGGACAGGACTTGAGCTTGCTTTTTGATGAACCTTTTTTGTCAAATTTGTGAAATTTGTAATGAACTTTATAGATTTAAGAGCAAAATGGTCATGATAGGATATAACATTTTAATGAATTAGTCCAGGAAAAATGCATTTTAAAAATTTGTTGCCCAAACTGATATTTCCGGTCTTTTTAAAAATTCAAGTTAGGTAGCATACAGTGTAGCCTTGGCTTCAGGAATAGAACCTAGTGATTCATCTCTTATGTATGACACCCAGTGCTCATCCCTAGAAGTGCCTTCCTTAATGCCCATCACCCAGTTAACCCATACACCCCACCCCCCATTCAGTCTGTTTTTTTAACACTTAAAGAATCTCAGGGACTCTTGATACTATTGTTATAACTATTAGATGTTATTTACATAGAATTAATCGGCATGGCTTGATCCAAGGTGAAAAAAGTGTAATAGTCTACATCAGAGTTTCTCAACCTCAACACTCTTGACATTGTGGGCCAGCTTGCTTTTGTTATCATTTGTCCTGTGTATTGTAGGATGTTGAGCAGCATTCCTGTTCTCTACTCACTAGATGCCAGTAGCATTCCCTACTCTACTTGTGAAAATCATCAGTACTTATTTTATTGTTTTTACATTTTATTGTATTTTATTTTATTGTATTGTATTTTATTGTATTTTATTGTATTGTATTGTATTGTATTGTATTGTATTGTATTGTATTTTATTTTATTTTATTTTATTTTATTTTATTTTATTTTATTTATGTTATTTTATTTATATTTTAAGTAAGCTTTGCACCCACCATGGGGCTTGAAGTCATGACCCTAAGAGGAAGAGTTGTTCTACTGACTGAGCCAACCTGGTACCCCACCAGTCGTGTAAATTAAAAACATTCCCTGACATTGCCAAATTGTCCCAGGGAGCGAAGTTGTTCCCTGTTGAGAAACAACACTGTGTGATAATTTTGCAGTTGACAGAGAATCTTCCAAGCAGCTTCTCTTCATTTCTGTCTAGCTCTTCCTTTACTTCTTGGTTTATATCTAGCTGCTGTTGTTTTCTGTATTTCTTGGCATTTTATTTACTTGGATTTTTTTTTTTATTTTGCTGTTATAGTACCTTAAGTAATATTTATTTTTTTTAAGTTTTTTTTTAATGTTTATTTGAGAGAGAGAGAGAGAGAATGAGTGGGGGAGGGACCGAGAGAGGGAGACACAGCATCCAAAGCAGGCTCCAGGCTCTGAGCTGTCAGCATAGCTGACACAGGGCTGTCCCCCAACACAGGGCTCGAACTCATGAACTGTGAGATCATGACCTGATCCAAAGTCAGATGCTTAACCAGCTGAGCCACCCAGGTGCCCCACCTTAAGTAATTTTTTAAATGAAAGGTGTATGGATGGTAAAAATAAGTAAAAAGGAACCTTAGAGTTCCTTTTTGGAGGCAGATATACATAAGTAATTTTTTAAATAAAGGGTGTGTGGATGGTAAAAAAAACCCAAAAAGTAACCTTAGAGTTTCTTTTTGGAGGCAGATATACACATATATGCTTAATTTATTTCTGACAAAGTTGTCAAAGAAATTCCATGAGAAGGGGTAATCATTTCAACAAATAGTGCTAGAATAGTTGGATAGCTATAGTTGGATTTGCAAATGGTTAGAACCAAAAAAAAAAAAAATCCTCAATTTTACCTAACATATAGAAAAACTATGTTGAAATGGATTATATTTCTAAATGTAATAGCTAAAGCTAAAACAGAGGAAGAATCTTAGTGACTTTGAGTTTTGCAAATAATTCGTGCAAATAATGCTCTGCCTTTTTCTGTCTCTCAAAAATAAATGGTTTTTTTTTTAAAAGAAAGCATGCATTCACACAAAGACTTAAACACTCATTTTCTTTTGCAGTAGCCAAAAACTGAAACAAGAGATACACAAATCATAGTATATTCCTGTTAAGTATCCCTATTTAACATCAAACTTAAACTATTGATACATACAATAACATGAATAAATCTCAAACTAATTATGCTGCCTGCAAGAAGCGTGACAAAAGAGAGTATATGCTGTATAATTTTGTTTGTATGAAGTTCTAGAAAATGTGACCCAAAATATTTATAATGAAAGAAATTAGATCAGTGATTGCTTGGGGGAGGGGAGAGGGATGGGAGAAAAGAATTCCAAATGATCATGAGGCAACTTTGGGGATGGTGATTTTGGGGTTTTTATTTCTTGATTGTGATGATGGTTTCTTGGTGGTATAACATGCTAAAATTGGTCAGATTCTACCCTTTAAATTTTACCGTATGTCAATATTGCCTCACGTTTAATGCAACTATTAAAAAATTACTCCCCAAATTATATTTTTGTAATCTGTTTTGTAGCTTAAAAGTAATCTTCTGGTTTCTGTTTGGAAGGCAGGTGTTGTGATATGAAGAAAATGGGCTCCTGAGTTATGTAGAGGTGAATTTGTACCATTGCTCTGGGGAAGTGGCAACTTCCCAGAGGAGTGACTTGTGTAAATTCTTTTGAGTTTCAGAACCTTAGTTTTCTCTTTTGGAAACAGGTGTAATAACAATTACTGCAGAAGACTGATGAGGAGATTACACAGTATAGGCAATCAGCTAGCACAGCGATTCCATGAAAGGATCAGTTCCCTTCTCTTCTGCCTTCTCCACAAAGCCAGGCATAGGTGTAACAGGTGCTCAGTACACCCTCATTGTTTCAGTCACCATTTGCTTGTTTCAATTTAGTTGGTGTAAGAGTCTAAAACACTTTATCAAGGATTTTCCAATCTTGCTTTTTAAATCTTGGCATTTGAAATAAGAGCAAACTTTGTAACTAGAGCACATTGGAGTAATTCAACTGCCAACGTAATTGTATACTCACTGCTTACAGAAGTTACTTACAGAAATGTGAACTTCCCCATGTACACAAAGCAACGAGTAAGACTTAATCATAAAATGAGAACCTTGACTATGAGTTTTTGGACTGGAAAAACATAATTATTTGGAAAGTTCAGTCATATTAATTTTTTCAAATAATACAATGCATATTTCCTTAATCCAGAAAAAAAGGGTTTGACTAATTTAATAAGGCAGGCATCCAGCAATTCAAAGAACAAATATCTTCTTGAGGCTTCAAGAAGAATGTGCTATTGGAATGTGCTATTGATGGCATTGTTTTCAAACAGTTTCCTTTTCCTTCTTAGTCTGATATGAAAGCCCAGGGAGCTACAGGGAGAAAGAGTACTACTATTCTATTTTTAAATGTCTTTGGTAAGACCATAGAAAAGTTTCCTGTTAGCCTCAGGCATTCTGAAGCCTTGGTTGACACTTAAAGGCTGCTTGCTTCCAAGGGTGGATTGGATCAGACGGAAAGTCCTTTATATACTACTAAGAAACCAGCAAGGAGATACAGAAAGCTATAGTCTGGGCAGAGACCATTGGTTAAAAGATGCATTATCAGCTGAATAAATGTAAAACAGCTCGGTTTCTTCAAGCCATGGTTTAACAACTGCTTGAAATGTTGCTGTCATAACGAAAAACAAACAACCAACAAATTTAAAAACCACAAATTCAGTTTTGATTTTTTGGAAATTTGTGTTTAAATCATGTTTGGACTGAAGTTTGCCATTTGTTTAGAAAATTCTCTTTCAAAACTGCTAACCAGATTGTGCTGTGATTCTAATGGAGTGCCTTAAAATATTCAAGGATATTAACCTCTTCAAGAATCCATATATACTTTAAAGTTTCTCATTCATTGGAGGCTGTTAGGCTTATAATAACCATGGCATTCGATTTCATCTCTTCATTTAATGTAAATTTTTGAGATTCAAATTATTTTTAAAAAGAGGCAGGTTATCATGAATAAATCAGTAAGCAGTAGGTCCCTACAGCTGACACTGTTAATTCCCTACCCACATGTTCATGGCAATAACGCTTCCTTGCATGCTTTCCAAATTTCCACTTGCCAGCACCTGTGACTCTACCTGGGTGTTCTCTCTGGCTGTTGGAGCCTGCTGTGGCTACCCAATGAGCAAGCCAGAACTGCTCATATATTCACCACTCCCCTTCAGATGAATAGTAAATATCCCAAATCCTTCCCCCAAGGGGTGGGATAACACCGAGACCCATGTTCTAAAAGATTTTACAGTTCTATAAATGAATTAAAGTCCAGCTGTCCACTGTAGTGACTTGCTTGACAAATTTCATTGGTCCTTTTCTTTCCTGTCTCATCTCTCCGCACCCACACCACATCCAAATCACCCACTCTCCATACTCCACACCCACATCACCTTCACAATAAACCATTGCACTCACGGTCTTTATTAGGCATACCTGTACCTTTTGATTTTAAGCTGTGCATTCTCTGGAGTCTTCTATTAGAATTCATGTGTTCCTGGGAGACTAACCCCCTAAAGACTTGGTGTTAGTTATCAAAGAGTAAGGTGATATGCTGTCAAACAGGGCACTTCTGAAGACAGACAAGTCAAGAAGGAGGGTTATCTTCAGCAGACTGCTTTCCTCTTTTCACAACTGCCATGAGAAGGCCAGCAGAGATGTCAATAAACCCCACCTCATTAAACTTGGGAAGGGATCTCGGAGGGGGCATCTCTACTTTCAGCCTCAGGGAGGGTTGGTTGTAATACATTTAATGACTGTAATGCATTTAATGATTCCTCAGTAGAGAATCTGGCTCTGTGTGAATCTGCAAAGCAGTCCCAAGCCTACTAGCCGTAATACAGAATATTTTGTGCTCAATGATAAGTAAAAATTCTGCTTAAAGCTAACTTGCAATTATGGCTATATAAATAATGGCACACATATTTTTCTGTTGTGGCAGGATTTGAAGACTTGCTTAGTGCCTAAGACATGATGTATTTGAAGGGAGAACACAAACACATGACAATATGCCTGTCTCTGTCTAGTAGTCATATTTTTGGTGGGGTTATAACCAAAATAGAGTGGGGAAGGAGGCCGTGCAAAAACGCACGTTGTCTGTTGTGTGGTGAGGGCAAGGCAAAAGGTCTGTCGGTGGTAGAACACGGTGTTGATGAGGCCAGGAGGTCAGTCTCTACTGGGATGAGTGAAGTTCATACTAGGGAAGGGGAAAAAGGAAAACAGTTCTGAAATATTTGATAGGGACTGTGATTCCAGATTCTTGTATGGTACCATGTAATAATCTCTTGCTCCAGCTTCATAGGAGAATATGAAGCTCTTGGAAGGACACCTTACTTTTCAGTAATGCTGTGGAGATGCCTGCCCACCTCATCCCCAACTGTAAGGATAAACTTGAACTCTTGTAGGTGGGTGTCTTAGTTGTTTAAGTTTCCATAACAAAATACCACAGGCAGGTGGCTTAAACAGCAGACATTTATTTTCTCACATTCTGGAAGCCAAAAGTCCAACATCAAGGTGCCCTCAGGGGTGGTTTTTGGTGAGCGCTCTTTTCTCAGCTTGCCGGTGACCTTCTAGCTGTGTCCTCAAAAGGCCTTCCCTCTGTGTGTGTGCAAAAGACAGATCTCTGGTGTCTCTTCTTAGAGAGGGAGGATTAGGGCTTGAATATAGGAATTTTGGGTGGATGCAGTTTAACTGAAAACAGTGGGAGTTATGGACTGGAAGCTAGCAGGTCTGAAATAAGTTGTTCCTCTTTCCTGAACCTTCCTTGGAGTAATGGGGCTGTGCAGACACTCTGGGCACTCTGTAGTCTAGAGGCTAGAGGAAAGGGATCTTCACCTAGTGAATATCTGCTCTGTGGAGGGCTATTTGGTATAGCATTTTAATTACCATACGAACCAAATCTTGCATTACAGGTGATTTGTTATTTTCTGTACTAGGAAATTGAAGCTCAGAAAAGTTAGCTAGTACATGGCCAGGATCCAAACACAAAGCTTTTGTTTTTTCTACTCTATTACTGTGATTCCTCCCACTGAGGGATTTCTTCAACAGTTGATTACAGGTTCAACCTTCTGTAGTCTTCCCTGGTATTCAGCTGTTGTCAGTTGTTAAAACTTAATGGTGAAGCTTCACCAGGCAGAGACATATAGTTAGGGAGTTATAGGTTATTAAACGTTATTTTTTCCATTGGAGATTAATTATGCATAAATAAAGGAAAGCATTTTGAAATTGTCATATAAATCAATGAAAATAGCATTTAATTAATAAATACCTTTAAAAAGTGTTTATTTTTGAGAGGGAGTGAGAGAGCGAGCATGCACATGTGTAAGCAGGGGAAGGGCAGAAAGTGAGGGAGAGAGAATCCTAAGCAATCTCCACTGAATTATTGTGTATCCAAGCTTAAAGCCTCTGAGGTGATGTGAAACCATTTTTAGCCCTTTGCAGGCATTTTCTCTGCTCTGGTAGGTACTTCAGTGTCTATGTAAAACCTCTAATGATAGATTATTTACATTCTAATTATGCTCACCTGGAAATATGGAGGAAGCCTTAGTACAAGTACAGGTAATCTTCCAAATAGAAGTTTCCTGGATTGGTTGTAGAGTTTGTTTTCTTTCCTCTAAGGGATGTGCTATTTCATTTCATTTTTTTCTTTTATATATGTGGTCTTGTTCACATGGTCTTTAAGATGATGGTCACATGCATCTTCACAAGGTATTCATAGGCCTGCTACTCTTTCCTGTTACACTTCATAAAACACTTTCTTTCGGTGTATTTAAGTTCTAAGTTGGTGGTTGATGTCTGCTAACCATTCACACATAAGCACAAACATGTGCACACACAAGGACATACAGGAAGTATAACATTGGTCCATTTCATAGTTCACAGTGTAAGCAATGCTGTTATCATAACAATGCCTTTTACTATAAGCTCACCAACTAAGAAGCTAGCCTTCATTCTTAGGAAGATGTTGATGTGAGCTGCCATGGCAGTCACTAACTTGTGGTTCTTTACACCCAAAGAACAACAGAAGTTTACTTCAAGATGGAAACCCTATAATTACACCTTTTTTTTTCCTTCTGGTTACCAATCCCCTATTTCTTCAACTGCTGCTTCTATTGCATGGTTTCCAAACTCCTTTCTATTGTGTCTGCTTTTCTGGTTTTATTGTTTATTGACCTATCTTCTCAAAAATGGCTTTCACGTGTGGCCCCCAGAATCCTTGGGTGATCACTGAGTACAGTGGTAATTTGCCACCTGTGATTAAAATATTACACTTCTGATATAGACTAAGATTGCACAAACTATAAAATATCAGTGTCACATAATTGGTTGATACTGGGCCTGCAGTCAACCAGAAATTTTCACTTGAATGCTGGCTAAACCAGGTGTTGGCTGTTATCTTGAAGGGCTTAGCATACTTATAAAAGCAGTGAGAGAGTGCTTTCTTGCCCCTTTTCCCCTTTGTGAGGTTACAGTCAAGAGAGAGTATCTGCTGGTGCCTTAATCTTGGACTTCCCAGCCTCTGAAATGGTGAGAGATAGATGTTTTTGTCTATAAATCACCTAGTTTATGATATTTTGTCATAGCCTAATGGACTAAGACAATATGAGTAACAAGTGCTTTTGTATGTATCAACTCTTTTGAGGTGTGTAAAATATATCAGATAGGAGTTATGGGCATTATCTTATCCCTTTGGTAAATGAGGAAATAAAGGCCCAGAAAGGTTAGGTGACTTAGCCGTCACCATATAATTTCTAAGTATTTAAACAAAATACCTTTGGGTTTCATTGTCTTTTGAGTATAATGAAATAAGATTTATTTTATTGTTTATAGAATTTGCAGTAATGCCCAAGAGCTAATTGTCTAGTTAAATGTATTTTTATTGCACAGGCATACATAAACTGTGCATAGATGGGTTTTTAAAAGAAATAAATCTCTTATTTCACAGCTCCAAGAGGATAGTTGATTTCACTTTAGCATGTTTGTTTTGGTTGCTGGATGTCCACATTTTATGTGACTTTAATAGTAGGAATTACACATTTAATCTGAAGTTTTTAGTTAACAATATGCTATAAACATCTCTGTTGTAGTTAGAGTTCATTGCCATTATTTTTTGAAAATTATATTTTGAGTTTAATAGTTTATGTAATTAAAAATAGTTTAGGTAATTCCACAGTGACTGTTGATAAAACTATTAACTCCCAGAAACTGTTAGGTAAAAAAAAGCCTGTTGCTATGTGACAAGCTGCATGTATCCATATTGCATTCCGAAGGAGTTGTCATGATGTGCCAAGCTTATGGTCCTATAGTCATGGCCTAACATTCTAAGGGTTATTTTGTAATTATTTTGCTACCTTTGATGCAAAATGCTATCACATGTTTTCATTTTGCATTAATGGTAAATATTTTCCCATGTCTTTGGCATTTTTTTCATATGCTTTAAACCCTGTTGTTTGACCTGTTACCTACTTAAAAAAATTTTTGATGAACTACTTACCAAACAGGTTTGAATCCTGATGATGGATAAAGTTCAGGTTACAACTTGTATTCTCAATGGTGCTCATAATTAGACCGAATCTCTCTAAAAGGGGATAATTCTCCATGTGTTATATATGGTTGGTTTTTTGGGGGGGGAGGTCTATTGCGGGTCTTGTGCAAAGGGCTCCGGTTAACTCCCTCAGTGCCCTTGTGTGCTGGGTTCCCCATTCTCTTGGAAGAGAGAAGTGCTTGAGTCTGGCACACCTGGACTTTCCATGGAGTTTTGCTCTAAGAGAAGGTTTCACTCTCCACTGCTTTCTCTTTTAATGAGGAGACGATCAGAATAGCCTTTGCAGCTGGAGACCAGACTAGCTCAGCCCTGAGCACTTTGACCTTAAATGTCAACTATTGGCACCTGCTTTCTTTGTGGGACATTGGGTTTGTACACGGCCTGCCTGTCCTCCTTGGTGGAAGCCTCCAGCACCAGCTTACTTCTTATCAGGCTGTCTAGATAATGCTTCCAGAGTGGGGGTGTCATTTATTGGATAACATGCTTGTGTATCCACCAGACTCAAAAGAAATCAGGCACTTGGAATCATTGTAAGTATAAAGTGATACATAAGATAAAGATATGGGTGACCCCACCATGAGTAGTTTGGTACCAGTGATCGCGTGGGAATGTGTTTTTTGGTCTTTTTTAACTCTAACATGCAGATATAAAAGGATTTTGGTTTTGGGAGAGGGAGCAAAAGAGGGATCAGATATCTGTTAAATCCTATTACTAAAAAAAAAAAAAAAACCCAAACATTATTACCTATTCTAAGTGTATTTGTATGTTAGATAATTGCATAATTGTCTTTAAAGATTGAAAACTAGAGTTTTAATATGGCAATAAGCACTCTTCTAACAATGTAATAGCTTTCAATTTCTTAATTTTCATACTTGTTTTTCCTTTATATGAACAGAGTGAAGTTAGAAGCAACCGATGAAAACTTTAAAATTCTTTTCTTCTGAGGGGATTTACTTAAAAGAATTTCTAAGTTTTAGAAGTAAACTTTCCATTAAGGTTTAATGCAGAAAGGTGCACAAAATGTATATCTGTTTCCACAAAGTGAACAGATGTGTATAACGAGCACCACATGAAAGTAAACCCCAGTTCCTGTAAGTCTCTTGCACCCCTTCTCCGTCACTGTCCACACCCCATCCCCACAAAGGTAACTATTTCTTTCTAGTGCCATGGATGAGTTTTGCCTGATTTTGAAATTTATGTAATAATTCAATATGTACTCCTGTGTTTGGTTTCAAAAAGTAAATTTTCTAAGGAAACCTGCTTAGGTGCTAAGAATGATTTTGTATGTGGTTATTTTTCAGAGGTGTTTTGTTTTTTTTCAATTATGTATCATGCTTGTTCAATATAGCAAGTTTGAAAAAAATGGAAAAATAGGAAGACAATTCCTATTCCTGTCACTCAAAGACAACCATTTTGGCATATTTGCTTCAAGTATTTTATCAATGCATCCATTAACTAATAAATTTGTAACTCGGTTTTGTAGCACCCATGATGTGTAGGCAACTAAGATAGGCACAAAAAAAATGTGGGCAAATAGTTGATATTTACATAGTTAGAAAAGTTTGTAAGTTTAGCTATATCTTGCCTTTTCACTTAACACGGTAGTGTAGGCCTTCTGCATTTCCATGCTGGCTAGTTAAAGTGAGGACAAGAGGGAGAACACACAGGCAACTGACCTCTGGTCTTGAGTTTGCTTAAGCTTGATCTGCCCATCTGTTGGAAAGAACAAAAGATTTCCCTACAGCTGTCTTGGTGGAGGGGAGGGAGAGAGAGGAATTGGGAACAAAGAATGGAGAAGGGCTACGGGGTTCCAGTGACAGGGTGAGGAGTTCCTGCGTCTTGATGGTGGACATGAGGGGAATGTTCTGGGCTGGTGATCAGTGAATAAGGACTTGGAGGCCTCAAAACTGAGGGCAAGCTAGGAAATCAGGAAATGAGGACAATGACAAGGGGGCAGCTAATAAGTGGAAAACCATGAATTAGGGAAACCAGCAAATTAATCCTAGGAGCTGATACAAGGAAAATAGAGTATTCATAAGCCCAGAAAAAGAAAAAGCAAAAAAAAAAATTTAAGAAAAGTGAGCTGGTCCTGGATCAGGGTTGGGGGAAGCTCTGGGTAAGAAGATTAGTGGAGACTGCAGGCTGGAAGATGGGTCACAGGCTTCAAAGTTTCCCATTCCAACCACTTCAGGGGAAAAAGAGGAGGCAAAGGAGGATGATTCTCGTGACCTCCTCCTTTCAGCGCATGTTGTGGAGGGCATCAGAAGCTGAAACGCACCTGAGATTTTTAGGCCTAAGCTAGAGGGTTACAGAGCCTGCTGCTTTGATAAGAAAATCCTCACTTTTATTTATCCCTGTTATCTTGTGAAGATAAGCTAGGTTGGAATAGAACTTTTGACATTAGTTAGCACTTCAAATAATGGTTGAACTGGAATGTTAAAGGTATTAATAGCTGTCCTTATCTTAGTTAAAACATATTGAGGGCTTTGCAGTCTTAGAACTAGTGAACTGTATCTCCTTAATCTTCACAAAGATCCTATAACATAGGTAACCATACCCATCTTACAGATGAGGAAACGGAGTTTCAATATAGTTAAGTACTTCATACAATGAAAGTCAGCAAATGTGTGGCAGAGGGAGACCATATGCCATGTGAACCTTCTGCTAAGTATTATCAGGAGCAGGGGGTGTGAGAAGAACCTTCCTGCAAGGAGCTCTCAATCCTGAAGACTAGGTCATCAACCACCTCTGCCTACATAGGGGAAGTGAGACTGTGTGGCAGGGGCACAGAACAAAGGGCAGCCCCGGAACTTGTGTTCGTTTGCTTGGGTACCAAAGGGGTAACCAAGGTGGTGATGCTGGAGGTTCACAGATGAACTCTAGAGGGGCAGAGATGTTGGAATCAGAAGGAAAGCAAATGTCCCTTCTCCAGAGCAAGGTGCCAGGTGCTTGCATGTACATAACAAGGATCTTCAAAGAGAGGTTTTTGTCAGGCTCCCTGCAGCACTCCCTGACCTGTCAAGTTCAAAACCTGATTCCCTGTTCTCAGCTGAGTTTACTTTTTAATCTGATGAGAATTTATCACTTGAAAAAAAGTCTTCATGGGCATGATAAATATTTTAAAACCTTTAGAAAGGGGAACTTTAAAACTCCTTTGTTCCTAGGATGCTTTTGCTTCAGGTTTTTATGAGCTTGCTCCTGCTGTGTCTTCATTTCCAGGTACCTTCTGGAGTGGTACTTCGTGACCTATTCATGAGAATATTTGTATAGCATTCTGGGGTATTTTCATGACTTGAGGGAGTTCTCTGTGAAATGGTGAAAACAGTCATTACCTTTTCTGCTAATACACAACAACAAAAATATACTTCTTAAACTCATTTTTAGAGAAATCTGAGCTTCAGCTTCAAAAAACTTTTGGGGGTGGAGGGCACTGGGGTGGCTCAGTCGGTTAAGTGTCTGTCTTCAGCTCAGCTTGTGATTTCATGGTTTGTGGGTCTGAGCCCTGTGTCAGGCTCATGCTGACAGCTCAGACCCTGGAGCCTGCTTCGGATTCTGTCTCTCCCTCTCTCTCTGACCCTCCCATGCTCATTCATTCTCTCTCTCTCTCTCTCTCTCTCTCTCTCTGTCAAAAATAAACATTTAAAAAATTGTTCTATTTTTTATTTTTGAGAGAGAAACCGTATAAGTAGGGGAGGGCGGGGAGAGTGAGAGAGACAGAGCAGGGTCCAGGCTTTAAGCTGTCCACACAGAGCCTGACACAGGGCTCAAACCCTTGGACTGTGAGATGATGAGCTGAGCTCAGTTAAGTTGGTTAAGTCGGATGCTTAACCAGCTGAAGCCACCCAGGCACCCTGATCGCTTCAGCTTTTTAATACAGAGTTAATGTTTGCAAGGACTACATACAATTTCTGATCAAGATTTTAGTGATATATTCAAACTGTTGACTGTCTTTGTCAACCAAGAAATCTTATTCCACAAATGGTTTCAGAAGAAACTTAAAACAATTTTTGCAATTATTTTACAATTTACAACTGCTGAAATTACACTTAAGGATCTAACAGCTCTTTTCTTTCATGGACTAAATGTTGACATTTCTTGTGATAATGTGAAAAGATTAAAATCTAATTGAACTTCTTGATAGTAAGTATTTAGAAATAATAATGGAGCTCTAATTTGCAGAACGTGCATGGATTGTTAGAGTTGTCTCTCAGGTAACTTGGTTGCTAATAAAAGGGCACGTCAGCTGCAGACTGATAGAAGTTTCTGTGTATATGAAGGCAGGGATTCAGGGCGCTGCCTGAAGACTTACATGCCAGGCACTTCCACCTGAGCCCCTACCTCACCCCGAGTGGCCACACCTTGGGCCACAGGTAGAAAGCCTCCTTGTTTACCCAGAATAAGACCTCTCGCAGCTTTGTTGGCTCTTCATTTCAACAGCAGTGCTGTGCTTTGCAGCTGGCCTCTGAAGTTTATTGTCAGGGAATACAGCACCTCCCCATCTGCATTCAGCCCAACAGTGCGCACAGCAGCCCCTGACAGGCGTCACTTATCTTGCCAGTGGCCTGGGGGGGTGTGGTACTTCAGACCCTGCTCCTCTCCAGTATGCTCCATGCAGCCTGGAGGAGGCGGATGATGGTTACTACTGGCCTGTTGGCTTAGGCTACACTAGACCCCATCTGGCTGCCCCAGAGCTGAAGGGATCAGTAACTCCTGGTACCTGTTGCAGCATACTTTTTTTTTTTCCTTCCTGAAAGGTCTGATTTGGAGGGATAAATTCTTGTTGTTCCTGATTTTGTAGGAAATTGAGCTTCCTTTAAAGTTTCTGGAATATAGTCTACTGTCATACCAGATGTTCTTGCAAACCGCCTATTTGGGAAGACAAGAGGCAGCAACGTGTAATTTCTCAGAGGGTAGACTCGAGTGCTTGACTGGCAGGCTCCAGATCTTAGCCAGTTGCTAGCTGTGTGCACTGTGTTGCTCTCCCCATCTGTATAAAGTAGGGATGATCATGATAATGCTGAGAGGATTGGCTTAGTTAATGCATGTTAACTACTTAAAATAGTGTCTAGTGTTGTATCTGATGGTATTGGTTGATGAAAAATTGTCAAGAACAACAAGCTGATGTTACAGGCGTTTCTGAGAAGTTGGCTAGTACTCTGACTGGTAGTTTTGTTTTTGATGGAATTGGATTCAGCGGAATAAACAAGGGTTATGAAATCTGAATAGCTTTAATGACTTACTAGATGGTGGTCTTTGTTTTGGGTTTCACTTTTCCATCTATATTCTTCTCTGCCCCCAGAATGGACATTATCTTTCCATTTTAATGATTTGCAACAAGAGGACAAGCCAGAATTAAGGTTAGGGCTTACACCTGGAATAGCCACCTACCTCTAAGAGGATTGAATCTTCTGTTTAGTGGCATTGAGTTGCGAGAGTAGCTTGCAGATAATATGGAAACTCACAGACATAAATTTAAAAGTATTATGCTCCTTGGTATCCAGATCATCTTAATTTTTCACATTCTTTGAACCTTGGACTTGGGATAACCATAATAACCAAGAGACCATTTAAAATTTGAGTCTTAACTAAAGACACAAGTTGGCTTCACAATTGAAATTGGAAGTCTACAGAAGGAGCAGACTTTGTCTTTCTCCCATTACAGGTTTTGTCACAGGAAAGTGGATTAATACAGTAACACTTCATTGTAAATGGACATTAATGAATGCTAAATTACCACCAAATTCCTATGGAACTGCACATAGCTACTTTTACATTCAAAGAGTTTTTTATGATTAATGTTATTGTAATGAATACCAAAGAAATTAATAACCGTTTGTCACTTTAAAAAGTGTTACCGATTAATTTTATGCTATTTTTCTATTCTCATTTGTCATAAGAGTGAGAACCTAGAATTTTAATGTCTAATATTTGGTGTGAATTAAAGAAGTGGCCATGCCACACTGACCTTTTCAATATTCTAATCTTTGCTTCACTGACCTCTTAGACCTCTTCCTGGCAACAGTTAGGTTTTTGAGAGGAGGGAGAGCTGAGCCTGTTGAGTGAGTGAGCAGAATGAGGAAATATTTTAAGACACACTTTCATAATTCACTGACTGTATTGGAAATTCAAATTTTCAGACTATTCATTATCTTGACAAACATTGTAATGTGTGCAGAATATGGCACCACATAAATCCATTCTGGTGACAAAGAGTGTAATGAGAATGGGAAATAGTAGAAACCCAAAGCAATCACTTTACAATCTGGAAACTGGATAAAATGAAGGTCCCACCAGGTTTCACAGGAGTTCTTTCTTGGCACTCTTAACAGTTGCTTTCTGCAGAAAACACAGCACGGCCCCATATCCAGGCACTCATAATGGGAATTTGGACACATTCATTTGGAAAGTGGCCTCTATCCAAGTAGAACATCAATTTAACAAATTCATGTCCTTTACTCTGTGGGGCAAGGACTTGACATCGATTGCTATTGAATAATTCACTTCTATTTTGAAGGGACATATATACGTGTATTTGTGTGTTCGTTCACTTATTCAGCTATTCAATACATATTAAGTAATGTGGGTACACAGCATTATGCTAGCTAGTATGTGAGGGTTACAAACTAAGATTAAATATGGAAGAATGGACACTAAAAGTACAAATATCTGAGGATCTCTTAAGAATGAGAAACTGGCTATATTTTTCTGGAGAATAGAAGAAGGATCACTCTGGTCATGAGGAGCCTGGGCAGTTGTGTGTTTTGTCCCTGGAAGTGAGTATGGCAAATCTGCATGAGAAGGGTATTTAAAGGATAGGCTAAGGGATGACCATAGGTTTGTATTTTCAATGATTTTATAAAGAATGGGACATACCAGTATAAAGTTTTATTATTCAAACAAAATTTTAGCCAGTCACAATCAGTACATGCATTGCACCAACATACGTGCTTAGCACTTGCTATAGGAAAGCCTCGTTTTTACAGAGTGTTTAAAGAGGTAGGAGCCAGTGAGCTATGGTTGACACTGTGTCCCACTTAAATGTACTAGTATTTTAGTGTCTGTGGTGACTGCACTACTGTATGTCTAGTCTGTGTGACTGAAACATGCAGTCAGAATAGTTTGATAGTGATTTTGAAAGCGGGTGGGTGGTCTGAACTGAAAGTATATCCAGTTGCTGAATTTTAAAGCAGCATCATGGATTAAGACAGGGTAGGCAAGTATTAGTGGCTCAGTCAGTTAAGCTTCCAACTTCAGCTCAGGTCATGATCTTGAGGTCCATGAGTTCAAGCCCCCCATGGGACTCTGTGCTGATAGCTCAGAGCCTGGCGCCTGCTTCAGATTCTGCGTCTTCTTCTCTTTATGCCCTTCCCCTGCTCATGCTCGCTCGCTCGCTCGCTCTCTCTTTCTCTCAAAAAACAAAAACAAATATACACTATTAAACTTTTGAAAAATGATTTCTTGGGGCACCTGGGTGGATCAGTTGGTTAAGTATCCAACTCTCGGTTTCTGTTCAGGTCACGATCTCGTGGTTCATGGGTTCAAGCCCCTGCTAGCAGAGAGCCTGCTTAGGATTCTTTGTGTCCCTCTCTCTGCCCTTCCTCTGATCCCTTACTCTCTCTCTTGAAATAAATAATACTTAAAAAATAGATTAAAAAAAGGAACACTATCTTTAAAAAATGATTTTTTAAAAACTATTAAAGGTTTAGCCAGTGTTAAAACTTCCCTGAATGACATTTCTTTTGCCTCTTTGGGCTAGAATCCAGTAAGTGCATATGATTAATTAGCTGACAAGAGACTTAAGCTTTTTTTTTTTTTTTTTTAAGTACTTGTGTTGTTGTATTTTGTTAGTTTTGGAAAAATATTAGCCATTATCTCTTTAAATATTGCTTCTTCCAGATTCTGTTCTCTTCTTTAGACTGTTTATATACAAGCTTGTCAACAGCTCTATGGAAATTTTTGTATCAGATAATTAATATCTGTGAGAGTCAAATTCATTATAGGATTGCTTAACAGTATTTTTGGTCTCTACCTACTAGATGCCAGTAGCAACCTCCTAGAAGTTTTGATTGGAAAAAAAAAAAATCTTTAGATACTACCACATGTCCTCTGGGCTAAAAGGAAGAATTGTCTGACATTAACTACTGAATTAGATGTATATTAATGCTATAAAAATTTGTAGCCCATATATCTTGTGCCTATCCTATCTTCTCCTTGTTTAAGTCTGTATGCTTCCTAGCCCTGTGTTACCATTTTTTTAAAAATTTTTTTTAAAATTTATTTTTGGGAGACAGAGAACATGTGGGGGAGGGCAGAGAGAGAATGAGATACAGAATCCGCAGCAGGCTGTCAGCACAGAGCCTCATGATGGGCTTGAACCCACAAACCGGTGAGACCATGACCTGAGCCGAAGTTGGATGCCCAGCTTGAGCCACCCAGACACCCCAATGTGTTCCCATTTTGTATTCGTTTCATCCATTTTTTTCAACTTTGTTAAACTCCCATCTTAATTTCAATTGGTTTTCAATTCTAGAATTTTCACTGTAGTAAAAAAGTTACTGTCTGAAATACTATATCTTATTTAGTGTCTTGACCATAATACTTTAATTATGTCTATTAACTTGAAAATCTGGATCACTTGTGGGTCTATTTCTATTTGCTATTTAAACTCTTGGTCCTATTTTTTTTTCTTTTTTTTTTTCCTATGCCTGGTCATTGAATGCCAGACATAGTTTATGAAAAAAGGAAGAGATTCTGGTCTCCCTACAGAGAAGATAGTGGCAGATCACATCAATATAGTTAGAAGCTAGTTAGGATTGAGCTAATTAGAAGCTGAGTGTATAGCTCTTTGGGTATCCTAAGTAAAAGCCTGAAATATTTATCAGGATCCCTTTACTTTATGGGCTTTGAATACCATTTCTTTTCCTTACTAACATTGTGAGAGTACTAAAATTTCTGCTTAATTTTTCAGTCTTTCAGAAACCATGTTATGTTTGGTTTATACCTTACATATGTTCTCTAGAAGCAGAGTCAGGGTTAGTGATTCCTGTAAAAGGAAGTTATTGAGTGCATAACTCCTCAAGAGAAGAATACTGAGGAAAGCAAGATACAGCAAGAAAAGAAAGCCTAGCAGGAGAATTAACTAAAGATTAGCTATATATAGCTAAAGATGAGCTATATCTTGGTCTTAAGCTCTTTGTGTAGCACAAATCATAGTGTAGAGATAGTCTACGTAAAGCAAAGGGACAAACCTTTTGTACTTACCATATCCCTGAGCATCCTTGGTGGCAAGGCTTAACCTCTTGAATGAGACTGCTCCTGTTAGCCTTTAGCCAAGGGAAATTTGGAGAAAGGGACGGTTTTGAGCATTTGTCAGCCATTACTAACAATGGGTGGGTCTGTGTATACAAGCTCAGGGAAGGGGATTTGGCTCCAGGCACCAAGGGCTTCAAGGGAAGTACAGTCCTTGCACAATTTAAATTCCTTTCTCACATTCAGATGACTTCATTCAAACACAACTGTGCCAGTATGTTTGTGACCTTTTCTGGATAATCTTGTTTAAAAAATCAAGGAGAATAGTTGAATTTAATTGGTCCTGAACTTCAAATTGAGTTGTAATTCTGCCCCTCACCCATTACCCATTCTAGGTTTGGCTCCCAATTGGTTATCCCTTCTGGTCTTCATGGCTGGCTTAATAGGGTGACCCATCCAGACCCTCATTACTGAGGGGTCTTAGTCTCTGGTTACCATACCCTTATCAGACTATGGTTTCTGAATCTTCCCATTTATAGTGACAATTGGGTATGAAGTCACCAAGATGCCCCAGTGGATTAGCAGAGTATCAAATTTCTTCCTTCCCCCATCATGTTGTATCAGTTGTACATTTTCATAATGATTCAGGTTAATTACCTCTTCCAGCAAGGTGACTCCTTTTTTGTGCCTACTAGCTCTTTGACATAAGGGACCCAAAATGACAAGGCAGAAATCATTGTCCTGGATTAGGGTAGGCCCTAAATCCAATGACAAGTGCTGTGTGTAGGAAAAGAGAAGGGAAGAATACCTAAAGAAGGTAACATAAAACAGAGTTTGAAATGATGTGTCTGCAAGCTAAGGAATGCCAAGGATTGCTCCAGCCACTTAAAGCTAGGAGACAGGCCTGGAATAGATTCTCCTTCCGAACATCCAGAAAGATCCAAAATTGCCAACACCTCGATTTCAGACTTTTGGCCTCCAGTACTGTGAAAGAATAGATTTTTGTTTGCAGTTTCCAGTTTGTGGCAGCCCTAGGAAACCAATGCGGATGGTCATGCTGTCTGAGGCTTTGTGAGTAGAGAAGGTAAACTATCTGAAATATGAGCCAGCCAAGATAAAACAAGACTCTGAGAAGTTAGATGTCCAATAAATCAACTTCCCATGAGACACTGGTCTTCGTCAGATTTGGTATTTTACTGGAAGCTCTCAGCATTGCCCTCTATTGCTCGGATATTGGACATTAGCCTTACTGACATTATGAACCCTATGAGCCATGCATAGCCCTGTGTCTGTCACTTGGGCTAATTCAGTGTTGATCACATTGGACGAGCCCTTGTTAGAAGAAAGAAGCTGGTTGATCCCTGAGAAGACCTCTCCACTTGGTTGCTTGGACTTGTTCTGCAGTTGATAATTTCTGTTGGGCATCTATGTGCAGTCCAAAGATGCTCACATTTTGTGCCCACTCCCCTAAATCCAACATTCACCTCTTGGATATTCTTGCACTGAATTTTCTAATATTGCAACTTCAAGGCCTCTGATCAGATAGGCAAGTCATTTACCACTTCATGTAAGTACAAGTATATCCTAATTTTGGGCCACTGTATTTTCTACATAAAGTGAGTAGCAAGTTGTTCCATTTGAATCCTTGACATTGAGAGTATTTCTTCTCACCATTGTCTTTCAAAGACCTGTATGAGTGGACCTGTAATGAGATAGCAGTCTGTTTCTGTCTTGTATCCACAGACCAAGCTGATTTACCTGTTAACCAAGCTTGGTTGTCTTACTCCTCCTCCAGCTGCCGATAGAGAATGTCTCATAAGACCATATGTATGGACCTCTGGACTAGCCCAAACCTGATTTATGAAAGAATTTCCACTTTATGATGGGTTTTTCTTGGCCCGTGCAAACTTCCAGCTTGATGCATCTAATAGTATGGAGTGTATGGTGTTGATTTGTGGTCTAAGGGTCACTTGGTACTCGATAAATGTTCAGTTTCTACCAGTGCCAAGTAGCATGCAGAGCTACTTTTCGAATCCTCTGTAGTTATCTGCTAAAGTTGGTATGGTGTTGCTTCAGAAACCTTGAAGTTTTGCTTTCAATTCACTTTTAGAACTCTAGTAGAGTCTCCTGTTTCTTACTCCAAAATATAAACATCTTGTATTGCTCTGGGCCTCACTTAAAACTTTACAGTCTTTGTGACATGATGAATGGGATTGAGCAGGATTCCCAAGTGTGGAATATGTGTTTTCCAAAACGTGGAGGCTTACCAATCACTGTTTCTTAATGGTAGGAGTTGCCAGGTATAATTACTTTGAGGGAGCTATTCTAGTATGCTCTGGATCACCAAACCCCCAAAACCTTGACCAATAAGGCAGGTCTCTGAACCTTAGAGATGTATCTTTGATGTTATAGAATGCATTTATTTTACCAAGGCATCTGTAGTTGCCAATTATTATCAGGTTTGATAAACCTCCCATCTATATAATGGACAGTGTGATGTTCTGCAGAATGTCCAGATGGTTCAGATCCTGTTGAACTATATTTTAACAGAAAGGATAATTTTTTTAAATTTTTTTAATTAAAAAATCTTTTTTTCAATATATTAACTTTATTGTCAAATTGGTTTCCATACAACACCCAGTGCTCATCCCAAAAGGTGCCCTCCTCAATACCCATCACCCACCCTCTCCTCCCTCCCACCCCCCATCAACCCTCAGTTTGCTCTCAGTTTTTAAGAGTCTCTTATGCTTTGGCTCTCTCCCACTCTAACTTCTTTTTTTTTCTTCCCCTCCCCCATGGGTTTCTGTTAAGTTTCTCAGGATCCACATAAGAGTGAACACATATGGTATCTGTCTTTCTCTGTATGGCTTATTTCACTTAGCATAACACTCTCCAGTTCCATCCATGTTGCTACAAAGGGCCATATTTCATTCTTTCTCATTGCCACGTAGTACTCCATTGTGTATATAAACCACAATTTCTTTATCCATTCATCAGTTGATGGACATTTAGGCTCTTTCCATAATTTGGCTATTGTTGAGAGTGCTGCTATAAACATTGGGGTACAAGTGCCCCTATGCATCAGTACTCCTGTATCCCTTGGGTAAATTCCTAGCAGTGCTATTGCTGGGTCATAGGGTATGTCTAGTTTTAATTTTTTGAGGAACCTCCACACTGTTTTCCAGAGTGGCTGCACCAGTTTGCATTCCCACCAACAGTGCAAGAGGGTTCCTGAGAAAGCAGGATAATTAAGTTGGCTTTTCAAGACCTACAAATTTATATGGCTTGCCCGAAGTGAAAACAAACTGCTTCTAATTCTCCTTTCTGGTGAATACCAAAAGACTGTATTGGTAAATATTCCAGGTATAGAACTATCATATAACCAGGGATGTGTTAATCTGCTCTACTAAAGATAACCTTTCTGCTATGGCAGCTGTACTTGGGACTACTACCTGATTAGGTTTGCAGTGGTTCACTATCCATTTCTGTGATTCCCTGGGCTTCTTGCAGGAGCCACATCAAGGAATTGAATAGGGAAAGATGGCACTGCCATCACGTATTTAAGTCTTTGAAAGTGGCATTGATTTCCTCTCTTTCCATGATACGATACTGTTGATTCTGATCTTGACTGAAAGAAGTCTCAGGGAATTCCATTTGACTTTTCCTACTATATTAGGTCTTGCTTTTTAGGCTTAGGAGCCAATAGGAAGTTTCTGGACTGTTACTCATGTCCCTTCTAATTAAGCAATTTGGAATTGAGAAATTCTTAACAGATGTGCCCCTAGGCATATTGGACACTCTGAGCTGGACGTGGGTCAGTATTTTTTTTTTTTTTTTTTTTTTTTTTTACTGCCTGGGCCCCATACACTCAAACTCTAGCAGGAGATCATGAGGACTCTTGGGGTCACTGCTTCTCAGCATCACCTTATAGCCTGTGTGGACACCTAGCTTAGAAATATCTGGTTATTCTTTCTCCAGTGTGTGGTTGTCTGAATAAGGAGCCATAGTCACATGTCAGGAAGACTGTGGACAGCATGAGTATGAATACTTTCTGTGGGGTTACTTCATCTTTAGGACCTGGATTCTCTTGGATTTGATGGGTCCTGAGTCTGAGGATTGACTTTGTTATGGAAAGAGGCCAAGTATCAGGATTTTTCATAAGGTGAATGACCTATTCCTTCTGCTTAGCCACTTATTATCTGTTTTCATTGTGACTTGTTAATCAGTAGTGCTGATGTCTGTCCACCCTGTTCCTAGGTCAACACTAGGCCGTTCCATCCTTGTTGCCTATTGCGGTGATTTTGACCACTTTGCTTGAGATGGTTAAGTGCTGCCACTTGGCCTCTATTCCAGGCTTCTATATTTCCATGGACAGTTGTTCAGATGTTTAGTCCTTGGGGTTTCTTCTTTGACTCATGGGAGTTCAGTTCTGTAACTGTATCTGCTATTTTTTTAAATAGTTTTTTGGAGTTCTTAGTAGTTGGTAGGGATTACATTATACATCTTTATCATCTACTTCAGGTAAATAGGGACTTAATTACTGTAAAATATGGCAACTTTGATCTAAAATGGCTTAATGTCTTCCAGTCTCCTGTTTCTCTTATTATGGTACTATATAAGAGGTCTCTTTAAATTTTAAATCCCCTAAATACAGTGTTTTTATTGTCTTATACAATCTTCAAAAAAGTACTATGAGAATTTCAGGAAATCTATGTGGTCTTTTATTTACCTATATATTTACAATTTTTGTATGTATTAATTTGTTTCTAATGGGTATAGGTTATTTTACAGGCTTAATTTATTTCATCCTGAAGGACTTTTATAATATTTCTTGTAAGGCAGACTTGGTGGCAGCAACTTTTTTCAGACTTTACCTGGAAGGGCGTTATTTTTTCCATTTTATTTTTTTTTAAAAGAAGAGATTTAGTGGATTTAGGATTCTTGTTTGACAGCACTTTGACTATGTCCACTGTATTTTGGCCCCTGTTGCTTCTGATTCAGAAGTCAACCTTAAATAGTACTGTTTTCCTTTGCATGGGATTCTTTCCTCTCTTGCTGTTTTCAGGATTTTCTTTGTCTTTGGTTTTCTGGACTTGGGCAATGATGTGTCTAGGTATTTGTGTTTTTATAATACCTGGGTTTCATTGAGCTGCTTGGTTGTGTAGTTTTTAAAATCAAATTATAAAGTTTCAACCATTTAAATACTTAAATATATATATTTTTAGAACAGCTTAAAATTTATAGAGCACTATTAGTACAGAGAATTCCTATAATTCAGGACTTAAAATTTTTTGACTTTGTGATGGTATGGAAGTGACACATTCATTAGAAACTGTACTTTGAATTTTGAACTTTTCCCAGGCTAGCGATATGTATTTGGGTACTCTACAATACTGGACAGTAGCAGAGAGCCACGGTTCCCAGACATGTGATCACAGTGATAAAGAACGCATTCACTTAGAACCATTCTGTACCCATATGACCATTCTATTTTTCACTTCCAAGGAAATTTCCAGTAAATTTCATGAGATATTAACACTTAAGTATAAAGTAGGCTTTGTGTTTTATTTTAGCCCACCTGTAGGGTAACATAAGTGTTCTAAGCAATATTTCAGGTACACTAGGCTGAGCTATGATGTTCATAGCTTTATTAGATATATTAGGTTTATTAGATGAATTTTTGACTTGAGATTTTTCCAACTTAAAATGGGTTTCTAAGGATTTAACCCCATCATCCTGGGAAGTCAAGATCTGTACATCTAATACCTTTTTTCCCCTATTAATATTTTATTATGGTATGTTAAAGTTGCTGAACTGATTAGGAGACATTACTATTGACAAAAGTTCATAGGATTTTCAGAACTGCTTAGTTTTTACACAATGTCTTATTTCTGTTCTATGTTTTCATCTAGGATATCACATTGCCTTTAGTCATCATGTTATCTTACATCCCTCAAAGCTGTGACACTTGCTCAAATGTCCCTTGGTTTTGATGACCTTCATAATTTTGAGGAGTACTGGTCAGATATTTTTTATAATATTTCTATTTTGGGATTTGCCTCCCCCCCCCCTTGTGGTTAGACTGGTGTTAAGTGTTTTAGGGAAGAATACCCAAAAAAAGGCCATTTCAGCATGCATCAGTGGCACATATTATCAAACTAAATGATGAGTGTTGGTGTGACCAAACTCCAGTCTCTGAGCTGTCAGTGCAGAATCTGATATGGGGCTTGATTCCACAAACTGTGATCTCAACCTGAGCTGAAACCAAGGGTCAGACACTTAACCGACTGAGCGTACATTTTCTTAATTTATGGCACTACGATTTGCTCTAGGCTCACCTTGTATATTTCCTTCCCCTGTCTTACAGTGTTAAGAATGGTGTTTAAGAATGGAGTATTTAAGAATCAGGAATTAAGATCTGAGTGCTGTTTGTACTTTTTAACTGGAGTATCATTGCTTGTATGTCCTCTCAGCTAACAGAGCAAGGAAAGTGTTTTTACTAGCTCATGTATATGCATATAACTAGAAGTAATTTCCTATATAATCATCTGTATTTTAAGCTGAACCTGAGCTCATGCTGATGTCTCGGACTCCAGTCCATTACCATATGGATCATTCTATGCCTCTTTCACACCCTTATTTGTAAACTGTGACTGCAATAGTGGGAGACCTGGCTCCTACCATTTATTCTGAATATTGTTCAAACACAGTTTATCTGGATATACTAGAAATAATTCCTACTCCCATGGGAAACACCTTTATCAGTTAAAGAGCAGTGCTTATGTACAGTCTTTTTTTGCTATTAGTTTTACAGACTTGACTCATTGCCAAAATTACCTAGATCAGCGTGCTGTTCCCAAAACCAAGTCAGTGAGGTTTTATTGTACGTGTGTTACATAGTTAGTTGAATCACATTCTATATTACATACTAGGATTCTCCTAACATCCTCAATGACTTTTAAAAATGTGCATACATTAAGATATACTCTTTGTGCTGTGGAGTTCTGTGGGTTTTGACAAATGCATGATGTCATGTAACTGCCATTACTGTATCATACAGAATAATTTTATCCTTGTAAAATTTCTGTGGTTCACCTACTCAGCCCTCCTGCTCCTCTCCCAGAACTTTCATAGTTCTTCTACTTTAGTCTTTTCTAGAATGTCAAATAACTGGAATTAGAGTCTTTAAAGACTTTCAAATTATTTTATTCCCCAGTATGCAATTAGTATTCATCCATGCCTTTTCATGGTTTGATACCTTATTTCTTATCACTGAATAATTTTCCATCGTATAGACCTACCACAGTTACGTTACTTACTTATTCTGGGAAATTTGGTTGCTTCTGATTCTTGATAATGGATAAAACTACTATAAATGTGCAGGCTTCTGTGTGGCCATGTTTACCCCAACACTTGAGTAAATATATAGATACGAGATTGCTGGATTGTATGCTAAGCCTGTGTTTGGTTAAGTAAGAAACTGCCCAATTGTCTTCTGATGTGGCCATACCACTTTGCCACCAGGAAATTCACCAGGAAATGAATAGGAGCTCCTTTTACTCTACACTCTTGGATGCAATTGGTATTGGCAAATTTTTAGACTTTGTCCAATCTGTGCTTAGGAGGATTTCGTTGTTTTAATTTGTAATTCCTTAATGACTAATGTCTGTCTTTTCCATATATTTGCCATCTATGTATCCTCTTCAGTGAGTATCTGGTTTTTATTTTTTGTGGAGTTTTAAGAATTCTTTGTTTTAGATACAAGTAATTCATCAAATGCATGTCTTTTTTTTTTTTAATTTTTTTTTTCAACGTTTATTTATTTTTGGGACAGAGAGAGACAGAGCATGAACGGGGGAGGGGCAGAGAGAGAGGGAGACACAGAATCGGAAACAGGCTCCAGGCTCTGAGCCATCAGCCCAGAGCCTGACGCGGGGCTCGAACTCACGGACCGCGAGATCGTGACCTGGCTGAAGTCGGACGCTTAACTGACTGCGCCACCCAGGTGCCCCCAAATGCATGTCTTTAGAATATTTTCTCCTACTGTGTCATTTGTTTTTTAAGGGTCTATGAGGTAATTAAAAAAACCTTATTTTTAAGACCTCTCTATGGCCAATGTGGGATGCCAGCTCACAATGCTGAGATCAAGAGTCACATGCTCTACCAACTGAACCAGCCAGCAAGGTACTCTGAGAGAATTTCTTAATTTTAATAAAGTCCAATTTCCATTTTTTTTCTTTCATGGATCATGTTATTGATGGTATATGTGAAAATTCATTGCCAGATTGAGGTAATCTAGGTATTCTCTCCTACGTCTTTAAGTTTTATAGTCTGATGTTTTACATTTAGGTCTATGGTCTTTTTAAATTTTGTGTGAGATAAAAGGTCTGTATAAACTTTGTTTAGCATGTGGATATCCATTAGTTGAAAAGACACTCCTTTTTGTATTGGTTTGCCTTTGTTCTTTTGTCAAGATCAATGGATTGTATTTGTGTGGTTCTCCTTTTGAG
Source organism: Herpailurus yagouaroundi (assembly GCF_014898765.1). NCBI lineage: Eukaryota > Metazoa > Chordata > Mammalia > Carnivora > Felidae > Herpailurus > Herpailurus yagouaroundi. The sequence goes on along the minus strand of NW_024412397.1, from coordinate 31,904,712 downwards.
CCCTCTATTCTAATGATGAAAGCATGCTTTTGCCCTTACCATGCTGTCTTGATTATTACAGCTCTATAGTGATCCTTGATATTGAATAACGTCTCCTAATTCTGACCACTTTCCACAAAGCTGTGTTGGTGATTGTAGACCTTTTTCCTTTCAGAAAATAGACTTGAGAATCAGTTTGTCAGTACCTACTAAAGAGCTTGCTGGGATTTTATTTCCCTCTTAAGTGAATCTGGAAGGGCCAGATAGGGCTGGAGTAGTGGAAATTGCCTTCTCCCAAGTGGGATAGGGTAGGATAGTCTCTCCCACTGTGCAGCATACCTTTTTATAGAGACTGAAAGGGGCACATTTCACAATGGTTACTTTTACCCTTCCTCTGACAGAGCCACACAAGATTTTTGTTAGTTCCTCACTCTAAAAGCACGGTGGGATTCCCAATCATAAAAAAAAGTGTGGAGGTTCCTCTAAGGATGCATCCCCCAGGAGTTTCACTCTCAAGCTAGTCTCTAGGTTCCAGAAATTGATCAAAATTACCAGTTAAATATTCCAACCAGTTAATTGCTCCAGTGGCTTCTGCTCAAGTAAACAGACTATTACTGTAAGTCTCTAGATTCAACTGTCTCTTCATATTCAGGGTGGTTGTTGGCCCTGTGAAAACAGTTCTGAGTCTATGAAAATTAATGAATTTTTCATTTTTTTAAAGATATCCCCCCCCCCTTGCTATGAGGATAGGAGTAATGACTTGGATCTTTTCAGGTTTCTTTTTTTTTGCCACTTATGCTCGTTTTCTCCTGCAATTCACATTACATGTGTGTTGGTATTTCGTGATGTTCTGATGTGTCACTTTTTCTTTAATCTTTCATTTCTCACATCACTTCCTCTAGCCATCAAAATCTATTGAGGCCATCTAACAAATTTTTCATTTTCATTACTACATTTTTAAATTGGAATTTCCATTTTGGTCTTGAACTTTTTCTTTAGATCTCTTATTTGAGTCTTGTCATCAAATTTTCCTTCAATGCTTTGAATAGGTTTTCCTTTAATTCTTTGGACAGAATAATGGCTGCATTGAAATTTGGGGCTGCTAAATTCTACATGTAGTTCTCCTCATTAATTGTATGGAGGGTTTTTTCTCAAGTATGGGTCACAATTGCCTGTTTGGTTTTTTTTTTTTTTTTGCTATCCTGTAATATTTTGTTAAATTGGACAGCTGAGACAATATATTACAGAAATTTTATATTCTTTTTTGTCTTATTTTCTGTAACTTACCTGCACTTAAACTGCACAATTTATTGCCCCTTCAGTGTGTAGTTGCTTGTGTCTCTGCTTTTTTTTATTATCTAGCCTGGCTTCCTAGGAGTCACCCAGCATCCACATAGCTTAATGGTCAGTCAGTGGATAAGCAATAGCTTGTGCTCAAATATGTTAAGCCAGTAAATCTTCCTCCCTCTGCTGATGATGTGTGGGATGGGGAACACATGCAGAGTTGTGCTAGTTACCCAGTCGTCTTTTTTTCTTTTTGTTTATCAGTAATTACTTTATTCAAGTATAACCTAGTGTTTCAGGTGTGTATTCTAATGATTCAGCAATCCTATACATTCCTCCGTGTTCATCAAGATAAGTGTACTTTAATCCCCTTTACCCCCCTCAGTCCTCCTACCCACCTCCCCTCTGACAACCACTAGTGTGTTTTCTACATTTAAGAGTCTGTTTTTTGTGGGTGCTTGGGTTGCTCAGTGGGTTAAGTGTCTGACTTTGGTTCAGGTCATGATCTTGGGTTCATGAGTTGGAACCCTGTATTGGGCTCTGTGCTGACAGCTCAGAGCCTGGAGCCTGCTTCTGATACTATTCCTCTCGGTCCTCCCTGCTCAGTCTGTCCCTGAAAAATAAATATTTAAAAAAATGTTTAAGAGTTTGTTTTTGGCTTGTCTTTGTTTTCATTGTTGGTTTTTTTTCTTAAATTCCACCTCAAGAAAATTAAAATCTAATAACTGTTTGATCCAATAATTTACTACTGGGTATTTATTCAAAATGAACACACTAGTCTGAAAAGATTTGACTTGTACTTTCAACTCCTCTCTCTTGGGTATATCTTCCATATTTGCATGGATCGCCAGTCAGGGATGTGTGGGAAGTTTAGCTCTCTTTGGGTATTCCTTCCAAGGGCCTTCCTACTGAGTTTCTGTCTGGTTCACTTCTTGATCTAATCAGGACCACACTCTTAGGCTAGTAGAACTGTTTCCCATTTATGTCCTACTGATGATGCTGTTATATATATATATAAAATTCCTGTGCCTGGAATTATGCCCAATCTCTCTGGCAGAGAGAGCTACTGGTATCTTGGTCATCCCCACATTGGCGGTACTTGCATTATCATTGACAAAACTGAAGGTGAGTGGTGGATTTTAGCCCCAAACAAGGAGGGTACATAATGTCTTGAGTTGAAGGGCCAGCAGTTTTCCATAAATCTTCACTTGTTTGAATTTGGTTAATTTTTTTAGAGTAACAAAATAGTTGTTAGACAATTGTATCCTTTTTGGTGGGGGTAGGGAAAGGAATTGTTAACCTCTAAAGATGCACTTCTCCATACTGTAAGCCTCCTTTTCTAGAATCTTTTTAGAAGTTATAGACCATTTTGTTACTGGGAGCACTCACTGCTATCGGTGTAGTTCCTGCTTTTCTATGTATATAATATTTCAAGTGCACAGTGACACTGCCAATTCAAATTTAGGATGATGGGATTTAAAAAAAATGTAATCTTTGATTTTTAACATCTATATGTTCTCTCTCCTATGCCAAAAGTATGGTCCTTAATAACACCGACATAATTGCTTTATCTCACAGTACAAATGTACCCTGTCCCTGAATTATACCAAATAGTGTGTTTTGAACTGTGGTGTATGTTTTATAATATGTTGATGCTGATTTTTAAATTTGTTTTTCTGCTATGTATTTGTATATTTGTTAAATGAGTCATGATATATATGCTCATCTTGGGGGGGAAATTTGTGTATTCTACCTTGCCAAATTCTTAAATGTGCTGTTTTATATCCATGATTGATAACAGAACACATTTCAATGAGATCGAGAGAGCTATTCCACCATCCAGTTCTGCTGCACACTTTTATTACACCATAATTCTCCAAACCTGATGCAGTTTACATTCCAACTTTATGTCAGATGGACTAATGTACTTTAATAATACTGAATATTAAAGATTTTCCGAAGTAATTTGTAAAATTGGTTATTTTGTGCCACTTTATAGTTTCTTCCTACTTATGAGAGCCACATGGCATCAGGGTATAGACCATTTAGAACGTTCTGGATGTGTCACATCTCTGCAATTCCTGGAAGACATGTCATGAGGGACTCTTTTGGTTTCTACATGTGACAGTGGTAAGTGAAGGAACATAGCTACAGAATTTAACTAGAGTGAATTATATCTTGCTCTCCAGACTCAAAAGAAAAAAAAAACCAACTAATAACCTACAAGTGCCCCTCCCCACCATTTTTTTAATTAGGAAAAAAATTATTCGAACTTTGCCTAACTTTTAAATCATCCAGAAGATGATTTAAAGTAGAGATGATAAAAATGAACCTCGGGCACTCACCATCCACCTTCAGAAGACCTAAACTGAAATTGCTTAATGAATACCTCTATCCACTTACCTTTATTGAGTATTGGTTTTGAGGCAAACACCAAATATCAGATTATTCTGTAAGAGTTTTTAAGTATTGCCAAAAGATAATACAGCTGTGCTTATTTTTTAAAAGTATTGTCATAGGTTAAAATAAGTGTAACTGACATTAGTATCAGGTGTACAATATAGTGATTCAACATTTGTGTACATTGCAAAGTGGTCACCTCCAGGAAGTCTAGTTATCATGTGTCCCCTTAGAAAATTAGTAGGATGTTACTGACTCTATTCCCCATTCTGTGTATTACATTCCTATGACTTACAGCTGGTAGTTGGCACTTATTAATTCCCTTCTCCCGTTTGTACCCTCACCTGTTTCCCAGTGACTATCAATCTGTTCTCTGTATCTATGAGTCTGGGTTTTGTTTGGTTTTCAGATTCCACATATAGAAGAAAACATGTATTTCTTTCTTCATCTGACTTCACTTAGCATGATACCCTTAAGGCTCATCCATGTTCTTCAAGATTTCATTCTTTTTATGGCTGAGTGGCATTCCATTGTGGCTATATACACACATCTTCATTCATCCATTGATAGGCACATAGGTTTTTTTCCATATTTTTGCTATTGTAAATACTGCAGTGAACATAAGGACATATATCTTTGTGATTTAGAGTTTTTTCTTTTTACATGGGTAACCAGTAGTAGAATTTCTGGGTCCTATGATAGTTGTATTTTTAATTTTTTGAGGAACCTTTATACTGTTCTCCACAGTAGTTGTGCCAGTTTACGTTCCCACCAACAGTGCACAAGGGCTCTCGTTTTCTCCATATCCTTGACAACACATTTCTTGTTTTTTTTTCTGATAACAGCCATTCTGACAGTGTAAGGTAATATGTGGTCTTGATTTGCATTTCCCTGATGAATGATATTGAGCATCTTTTCATATGTCTATTGGCTACTGGAGGTCTTTATTTGGGGGAAAAATTCTTTCAGGTCCTTTTCCTATTTTTAAAATGGGATTACTTGTTTTTGTTTTGTTTTTGTTTTTGTTTTTTTGTTTGTTTTTTGTTTTGCTGTTGAATTGATGTTGTTAGTGATTTGGGATATTAGCCCTTTCCTGGATATGATCTGTAAAGATCTTCTCTGATAGGTTGCCTTCTCATTTTGTTGACTTCCTTTGTTGTGCATATCCTATTAGTATGATGTAGTCCCAATACTATATTTTTGTCTGTTTCCCTTGCCTTTGGAGTCAAATGAAAAATTAGACAGGTAAGACTGATGTCAAAGAGCTTGCCATCAATGTTTTCTCATAAAGATTTTGTAGTTTCAGGTTTGTCTTCAAGTTTTTTATGTATTTTGAGTTAATTTTGTATATGGTGTTAGGTAGTGGGCCAGTTTCATTCTTTTGCATGTAACCAGTTTTTCCAGCACCATTTATCGTAGAGACTGTACTTTCCCCATTATATATTTTTGGCTTTATTTGTTACAAGTGAATTAATTATGTGTGAGTTTATTTCTGGGCTCTCCATTCTTTTCTGTTGACATGTGTGTGTGTTTTTATGCCAATACCATACTTTTGATTACTACAGCTTTATAGTATAGTTTGAAATCAGGATGTGAAACGTTGGCTTTTTTTTTTTTTTTTTTTTTGTCCTCAGGATTATTTTAGCTATTAAGGGTCTTCTGTGGGTTTCATACAAACTTAAGAAGTATATATTCTGGTTCTGTGAAAGAAAATACTGGAATTTTGATAGGGATTGTTTTGAATTGGTAGACTATTTGGAGTACTATAGACCTTTTAACAATATTAATCTTTCTGATCCATCGGCATGCAATATCTTTCCATTTCAATTTCTTTGACCAAGATCTTAAAGCCTTCATTCTTTTACCTCTTTTTGGTTGTTTATTAATAGGTGTATTCTTGTTATTATAAATGGGTTTTCTTGATACATTTGTGATAGTTTATTAGTGTCTAGAAACACAACAGATTTTTGTCTATTGATTTGGTATCCAACAACTTTTCTAAATCTATTTTTTTTTTTTTGGAGTCTTTAGCATTTGCTGTATATAGTATGTCCTCTATAAACTGTGACAGTTATACTTATTCCTAATTGCTATTTTATTTCTTGCCTAATGACTGTGGCTAGAACTTCTAATACTATAGAGTGAAAGTGGCAAGAGTGAGAATTCTTCCCTTGAACCTGATCTTGAGGGCAAGATCTCAGTATGTCACCATCTCGTATGTTAGCCGTGGGTTTGTTATATATGGTGTTTAGTATGTTGAGGTATATTTCCTCTATAGCCACTTATATCTATTTTATCATAAATGGCTGTTGAATTTGGTCAAATCCTTCATCTATTAGTTAATTATATGATTTTTATTTTGTTAATGTGGTGTATCACGTTGATTCGTAGATATTGAGCCATTCTTGCTTCCTTGGAATAAATCTCACTTGATCATGGTGTAGGATTTGTTAAATGTATTGAATTTGTTGAGGAATTTTGTCTCTATGTCCATTAGGGATATTGGCCTGTAACTTTTTTGGGTAGGGTTGTGGTGTGGTTTGTATGTGTCTGGTTTTGGTACTAGGGTAATGTGAGCCTCATGAAATGAGTTGGTAAGCTTTCCTTCCACGTAAGTATTTTGGAAGAATGAGAGAGATAGGTATTAATGCTGCTCTGAATGTTTTTTAGAATCTTCCAGTGAAGCTGTCTGGTTCTGGACTTGGGTTTCTTGGGAAGTTTTTGATGACTAGCAAGGAAGTTAAATCACTTTTCACAGTCTTAATCTCTTTATCATTCAGTCTTGGAAGACTAAATCCCTAGAAATTTACCAATTTTTGTGTAGGTTGCCTGATTTTTTTGGGTATAATTGTTCATAGTAGTTTCTTATCTTTTGTATTTCCATGGTATCAGTTTCAACTTCTTTCACTTCTTATCTGAGCTTTTTTTCCTCAGTGAATCTAGCTAAAGTTTTGTCAGTTTTGTGAATCTTCTCACTGGATTGACCCCTTTATCATTATAAGTGTTCCTCTTTGTCTATTACTACATTCTTTGTGTTAAGTATTTTTTACCTTTATTTATTTTGAGATACAGTGCATGCGTAAGCAGGGGAGGGGCAGAGAGGGGCAGGGAAGAGAGAATCCCAAGCAGGCTCTTTGCTGTCAGCACAGAGCCCGACTTGGGGCTCAATCCCACAAACTGAGATAGTGACTTGAGCTGAAACCAAGAGTCGGATACTTAACTGACTGAGCCACCCAGGCACCCCTACATTCTTGGTTTTAAAGTCCATATTGTGTGATGAGTGTGGCTACTCCAGCTTTCTTTTGGTTTCCATTTGCACAGACTTTTTTCAGTTCCTTCACTTTCAGCCTGTGTGTTCCTTAGTTCTTGATGCCGTTGTAGGCAGCATATAGATGGCGTGCGTGTGTGTGTGTGTGTGTGTGTGTGTGTGTGTTAATGCATTCAGTTACAGTCTTAATTGGAGAATTTAGACTTGGAGAATTTAGAATTGGAGAATCACTTTTACATTTAAAGTGATTATTGGTAAGTATGTAATTATTGGCATTTTGCTAATTGTTTGCTGGTTGTTGTTGTAGTTCAGTTTTGTTCTCTTTGCCCATGTGCTTTGATAACTTTAGTGTTATATTTAGATTCTTTTTTTTTTTTTTGTGCGTTTTCTGTCAGTTTTTTGCTCGGTGTTTATCACGAGGCTCACACGTGTCATTCTATTTATATTAGAGTACATTTTAAGTTGATAGCAACTTAATTTTGAACACATTTGAAACAAATTTTGCTCACCTCAGCTGCACTTTGTTGTCACTTTTTACACTTTTGTTTTCTCTATCTCTTGGAGTTGTACTTAGTTTTACAGATTTTTTCTTTAACCTTAGTACTTTTTTTTTTATATACTATATGAACTACCTTTACGGTATACTATGTGTATCTCACCTTTTCCAGTGAGATTTTTACTTTGCATGTTATTAGTGCTATTGATTTCCAGCTTAAGGAAATACCTATAATATTTTTTGTAAGGCAGGTTTAGTAGTGATGAATTTTTTTGTTGTTGTTGTTGGTTTGTCTAGGAAACTCTTGTTTGGAAAAGGTTTCCTTTTAGCACTTTGAATATGTCCTGCCACTCCCTTCTGATCTGCAAAGTTTCTGCTGAGAAATCTGATAACCTTCTGGGATTTTTTTTGATGTAACAATTTTTCTCTTAGTGCTTTTAAGATTGTCTGACTTTTGACACTTTAATTATAATGAGTTTTGATGTGGCTGTCCTTGCATTTATCTTATTGGGGACTCTCAGAGCTTCTTGGACCTGGATGTTTGTTTCCTCCTCCAAGTTAGAACTTTTCTTTTTAAAAAAAATTTTTTTATGTTTATTCATTTTTGAAAGAGACAGAGCACAAGCAGGGGTGGAGCAGAGAGAGAGGGGGACACAGGGTCTGAAGCAGGCTTCAGGCTCTGAGCTGTCAGCACAGAGCCCAACACAGGGCTCGAACTCACGAACCACGAGATCATGACCTGAGCTGAAGTTGGATACTCAACCGACTGAGCCACCCAGGCGCCCCTAGAACTTTTCAATCATTGCTTCTTCAAGTACATTTTCCCCCCTTTATTCCTTGCTTCTCCTTCTGGGACCCCTATCACACAAATGTTATTCTACCTAATGTTGTTGAAGAAGCCCCCTAAGTTTATTTAAAAAAATTTTTTTTTTCTTGTTCTGCATTCCATTGCTTTCTCTTGAAGCTCACTGAGCCATTCTTCTGCTTTATCCAGTCTGTTGAACCCCTCTAATATATTTTTCCCTTTAGTTAATGTATTCTTTAACTCTGACTTAGTACTAACTTTAACTCCGTACTTAGTCATGTTTTCTGTTGCTTTAAGTTCTCACTATATTCATCCATTCTTCTCCCTAGTTCAGTGAGCATCTCTTTGTGATCATTTCTTTGAATTCATAATCAGGTCAATTACTTATGTCCCTATCATGTATGTCTTTAAGATTTTGTCTTGTTCTTTTCTTGGGGGTATATTTGTTTACTCATTTTGCTTGACTGTGTTTCTCAGTATTAGATAAAATGGCTACCTCTGTCTTGAAGGAGTGCCTTGTTAGGTGATGATCCTTCTTACTCAATTTTGCCCTAGCTTTTGCTTGTGTCTTGAACCTTTGTCCAAAGTACCTGGCTTACTCTTCCTATGGATTGTCCAAAGTGCCTGACTTAATCTTCATTTGACCCCATTTTTTTTCTTTTCCATATACTTTTTTTAAAATTTATTTTTAAATTTACATCCAAGTTAGTTAGAACATAATGATACAATGATTTCAGGAGTAGATTCCAGCGATTCATCCCATATGTATAACACCCAGTGGTCATCCCAACAAGTGTCCTCCCTAATGCCCCTTACCCATTTAGCCATACCCCCACCCACAACCCCTCCAGCAACCCTCAGTTTTTTCTCCATATTTAAGAGTCTCTTAGGTTTGTCCCCCTCCCTGTTTTTATATTTTTGCTTCCCTTTGCTTATGTTCGTCTGTTTTGTATCTGAAATTACTCATGAGTGAGGTCATATGAGATTTGTCTTTCTCTAACTAATTTCACTTAGCATAATACCCTCTAGTTCCATCCACTTAGTTGCAAATGGCAAGGTTTTATTGATTGCCGAGTAATACTTCATTGTGTACATACACACACACACACACACACACACACACCACCCTTCTTTATCCATTCACCCTTCGAAGAGCACCCTTCTGAGCTCTTTCCATACTTTGTTTATAGCACCACTGTCAACAATAGCCATTGGGATGCATGTGCCCTTTTGAAACAGCATACCTGTATCACTTGGATAAATACCTAGTAGTGAAATTGCTGGGTGGTAGGGTAGTTCTATTTTAATTTTTTTGAGAAACCTCCATACTGTTTTCCAGAGTGGCTGCACGTTTGCATTCCCACCATCAGTGCAAAAAAGATGTTCTTTGCATCCTCACCAACATCTGTTGTTGCTTGAGTTGTTGATTTTAGCCATTCTGACTGTGAGGTGGTATCTCATTGTGGTTTTGATTTGGATTTCTCTGATACTGGATTTTTTTCATGTGTCTGTTAGCCATCTGGATGTCTTTGGAGAAGTGTCTATTCATGTCTTTTGCCCATTTCTTCACTGGATTATTTGTTTTTTGGGTGTTGAGTTTAATAAGTTCTTTATAGATTTTGGATACTAACCCTTTATCTAATATGCATATGACACAATTTTTGGGGATCCACCACAACCTGTCATTCCAAGGGGAGAAATTTCTTTTAACACGTAGTTTTAGCAGATTATAAACCAGATCCTCAGGCAGCAGTTTTGCAACATGCAAATATTGTGGAACAGCAATAGTAGTCCCTGCTGGCCTCCAGACGAGATTTGGAAGTGTTCTCTGGATGACTGTTGAAGAAAAAAAATGGGTCTCCAGACATGGGTATAAACTCCTTTCTAGGAAGTGTCCTTGAGCTGTAAGGGAGGCTAAGGTATGTACAAGGATGATGTCTTCCTGGTTAAATTCCGTGGGAGTGCCTCCTTGGTCTCTAGATGTGTGGGAAACCTGAATCCTGTCTCTCAGGTATGAGCTCCAGGCCAATTAAATAGGCCTTTTCACAGGAAGACTGGGGTTATGTTTTAGTCTGCTGTCCCTGCAGTGCCCTGGGGTGTGTGGCTTACAAAGAACTATCTTTATGATTGTTAAAGTCCTATGGAGCTCAGAAATACCAGATGTCTTGGCCACCAGGGCCAGAAGGTGAAGGGGTGTCCCTGTATGGACTGTGTGTGCCTATTTGCTTTAGCTGGGCAGCTGGAGAGTGCAGGATGTGGGATACTCTTAATGTCCTTTTAAACGCAGGGAGGAAAATGGCTATTCTCACCCACTCTGGGCTTCAGCAGTGCAGTGGGAGAGTGCCTTATCTGTGTAGGAGCACTGGCTTGGGCTGCTGGTGGGAGAATGCCAGGATCACTCTGCCTCACCAGTCCTGGATTGGGAGTGGGGGAGTATCATGACTTGGTGCTTGCCTGCTTCAGAGTGGGGACTGCTTGCCCCAGCCTGTCACAGCAAGGCAGGGGGTAGTGCGTCTGAATTCCCCCTGCCTATGCTAGCAGACTGCGGAGACTGCAACAATGGTGTCTGGTATCACCTCCTTCTCTAGGGAGCATCTCAGCTGTCCCCTGCTCCCAGATCAGCAAATGAGACTCCCTTACATCTAGTTGAGGAGCTTTTGAAGCTGATGTTATTATCTGTGCTGTCCCTCCCCACTTCCCTGTTCCATCGGGTGTGTGAGCCCACACATGAGCCCAACCAGAGAGGAATGTTTCTGTTGCACTTTGGGATCCCTGGACCTCAACACCATTGGTTTTCCGAGCCATATGTTCTGGGGACTCCCCTCTCTGATACAGGTCCCAGGGGTCGGAATGTTCCAGGTGGGGCATCAACCCTTTATTCCTTTGGGAGAAGTGTCCCTCTGGTGAGATCCTTCCCTATTATGGGTCACTGTTCAAGGGCTAGGATTTTTTTGGTGAGATTATATTCCTGCCTCTCTACCTGTCTTGATGTAGTCCTTTTATCCTTTGTTGGAGAGCAGTTTATCTTGTTTCAGATCTTATTCAGAGGAAAATGATCCTCACATAGTTGTATATCTGGGAGGAGCTGAGTTTAGAATCTTTTTATGCTGCAATTTTGGACTCCCTTTAAATAACTTAACAGCAAATACTTTAACTTCTGTGTATCATAATTCCTAAACAATCTGTATGAATTGAGTCTGAAATTTTGGTACTTTGCCTTGTTGATGGAACAAGGTTCTTTGTACTGCAGAGTTTCAGTCTGGATTTTGATGATGGCATCCCCCTCTGTTATATTTAGTATGTTCCTCTGGTCTATCTTTTGTAAATGGAGGATTGAATGTAGTTTGACAAGATTTAGGTAGACTTTTTTTTCTTTTTTTTCTTATTTAAAGCAATGTTACTCGATAAATGATTTTTTCCATTTTTTGGCATTGGTTGTCTGGCTGCCTCTCCCTTAACAGCTATTGATGGTCCATGACTAGGTGCATTAATTCATTAAAACTTAGAAAATAGGGCTATTGTAACTTAATATGTTTAAAATTAGAGGTATATATAGGTGTGTGAATGGATGTATTTCTGAAATAAACCTCTAAGTGGAATTTTTAGAAACCCAATGGTGTAGTTTATATACAAAATGCAGGATGAACTCGAAATGTTACATTTAATGAAAGAGCCATAAACATAGAAACAGGCTGTGGAATGTCATAAGAAAATAATACCCACGGCAATTATCCCCAAATGGTTAATATTCTCCTCATACTTAAAGTTCTTTGAAATCCTCTGTGCAAAAGATGTAGCGACATACATTCTCAATATTAAAAAAAAATGCTATAATGGTCTTTAGTCCAAAAAGTTACACATGTTTATTAAACATAAACATAAAAAGTGGAGAAGTTAGGTGATTCCATTGCCTGGAGAAAACCACTGTCCAAGGGTGTTGATACTATTGCTTGGTGATGTAAAATCTTTGCAACTGTAAACAGTGATAATTAAGCTGCAAAATGGAAACACAAATAATGTTTAAAGTGCTTTAGTGAGCTTCTGTGCATTTTTTGTGATAAAATACAAATAACACAAGACTTAACATTGTAACTATTTTCAAGTGTATAATTCAGGACAGTTAGGTACATTCAGTGTTGTGCAACAACCTTTGCTATCTAGACACAGAATTTATCATCCCAAGTGAAGACCTTGTGACAGGTCACAACTCTGACTAGAAATTACCGTATGCTTTTGAGTTTTAGAGTATACCACTTACATCTCAGTGGTTTTCTAAAGGAGATAGCAGGAAATAGAACCAAAATACTTCTTGGCTTCATGGAGCTTGCATTCTAGTGATAGTCATAATACAATTACCACCTTCAAAAATGAAAAATGGCAAAAAAAAAGGGGGGGGGGAATTACCCAGGGGAGGTAAAGGACATGGGTGTGTTCTTCCTGTAGAGTCCCTTAGATTTCTTGACTGTAATCTAAAGTTTATGATACCCGATCCTTGATTTTTCAAAGAGCCAACAAAACTGCAATGGTGGCAGATGATCCTGTATTTTCCTGTGGATGAACAAACACTTCAATTACAAAATTGCAACATAAATTTTAAAAATGACATCTGCATCCCACAGAGTGATGGAGTTTTAGCTCTGAAGCAATCCTAGATAAGATAAAATTCAACCTCGTTGTTATACAAATAGGCAACTGATACTCATGGTAGATCAAGCATTTAGTCCTAACCAACCAAGCACTATCTGAATCTATAAAGCAGTTATGCTACTAAGGCAGTGTTATGTTTTATTTTTGCCTCCCCCCACCCCCTGAAACATTGTCTGACAGCTCACTGGTTCGAATCCTTTATCTATAAAAATAAGCTTTACTTGGCTATCCTAGGAAGAATGGAGGTTGACTTGGCTCAACATTGCATATCAAACACGTTTTAGTTTTGGTCTTTTTGGTGTCCATGTATGATAGTCAACAGCAAAACTGCAGAAGGAGAGCCTGAATGAGAAACAGGATTTACTGAAATCTGATATGGCTCATGAACAGTAGCCCTAGGATATGGATGTTGGGGGTGGGTGGGGAAGAGGGGCAATATGCCCCTGAAGGACATATCTATAGCTACATTTGTAGCTATAGAGAACTTATGTCCCTAAGTGGGAACCTCTTGATCTTACAAGTCAGTTGATGGCAGAGTAGAGAGTGGTCTTCTAGCACCCAATTGTGTGTACTTGGCTTTGAGGCTTTACGACAAAAATCCTTCCCAATCTACTAACCTTCTCTCATGCTTCAATTAGTCTAATCAAGCAAACATGACTGAAGGTTTCTTTGCCAGTTAAAAACCCTTGCCAAATGGTACGGTCCTATTTCTGAACCGGGTGTTCTCATTTACCTTGCAAATTGTAGTTTGTGGATGAAGAGAAGGAAGGGTGAAAAGATGAGGCTGAATCTGTCAGTACTTCAACTGAAATGCATCCAGTTCCAAGAAGACCAGTGGGAGGCCTTTCAGGGGTAGTCCCACAGAGGATAAGAACAGATTTGCCTTGGATCAATTTGAACAGGAAGGAGTCTGCCAAAGTTTTATGTGGGGCTGGCACTTGGGGGCAGAAGGATAAAAATATAAAGTTGTCTTTGTTCCCATCACATACAGAGCTGTTCAGCATACTACTTAATTTGCAGTCTTGTAAATTCATAAATGGAGAAGGGGGAAGGGTAGAGGTGGAAAAATGAGAGGTCCATAATCAGGGCTGGGAATAGGCCTCCTTCTTTTAACAGGGTGCTCTCTGTGGGATCTGGGTGGGTGGATAATTTAAAGGGAGCAATTTGGAGTATTGATATTTTTATCATCTAAGCATCATTATAGCTTTGAGAGCTAGGTTTGGCATATGTTATGACCTTCATTTTAGGTGAGGTGGTCCATAGATGAGGGTGGTAAGCTTTTGTAGGATCATTGATCTAATCATTCATGAGGGTGAGTTGGTTTAAGTGGAGTACATTGTCAGATCTGTTTGTGAGCTTGTTGGCCCACCATCTATACTGCATTGTCTCCATGCCTATTATGGGGCCACCTTTCCTGTAAGGACTCCTATCAGTAGGAAAGATTTTGTAGTCCAACAGAGTGCCATTGCCTACTCTCTGCAGCAAAGACCTCAGTCCTAGAATTTGTTTAAAGGCATCCATAACTCTGATGGTTAGAACATAAATATGACTTGGGGAAAAGGATTGGAGTTGCCTACAATAATTTGTGGTTAATGAATTGTCTTAAGGGTTTTATGTGTCACTCTCCCACTCACTGCTTTGCATGGTAGTGGCCCTTTTCCTATTAAAAGACTTTTCTCATTTGAACTGTTTTATGAATAGAAGGCTCTTTCATTTTTCACAGCTGATTTCCTTTTATTGTCTTTATTGCAGTTTAACAGAGAGACAAATGACACAGCAAACAGATGAGGGAGACAGCCCCCGCCTTTCCTTTATGTGTTTTTATTAACCTTTGTTCATCTCCTAGCTCAGGTTTTGGGATGCAGGCCTTTAGTGTGGGTCATAAATGAACAGCCAGATCTGAAGCACTGTTGAAAAGCTCTGCAATGGGGCAGAGTAGTCTGTGAAATATTTGTTTTCTAACATTGTCTGAAGTTACAATGACAATGATAGGAACAATCTAACACCAGATTTTCACACTAGGAATAGAGGTCTCTGGACATGGAGACCTTCAGTATCCACTACATGCCAGAGATTCTAAGTTTTCTGTTAAATGAGTGTATTACTATAGTAAGCATTTTAAATGGGAGAGGTGTATACAATATGAAAATTATCTTGATTTGCCTCCCCCCTCCCAACACCACTGCCTCATAAGAGGCTTCATAAGAACGTATGTAAAAATACTACATAATAATACATATTTTATGACTTATTTTGACAAAAATTGGCTCAAAACTCTAGTCAATGTATTATTCAAAGACACTCTTCTTAACATGTTTTGAAAGGTTTGCCATTGCCACTTCTTATAAAATTTTGGGTTAGGCAGCATTTCCCTCTTGGTAGGTATTTAATTATTTTTGTTAATACAGGTAGAACTGCAGTACAGCCTTGAACATGCATTTGCCCATAGGATACACTTCTAGAAGTACAATTCCAGTGTGGAAGGACCTGTGCAGTGTTTCAGCAGACAGATTTCCTTCTGGCAGCTGTACTGCTTCATCTGCCCACCATCTTGGGTACAACAGTGACCCAAGGCCCCTTGTATATTACTTATTTTAGTTCTCAGACTACTCTGACAAAAACAAAATTCTTAATCTCATCAACTGAGGATTACAAGCTTCAGAAATGTGAAGTATACTTGCCTAAGGTTACACAGCTACACTAAGGAAGATTTGTCCATCACACAGTCTCATGCTCTTTCCATAGTTAGGACTTTGTAGACACAACACCCTATCTGGTTTTGCCATTAATTGTTTTTATGTCTTGGGGAAGTGGAAGTCGACTTTTTAGCTCCATTTTCATTTTCTATAAGATCTAGTTGGACCACATGATTTTAAGGACCCCTTTAGCTTTAAATTTTGAGTATATTTGGGGGGTATAGCTTACTAATACCATGATTGATAGTATCATTCTAATAGTAGCAATAGTATCACTTATAAAGAGTATTGAATACATTTTGGATAGATCTTCATTTTGTTTTTTCTACTTACAAGTTATTTACTTTGGAAGAGAAAGAAGGGGGAGGGGCAGAGGGGGAGAGAAAATCCCAAGCAGGCTCTATGCTATCAGCATAGAGCCCAACACAAGGCTGGATTTCATGAACCGTGAGATCATGACCTGAGCCAAAATCAAGAGTTGGATGCTTAACCAACTGAGCCACCCAGGCACCCCTATAACTTTACTTTCCAAAGGGAGAAAGGATTTGAACTAGGGTTAACTTAACTGATACTAAGAAGGTTAATATTACCATAAATAAACTTGTTCAGGATTTCTTGTGTGCTGAGCACTACTCACCCTTTGGAGTGTTTGCCTGCATTATTGTATACTGCCGTCCCTGTGCTGCAGTGACGATGGGTTGTTACTATCCTACAGATTAGGATAATGGCAGGGAGGGCGGGTAACCTGCCCAAAGTCTTACAGTGTGTAGTGCATGTTTGAACCAAAGCTGTCATACCTGAGACTGAGCTTGGAAACCTGTCTTTCCTTGAGATGTTTTTGGGGCTTGGGGGTGATAAAAACAATTCCTCTTTCTAGCATTACTAACAAAGGGTTAAAAAACAGTGTTCTAGATAACTAATTTTTATTCTCTTTAGGCTCAAAAGTTAAAACCTTAATTTGGCATAAAAAAAACTTTTTTAGAGTGTTTACAATGTTACACGTTCTTCTATTTACATTCAGCCTAATCTTTGCTTAAGACAGCATCATTTTGGAAGTATTGTTTTGATTCTTGCTCCTGGGGTAATTAAACTGAATTATCCATTTTTTGCCTTTTTCTAAATGACTTGGAATTGCCAGGCATTTTGAGTGTTTGAGGTTCTTTTTTTAAATTAATTGTAAATTGGGGCGCCTGGGTGGCGCAGTCGGTTAAGCGTCCGACTTCAGCCAGGTCACGATCTCGCGGTCCGGGAGTTCGAGCCCCGCGTCAGGCTCTGGGCTGATGGCTCAGAGCCTGGAGCCTGTTTCCGATTCTGTGTCTCCCTCTCTCTCTGCCCCTCCCCCGTTCATGCTCTGTCTCTCTCTGTCCCAAAAATAAATAAACGTTAATAATAAAAAAAAATTAATTGTAAATTAAAAAATTGTCCAAGTTAGTGTATAGTGCAACAATGATTTCAGGAGTAGATTCCTTAATGCCCCTTACCCATTTAGCCCATCTCCCCCTCCCACAACCTCTCCAGCAACCCTCTGTTTGTTCTCCATATTTAAGAGTCTCTTATGTTTTGTCGCCCTCCCTGTTTTTATATTTTTGCTTCCTTTCCCTTAATGTTCATCTTTTTGATATCTGAAATTCCTCCTATGACTGAAGTCATATGATCTTTGTCTTTCTCTATTTTGCTTAGCATAATACCCTCTAGTTCCATCCACATAGCTGGAAATGGCAAGATTTCATTGTTTTTGACTGCCGAGTAATACTCCATTGTGTGTGTGTGTGTGTGTGTGTGTGTGTGTGTGTGTGTGTGCACATCACATCTCATTTATCCATTCATCCACCGATGGACATTTGGGCTCTTCCCATACTTTGGCTATTATCTATAGTGCTGCTATAAACTTTGGGGTGCATGTGCCCCTTTGAAACAGCACACTTGTATCCCTTGAATGAATATCTAGTAGTGCAATTGCCTGGTCGTAGGTTAGTTCTATTTTTAGTTTTTTGAGGAACCTCCATACTGTTTTCCAGAGTGGCTGCACCTGTTTGCATTCCCACCAGCAGTGCAAAAGAGATCCTTTCTCCTCGTCCTCACCAACATCTGTTGCCTGAGCTGTTAATGTTGGCTGTTCTGACAGGTATGAGGTTGTATCTCATTGTGGTTTTGATATGTATTTCCCTCATGAAGAGTGATGTTGAGCATTTTTTCATGTGTCGGTTGGCCATCTGGATGTCTTCTTTGGAGAAGTGTCTATGTCTTTTGCCCATTTTCTCACTGCATTATTTGTTTTTTGGGTGTTGAGTTTGCTAAATTCTTTACAGATTGTGGATACTGACCCTTTATCTGATATGTCGTTTGCAAATATCTTCTCTCATTCCGTTGGTTGCCTTTTGGTTTTGCTAATTGTTTCCTTTGTTGTGCAGAAGCTTTTATTTTGATGAGGTCCCAATAGTTCATTTTTGCTTTTGTTTCCCTTGCCTCTGGAGATGTGTTGAGTAAGAAGTTGCTGTGGCTGAGGTCAGAGAGGTTGTTGCCTGCTTTCTTGTCTAGGATTTTGGTGGCTTCCTGTTTTTACGTTTAGATCAGTCTTCGATTTTGAGTTTATTTTTGTGTATGGTGTAAGAAAGTGGTCCAGGTTCATTCTTCAGCATGTCACTGTTCACTTTTCCCAGCACCACTTGCTGAAGAGATGGTCTTTATTCCATTGGATATTCTTTTTTAATTGTTTAATGTTTATTTTTGAGAGAGACAGTGTGAGTGGGGGAGGAGCAAAGTGAGACACACACACAGAATCTGAAGCAGGCTCCAGGCTCTGAGCTGTCAGCACAGAGCCCGATGCGGAGATCACACCTACAAACCGAGAGATCATGACCCGAGCTGAAGTCGGATGCTCAACCAACTGAGCTACCCAGGAGCCCCTCCATTGGATATTCTTTACTATTTTGTCAAAGATTCGTTGGCCATATGTTTGTGAGTCCATTTCTGGGTTCTCTATTCTGTTCCATTGATCTGAATGTCTGTTTTTGTGCCAATTGAGGTTCTTTTTTACAGTGTGTTCTTGACTTTGTGTCAAGGGGTCAGCACTGAAAGCCTCTGTGGTATGGAGAAGGTATGCTGAATGGAGGAGGATATGCCCCTTTGGTGTAGGGAGCCATATCATTCAAACCAGGATGCTGTAGAAGGTGAAATGGGGCATGATTTCTAATTGAGCAGAACAAGGGAAGAACATGCAGCTACCTCAGACTGGGGTCTATGGTAACTTTACTTGGAGCCAACTCCAAATACTGGTCGAGTTACTTGTTAGAGTCCTGCCACAAGCAATTTAGATCATTTGAATCAGTCTTGTCATTTGCGAATACATGGACAATAATGCCAAACTGCTCTAAGGATGAGAGAACAATTGTGTGGAACTTGTGGCATATGGTATGATAGTAGCTGCCTCACAGGCTTGGTGAGAGAATGAGGGTGGATGACATAGTAAGGTGCTTAGCATATAACGACCACTCTTTGCCTGTTCACATTGTTGAGGCTCTTACTTTCCTCTGCTGTAATTGCGTCTACATCTGGCTGCTTCCTCTTGCACCTCCCTCTTAGCTATTTCTAATCTGATGTGGGCTGGGGAATGAGATAACTAATTTATTAGTTCTGGAAAGATGCCACTTCTGAAAAAGATAGACATATTTCTACTGTGGGAGAAAGGATCACTTGGTGTCTGTGTCCTGAACGGTAAATGTCACTTGGTAATTGACTAGTGTCTAAAGCTTCTTGGTGATTAGAATATTATAGGTTGGTTGATAGGTGATTTTTAGGTATTAAGGTAGTTTAATTCAATAAATTTTAGTGTCCTATCATCTTGCAAGGGAGGGAGACATCCTCTCCAAAGCATCTTCTCCAAAGTGAAATGGGGTAAAATAGAACTTCTAAAGCATTTGACAGTGAGGCAAATGCTTCCGGAGTGTGAAGGTCTAAACAATGTAATTGCTTGCTTCCCAGGAACATAAGATGTGTTTATTATTAAGAGGGAAGTGAATTTAGTTCTACTTTTTATGTAAGGGGAAAGAATTATGGTGAAGTAGAATATGCTTGCAGTACCAAAGGGACAGGTAGGGGGAATGAAATAATGTTGTTGTAATTTTATTTATTTATTTATTTATTTATTTATTTATTTATTTAGGTAATTCAACAATTTCTCTGAGCTGGGATTTTTGTTCTCCATCTTCTTCACTAAAGTAGAAGTAAAGATCCCATCTGTCTTAAACGTGTGTCTGTAACACCCACGCAGCCTGTGTTACATAGATTCTCAATATGTAATAATTAATAAAAAAGACTATTGATGCAATCTGGTCAACTACTTACACTTGAGTTGTAATTAAGGGTTTACTTTCTATAACTGTATGAGAATGCACACAAAATTGTTTGCTTCATTATGCATCTTCAGATGACCATTCACCTATTAGTAGAGATTGATCATTTTGGGGAAACAGAGGCATTACTTGAGTATTAGCCCATAAAGGCTAATGGCTTTTAAACAGCAAGAAAACTCTGCTCAAGTCGCCTAATGGTTTTATCTGCTCTGATTTCTTTTGTGTATACTTGAATTCAGTCACTTATTGAGTGCCTGCTATATGACAGGCACTGTAGTATGCATGAAGCACAGATGGAGAAGAGTGAGTGGGTGAATGAGGTAGTTCATAAGTTTTCATGAGTATATTTCTGTTTGCTTTCACAAAAGCTACTAAGTGTGTGCGTACACACACACACAGTGCATTTCTTACATATGTGAAAAGATGATAGACCTTGTCTTTGTCCCATGTTCCCCATTTCTAGTTAAACTGTTGGGCTTCTTTATCCTACCCCAGGAAAAGAGTACTGTATCTTAGCTCTAGAAAATCCAAGGCTCTCTGGACAGTCGTGGTAAATGACTAACAGAAATGTTAGGACACCCTGTTCATTTTTGCCAGTTTTTGTTGTGTTTGGGTGGAAATGTTTGCAAATACACCACCTCTTAACTGCTCATTAATGGTGGTGAACAGAATGTGGGTAGGCAAACTCCGTAGCTAAACATTTACAGTGTGCTTTCGGGCTTGGAAACATGGTCAGATAGAACCAGCCAGCCTGCCTCTTCCCTCCTCCTCTCTCCCCACCGCCTTCTCTCCTCCCTGCCCCTGTTTCTTTGTTGCTCACTCTCCTAACTTTTGATGGCCTTTTTGTTGGTCATTTATTCTGTGACCATTGGCTGAGCCCCAGCTCTTGTAAACAGCTATGTTGGGGGCTATGGCTAGAACTGTGGTTACTGGGGTTAGAAACCTCATAGTGTGGCGAGAAAGATGACAAATACATAAATATATCAGTGTGTTTTACTAAAAATCCATAAGAAAAATTATGGACTCCATGAAGGGAGGTTGACTATGTCCTCTAGGGAGGAGGAAGAGGCTTCACAGCTGACGGAAGTAAGACAAGAGTGGACGTCAGGCACCATAATTTCCTGATCAATGGAAGCCACATATTAGGACATTGAGGTTTGATCCCAGGTCTTCCAAAGAACTGGGTGAGTTTAGAAAAGTTGAACTTCTTAGTGTTTCAGCTTGCTTATCTACTTGTTAGTAAAAAGTCTTCAGTGCTGTGAAGACAGAATGAACAGTATTTGAGAAAGCTCTTTGATAAGGCTTAGGTAGTTACAAATTGTTATCTGCATTGTGCAGGTACAGAAATAGTCTGTGCCTTTTGAGTTTTCTCCTGAGCCAGCCATTCTCCTTGTATCTCTCAGGGGAAATCCAGGCAAAACTAGGACTCCTTCTTGAAAGACAAAACCAAGTGACAGTCTTGAATTCTAGTCCTTGGAAAAACTAGAAATTT
>NW_024412397.1:31856260-31883193 GCF_014898765.1 Herpailurus yagouaroundi | reverse complement strand
ACCAAGTGACAGTCTTGAATTCTAGTCCTTGGAAAAACTAGAAATTTAAAAAAAAACGGGGGTAATGACATCATTACCTTATGCTTGAGAATGAATTAGAGCATTTCTTTTTTAAAAAAAAATTTTTTTTTTCAAACGTTTATTTATTTTTGGGACAGAGAGAGACAGAGCATGAACGGGGGAGGGGCAGAGAGAGAGGGAGACACAGAATCGGAAACAGGCTCCAGGCTCTGGGCCATCAGCCCAGAGCCTGACGCGGGGCTTGAACTCACGGAGTGCGAGATCGTGACCTGGCTGAAGTCGGACGCTTAACCGACTGCGCCACCCAGGCGCCCCTGAATTAGAGCATTTCTAAGCAATTTCCACAGCGATGATCTCCTATGACACCTAGGTGAAAGTTGTTACCACCAATGCTTTATAGACAAGTCCACTAAGGGGTAAAAAAACAAAACAGATCACTTGGTATTAAGTCCAGAACTCGAATAATTGAGTGTTGGGATTCTAAAAGGAAAGAAACCTTAAATAAGAGTGTAGTTAGATATTTAAGGAGGGTAATGAGGTTGGGAGAGATGAAGTAACTTGTGCAGGGTCACACAGTTAATTATAAAGTGAAATTGGACCTCAAACCTGTTGTTTTACTGGCTTTGGTAGCTGAATTTTGCTATGCTACATCTTAATTCTAAATTCATCTTCAGTGGTCAGGTTCTTTCATAATGACTGTTAAATTCTAGGATGAATATTCACCCTTTAAAAAAATTGTTTAATGTTTATTAGTTTTTGACAGAGCAAGTAAGGGAGGATCAGAGAGAAAGAGAGGGAGACAGAGTCTGAAGCAGGCTCCAGGCTCTGAGCTGTCAGCCCAGAGCTTGACACAGGGCTCGAACTCCCAAACCATGAGCTCATGACCTGAGTTGAAGTCAGATGCTTAGCTGAGACATCCAGGGGCCCCTATTCCCCTTTGATATCAAAGCTTTTCTATCAGTTTATGGATGATCTAAAACTAATACTTAATTGTTAGGGAAATTCACTGGATGAAATAATCCTACATTCTGCAGATAAATAAACTCGTTTGTTTTTACCATCTATAGATTTCTCCTCTCACTGATTTGCTTATTTGGTAAAGTTGAACATTCTGATCTGGAATTACCTGGGAATACCAGGAGTTATTACAGCCTCTGGGTTTCCTACCTAGGCTTTGGGTCCATCTTGTGCTCTGAAGATATATGGGTGGGAAGGACATTTGCAGAGCTCAACTGTTAACTGTGCCTGTGTTCCCAAACCAATCTCCGCAAACTGACCCCAGGTCCTAGAACACAAGTAAACATGCCAGGTGCCATTTAGTCTCATTAGTTTCCTTCCATTCAGATGATGGAATTGATGCTTAAAATGATACCAGTATTACTTAAAATGGCTTAAAATGGCTTACCACTGTCCTCATGTTACATTCTTCTTTATAATCGCCAACCTGCAATGTCATCATCAAGGCTAGGCTTGCAGCATGTCATCACTGATTGGAAGATGCTCTGTTGTTGGTTTCATTGACCAGAGTTTTGAGGAAAAGCAAGACAAGCTGCCACTTTAAGGCCAATTATAGGATCAAATCCAATCCCTTCTATAGGCCATACTGTTTGATAAACTGGATATATTCATTCTATATTTCCAATACTACATCCTTTATCAGTATTTAACAATTGATGGTGTAGTTCTAGTCCATCTTCAAAACCTGAGAACCAGGAGCACAGATGGTCCAAGTCCCAGTGTAAGGGCTCAGATTGGACACAGCCACCAACACTAGGCAGAGCCATCTGCTTTATTCAGTCCATCAATTAAAATACTCCTATCTTCCAAAAACATTCTTACACACTCAGAAATATTTAACCAGATTAACCAGATTATCTGGGTATTGATTACCTACTTGAATTAACACATAACTTTCTTGGCTAACCAAATGCATTTTAATCATAATGAACATGAAGAAAACTTACAGATGAAGATAAATTAAATTTATAACTAAAAAAGCATATATAATGAGAATTTTTATCATCAAATTGACAAAAATGTGAGTATTAATAAAGGGTGTTGCTGATGGGGTGCCTGGGTGGCTCAATCAGTTGAGGCGTCCAATTCTTGATTTTAGCTCAGGTCATGATCCCAGGGTCATGGAATTGAGCCCCACATCAGGCTCTGTGCTGAGTGTGGAGCCTGCTTAAGTTCCCCTCTCTCTCTCTCTCTCTCTCTCTCTCTCTCTCTCTCTCTCTCTCTCAAAAAAAAAAAAAATGGTCCTGCTGATGAAGGTGCAGAAACATGGAACAATCCACATAAACCTGGTGGGAAACATTATATAAGAATTGGGAACCTGTGTGACATTACGTGTAAAAGTCTTAAACCTTTATATACTTCAGGATCTATTGCAGAAATGATAGTTTTATAGAAGTAGACTAAAATTGACATTCAAAGAGATTCATTGCAATGTTAGTGTTTTTAAATATACTACGTACTTAGGATAGAATCTAGGCGTAGAAAGATGTTAACAATGTGCAGTCATAGCTACCATTGAGGATTTATTGTATGCCAGGCACTATGCCAGGAACTTTGAATATGGATCTTATTTTTAACCATTAATACAATAGTTTGGTCCCTCATTGGATTTTATTCTTGTTTCAGAAAAAAATGTTTAATTCTTGAGTTGAACATGAAGACCTTTCCCAAGATGTCCCCTGACCTATCTTCCCGACCTCCAATTTTTTCCCCCAACTTAGAAATGGGGAAAATGAGGCCAAGAAAAGTTGTGAGTTAAGGCCAAAGAACAAATCTGAGGTAATGTGATGAGTGAGATTCTCCGTTCTTGGTGCCAATTAATGAACTTTTTCATTCCACATGTTTGTCTGGAAAAAATATATCCTAGTTTACAAACATTCACTGAGCATGGGATAAATTCCAGACATTGATCTAGGCAGGTGCTAGAGACACAAAACATAAACAAAAGCTTTGCTCTCTAGGAATTCACAACCCATGGGAAGACAGACTGACTCAGTTTTAAAAACTTGAAAGTGAAACCATTGTCCGTTGAAATTGTGTCCTTTTTGGTTTTAAATAAGATATCCATGGATGACAGACTCCATGTAGTTTGACAGATGTGAAGATGTGGCAGGGGATTATCGGCTCTTTCCTACTTAGAGGCACCCCCAAATCCTGAACCTACCACTTAAAACTCCACAAACCACCATGCACCCGTTTAAATGCTCCACGTGGGTTAATTTAATTAATCCTCAAAACAGTCCCATGAAGGAAGTAGTATTCCTTCTCACGTGGCAGAAGATGAAATGGAGGCAGTGAGAGACCAGGTGTAACTTGCCCGGCCAGTGAACCAAAATTCGAGCTCAGGTGGTCTTACTCTGCCTGTGTTTCACTACATGCAGGATGCTACATCTGAATTAAAAACCGAAGGATGTGGAGCAGGAATTCATTTTGGGTAGAGGTATATGGAGTGTTGAAAGCCTTTGGAGGTTCAGGGGTGCTTAATTGTTTTGGGGGAGGTTCGGGAAATTGTGGGAGGTGGAGTGGGTGTGATCTTTGCTCAGGCAAGGGGTGCTCAGCTGTGAGGCCTGAGCCCTAGCAGGGCCACTCTGAGGAGTGTGGCTTTTACCAGTTAGGCAAGTAGAAGCCACAGAGAGCTTAAGCATGTAAGAAATATGATCAAGCTTGCCTTTTAGAACGATCACGTATTAATCAGTTGACAAAGTGACCGAGATGGTTTTGGTCGGCTTCTAAACCCCTGACCCTCTGACCATGGTTCAGCCACACTCGTCTTCAGTACAAAGGGAATTGTCCTCAAATGGAAACCATTGCTCACTGCTACAGGGGGTTAATAAAATCTCATGAGGCCAAGAGAGCCAAGTCACAATTTAAAAACGTTGCTTCCCAGCTGGCAGCTGCCGTGAGTGAGTTGTGAGTGTAGGCGTCTGGCAGCTCTGCTTTCACTGGCAGTATATTGCTTTGCTTCCCCCTCATAAACCTTTCTGTTTATTTTGTGGGAGGGTAAAGCGCCTGACGGACCTTATCCAGGAGGCAAATAAAGAAGCAGGAGGCCTTAAATCTTCAAGTTCTGGAGATCTCTAAAACAACACAAACCGTGAGATTGGAAAATGGGGGAACTTTCCTGGGCATCCACCTGTGGTGACTTCCCTCTGCCTTTAGTTCCCTTTTTCCACTTCTGGGACACCTGCTCCCTCCCTCATGTCTTGTCTTTGAATCGTAACTCCCAGTAGGTAACAACGCTCTCATATTACCAAGACTTCACGTTGCATTTCCCTAGTGCAAGCCTGCCCTTTCCAGAACTGCCCACCTTTCAAAATTCCTTCGTTGCATTTCTGGCTACAGCTATTAAACCCCTCCTGGGGCTCAACTCAAATATGTGTTAGGAAGAGCAATTTAATTAAATTGCCTCCCACTAAGGTATAAATAATTTCTAGCCCCCAACCCCATCCCTCCAATCATCGCAGGTATGTTAAAAATGTAATGAAAGAAATGAGTTTCTCATTGACTATAGCAATGAAGTAATAACAGTATCTTCCAAGTGGAGGGTATATTTCAAGGTGCCTTAAAACATGCTTGCATTGAAGCCACCCCACTTCTGGGTAAGGTTCTCTTCATTGTGTACTCTGGTCTCTATTCTGTTGTTGAAACATTTGTGCTTCCTATTTAGCAGAAGCAGCTGTTGTCCTTTTCCCTCTGCTTAGGGGCTCTGTAGCCTGATTGCCTGCAAGCCTGAGCCTGTTGGCTTTTGCTCTGAGGATTATAATCTCCCTGAGCTAGGAAGCAGGAAGGGGGTGGGGCAGATGATTGGAAGAGAAAAAGAGAGGGAGGTGTCAATAAGAATGAATTACCTGTATCCAAAAGAGAAATGGAAGTTAGTTTTAAACAATTACCAGCAATGATGGGAAGAATTGGTGGCGGCAAACAATGTGACAAAATATCCAGCAAGTTCATGGCTTAGGGTAAAGTCTGTACCAGGAGATGGGAATGCTTTTGAATTTAATCTTGTGTAATTAATGTCTTAGAGTCTTTCTAAGTATCCATTAGATCTAAAATGAACTGATCAGATATTGGGCTTCATGTGGAGACCGTGGACCTGTGTGTTGTAACATTGACCTGCTTTATATACTATTCTGTTGAAGACCAGTTTCTCTGCTATAGGGTAGAAGAGAGGCCATCCCAACAGTGAGTTAGGGTAGGAAAAACACCAAACTTAAAACCAAAGACTTGGGTTCTAGTCCTAGCTTCACTTCAACATTTGAAGTTGGACCTACTAATATAACCAAGTCGTATCTCAGTTTCTTTGTAAACTGGTTCACAAAGTCATGCATAACCAGAACTGGTGTTACCTGGTGGCTGCTGAACAAGGTGGGGACAGATGCATGGTGGTAATATAGTTTGTTAAACTTGTATTTCAATTTACACTTAACTGATTTCTTTTTTTTTTTCTTTTGCTAAGTCAAATGGCAATGGGAAATCATAAGTTGTGTGCCCCGGACTATCAACTGTGTCAACAGGAGGAGGATGGAGGTGAAGTTAATGTAGTTTTTCTAAATTCTGTCTATCCAGGCAAGATAATCTTTGATCTTTCTGAGTTTTATCCATCATTGAAAAGATTCTCTTGGACTACATGGGTTTTAGTCTCTCCCCCAGTAAGAACACATGATTGACAAGCATATATTTCCCATCATAGACCAAGGGACTGATTATAGGCAGAAATGGAAGGAACCTTGATCTCAGCTACTCAAGAGGGCAAAACCCCAAGAAAGATCAAGTTTGCTTTGCATGGTTGGGAATTGCTTATTCAGGCTTAAGCTTCCTTCATACTAAATATTACAAAGAGTTTGGATGTCATCTTGATATTAGAAAAGCCACTTAGGTCAGGCCTCTTACTGCCCCCATTTGTACTGTTTGCTCTCCCTGTTTACTCACTTGAGCAGAAAATCGTCTGTCACTTCCTATTGTTACCTTATTATGTGGGTGTGCCTTACACACTTGAAGAAAATCTAAGCTCTTTTGAGTCAGGAGCTCTGTTTTTATATCTCTTTAATCTTAAATGTTGAGTTCTTGAATCAGAACATAAATTTATTCCAGGTTTAAATGTCGTTGGTCTTGGTATCTCCAATACAAGTTAGTATAGGATGTCCTTTATGATCTCTTATAATGGAACTTGGTAAATACTTCTTGGGTTTAACTGAAGACTTTTATCTGTAAGATCTTGGCTTCACTGATTTAATTAGAAGTAAATGGGGAATCTGATCTGAGAAGTGTAGAGACTAGGGGATATAGCAGTCTTTGCCTCCCTAACATTAGCATCCTGTTAAGATAAGGTTATATTCCTAGAGAAAGATAGAACTGTCCCAGGAGGGATAGAAAAAGGAAATAACTGTGAGCTTTGTGGTGGTGGTGATGTTGGCTGGTAGCCAACAGCTCAATCACTACAAGGCCCGTTAAACTTAGAATTCCATATTCATCCAGTTGGTGCTTAGAAGATTCTTAGAAATGATCCAGTTCTGTTGCCTAGTTTTATAGATAAGGATGTTGAGGCCAGGGAGTTTAGAGAATGTCCAGTTTTGAAGAAATTGTCCTGGGAAGGATATGTATGTCTAAAAACACACAATTGCACAGCTTAACAAAAAGGGTGTTATATGATTGTTGAGTAAAGCACTTAAATAATGGCAGCAGAAGCACAGTAATGGATCTTGGTGTCAGAGACGGCCAGCCCTCTTCCAAATGTTACTTCTTCCCTTCCATGTCAGAGGGTTGTTTCTGGGAAGTGGGTGCTCATTTAAGGACATTTTCTAGCTCTTCCTATTTCATGGGACATAGGACTGGATCTGGACCGTGGAATGTGGGTAATGGTGATGTACGCTGCTTCCAGAACTGGATCCCTGCAGGTTTTTCACTCCATCCTCCATGATCTCTTTCCTTTATTCTCTTTGCTCCAGTCTTGCTTCATTTGGTCTTAACAGTAACTTCTCAATTGTCTTGACTTCCAGTTTATAATGATTTAATCTCAGCTGAGATTTACCTGTCAGGTCAAATGTCCTGTAGGACAGTGTGGCCTTGGCTATATTTGCATAGCTTAGAGAAATAATTTTTTTCATTTGTCAGATTGGCAAAACTCAAGTTTGATATATTTGTTGGTGAAGATGTGGAAAAACAGGTTTGCTTATACATTTGTGTCAAGAAGTACAATTTTATAGAGAGCAGGAAATAGTAAAATTAAGTCATTAACCTCACAAAGCCACATCTAGACCTAAGCACACTGCATGTATTTGAAATCCTATGTAGACAAAATTCTCCCTTCTAGCACCATCTAGAATATTATGTAGGAGGCATTCCAAGTATCCATTAATCAAGGGATGTTATGAAACACAATCTATACAATGAGATACTGTATAGCTGAACCAAATAAGGAAGTCTATTTTTGTTCAGGAAATATTGCCAGAACATAAATTGGCAAGTATAAAAAGCAAAATTGAGAACAATCTGTATAGTATGCTATCATTCCTTTTAAAAGGAGATAAAATATTTTCATATGCTCTCATTTGCATGAAGAGACCCCGAGCTGAGTGTGAAAGGAGTTGAGAAGAGTATAGACAGGAACAGAAGTGAGAATATTTATTAACCTCTACCTTATCACATTGTTTTGAGTGAATTACCTATCAAAATACAACTAAAAATAAGAAATTATGGAGGTCATCCCTGTTTGCTTATATGCAGAAAGACACAGGAGTGGTAATTACTGGATAATTAATATTAACTGTTATTAAGGAGAAGTCATGCTTTACTTTGAGTAATTGACCTAGAATTTTGAACTCTGCCTGTGTCAGTCCTAGCTGGGTCAGCATGCTACATTCATAGACTTGTGTTTTCAACTCTAAGAATTCACTTAATTGAATGAAACTCTTCTGCTTTCTTTAGATAGGTGTTTTTCAAGAAATGAGCAGTTTGAGTCCCATGAGCTTGTTTGTGTGAACTTCCTTAATAGCTTCTATTAAGAGTCTCCAAAGTATCATTTGCTCTGTTGAGATCTGGGAATAGACACTAAGAAAAATATTTTAGGGAACCATAATTGAGACGGAGGGAGAGAAGAATAAATACCTTGGAATGGGCTTCCCCCCACCCTCAAATTGCTATGAAGTCTTGAATCTTGGTAATCTCACAATGTGACTCTGTTTGAATAAAGGGTGAAAATATAATTAAAATTAAGTGAGGTCCTTGGGGTGGGTCTTAATCTGATTGGTGGTCTTCTCAGAAGAAGAGATTAGGACACAGTCATATAAGGAGGAAAGACCATGTGAAGACAAAGGCCAGTTTCCTCAGAATGAAATCCAATCTGCAGACATCTTGATCTTGGGATATCCTCCAGAACTATGAGGAAAATTTGTTGTTGAAGCCACCTGGTCTGTGATACTTTGGGGTCCTTTGAGAAAATGAGTACATGTCAATAATTAAGTTAGAGCTGTGGTGGGGAAGTTAGCCCCTTGGGTGACAGAGGAGAAGCACAGAGAAGGAGCCCCAAACTTAAAGAGTTCAGACAAGGCAGAGAGGTGGCCTCTGAGCATAATCTAGGAGGCAACTCTACTATTATCCTTAATTCCTAGAGGAAGAAACTGAGGCATGGAAAAGTTGTATGAAATGCCCCAAGTTACAGAACCAAGAAGCGGCAGAGCCTGTGTTCAAACCTAGGCAAATTTCTCCTCGGCATGGCTTTTATGACTATATTCTGCCTCTGATAAAAATTTACCGAGAGGAAATAATGTGAGACAAGGTACGCACAGCGTTCAGGGATCTCCATGTATATGTCTTGAACCTAAAGCAGGAGGTTGGATAGCAGCAAGTGGTTAGGGGAGGTTCTATGGGTCTCCCAGGCGGTATGGATTTTGGATCTTAGAGGGAAACAAGTGGAGCCTTATCTATGTAATTTAAAGTAGGTATGTAAGGAATTTATGCCCCCACCATAAACATTAAGCTCGATGAATTTCCACAAGCTGACACACTTGTTACTGGCACCTAGATCAAGAAACAAAACATGACCAGACCCCCCAGAAGTTTCTTTCTGTTCTCCTCATTCATTATCTCCTCCATGGATAGCTGCTCCTGTGACTTCTAAGAGCAGAGACTAGTTCTGCCTCATTTTGATCTTGTACCTAAATGGAATCATGCAGAGTATACGTTCCTATATCTGCCGCCTTTTGCTCTTATAAGTCTGATCTTCACGTGTATGGTTGAAGGGAGTTCATTCTCTTTGCTGTATTGTAACAAAGAGTGTATCTGCCTCTATTCTAGTGTTGGTTGCCATGTGTGGCTTTTAGTTTGAAATGAACATAAGTGCTGTAATGATAAGACTTAGAAATATTTGACAGTGAACATATGTCCCTAGGAGTGGAATCACTGTATCACAGGGTATGTGTATGTTGAGTTCTAGCATATATTGCCAAGCGACATGTCTACTTAATGGTAAAATACTAAAAGCTTTTAACACTGGGAATCCCTTCTGTTGAAAATTTTCTTGGAGGTTTCAAGCATTGTTAAAAATACAACAGGAGACATGATGTGTGCGTGAAATCCAAAAGAATCTTAAAACTGTTAGACGCAAGTGAATTTAGCAAGGTTTCTTTGTATGAATTGATACAAAGTAAATATATCAAAATTGTATTTCTGTGAACAGACAAAAATAGATGAAGACAAAAATCTCAATGATATTTTTCATAGTTTTATAAAGTCTCAATTAGTGCATACTTGGCATTCAATTCCTTCCCCCATACTGAAAATTACAAAACACCACTAAGAGAAATTAATAAAGAATAGACCATACTACTGATTCTAGTATTGAAAGATGCGGTACTATAAAGAGGTTAATTCTCAAACTCCTTCATGGATTCAGCGTAGTCCCAAACCCCATCTTGGCAAGTTTTTCCATAGAGTCTGACAAATGGACTCTAAATACATTTATGGGGGAAAAATTAAAGTGGCCATTTTAAAAATTGATACTAATTGAAACATAGTGTCTAACAACCTAGAAAAATGCTGTTCCCTAGAATTAATAAACTAGTCAGATGAATATAATACACACTCTAATGTCTTCACTGTTAGGATCTTGAACATATGGCCATGAGAGACCAGCACAGAAGAGGGGTTTAAACTAATCAGAATAGAAAAGCCTAAAAGAGACAAAAAACTTTCTTAAAGGTATAAGTCCAAGGCAACTAGGATAATAGCTGACTGTTCCTTCAATCCCTCTTTCCTAAACTCCTGTATAGAACCCAAATGAAGAAGTGGTTACTTCCATGTTAGTTAAACACTTTGAGTAACTTGTCAACAAAATTAGTGTGTTTTCCTCTCTTCCCACAGATTTTTACATATTATAGTGAGAAACAAAGTCTCAGTTTCATGAGCAGAAGCTTCTGCAGTTGCTGGGATATCCTTAAGTGCATTTCCCATTTTAGGATTGAGACATTTGAAAAAGGCTGTCACATGTTCCATAAATTTTTGTCTTCACAAATTTCACTTCCACTAATTTTAACTTCTCCTAAAACAACAAGGTCTTTAGATTCCTGCTCTCCAAGCAGGAGAAAAGGATTAATAGCTGCTGTGGTTGGAACAGAAGTGAAAAGAGACCTGTTGGAAGAAGAGAGAGAAGGCTGGACAGCTATTCATCCTAGTTTGAGGAACAGAGGAATGGTAGAATTTAATTACTGGATGAGGGCTTAAAGATGATTTAAAATGATTGGGGCGCCTGGGTGGCTCAGTCGGTTGAGCGTCTGACTTCGGCTCAGGTCATGATCTCACAGTCTGTGACTTCGAGCCCCGTGTCGGGCTCTGTGCTGACAGCTCAGAGCCTGGAGCCTGCTTCCGATTCTGTGTCTCCCTCTCTCTCTGACCCTCCCCTGTTCATGGTCTGTCTCTCTCTGTCTCAAAAATAAATAAACATTAAAAAAATTTAAAAAAAATGATAAACAGTTTGCATATTAATAAAAACAAAACTTTGTAAGGCCTGAAGTTTTTGAGGTGTCCCAAGGCATAGTTGTGTAACACTTTCTCACCATGCTTTATTGACACTCTGTCAACGTCTTAGGTCAATAAATGGACTTGATTCATAGAACTGGAAATACTCTTATTTGCTGTTGCCCAATTTAGGGATGACCCATTACTTAGGAAAGTCTTGGTGTCTTTCTCTACTTGACACCAAAAAATCTTTCAATTATTTAATTCAGAGGTACACCAATCACCAGGTTGGTTACTTGTGTATTTTTGTAGACTGGATAAAGATTTTTATTGAACTCAACTACTTGCCAATTAATGTCAGTGGATATTTCATTATGCTCCTCAGGTGAATTGACAACTTGTAAAAACAAGTTTTAGAATATAGCAAGACTATTCTGTGTTCAAAACGCTTTCACTTCATGAATTGTGTGTGTATATATCATGTTAGCTTGTGAAATCAGCCTTCCTAGATAGTTATGATGTGCCTATAGAACAAAAGTCTTAGTTGTCAAAGACATTCAGAAATTTTTAATGTATTTTGTAGAAAGGAAAAGAATAGAAAGCAGTAAAGTCATCAGGTCTGTTACTTCATTGGGCATATTCCATGATTCCCTGATGAAACGTTTAATAAACACCTAATAGATGCTAGACACCATATTAGGTTATGGTGAGTGAAAATAATACAGAGTAACTCCTCAATCCAAGGACTTGGAAGGGCAGGGACATGGTTCTCTAAGGTCAAGAACAAAGACCCTAACTTGATAGGGCTGGCAGGTGGGGAAATGTGAGATGTGGTTGGGGAAAAAACAGGCAGGTGCCAGACAGAAAACCTTGCAGGCCATGCTAAGTATTGTGGTCCTTGCCTAACAACACTGAAAAGGCCTTGTAGGATTTTATGTAGGTGGTGCCATTTCTTACATGGATTTAGGAAAGCAGATAGGAGAGGCCCAAGCAGGTTTTCCTTGGAATTTGGTAATTGATTGAGTGATCCAGGTGAGAGGTAAGGGGAAGGTATCTAGAACTGGAACGGTAGCCTTGGAGATGAAGGAGAGATCTTATCAAGAAGAAAAATTAAGAAAGTTTGGTGACAGGGTCTGGGGTAAGAGGAAAGTGTCAAGGATTGCTTCTCGATTTCTGCTTTTAATGACTCTAACTCAATCTGAAAAACATTTTGTGTGTGCTCAGCCTGACTTTATCCCTGGTTAAGTTTTGTAGCTCACTGATTTATTAGTATAAATATGTTAGAGCATGATATGACCAAAACCTGAGTCAGCAGTTTGACCCCAAATTGTTAACTTTATTCTCTTAATGGGCCACAAATTCTGTTCGTTTCTCTTGCTTTCTCAAGAAGCCTTTTGATCCCAAATTGCCCTGGGAAGGGAGCATGGAGCTGTTCGACTATAGATGTGTCTTAACTCAAAGTGTGTGTCCTACAAATACAGATCATGAGTCTCTTGGAACAGTGGTTGGCATACTGTGGTTGCTGAAGTCTTAAGATCTGGATGTTGGATCATTAACTCTGCCTTTATATAAGAGGAATTTTTTACTTTACAGGAGGAAATTGTATGTCCTGAATATCCCAAGGGAAGAGGGAATGAAGTGAATGCACATTACATTTTCCTTCTGTACTCTCTGTAACTTAGTAAAGTGACTCACGTGAGAGGTAATGTGGGAAATATGTCAGTAAGACAGCTGAGGGAAAGGAGGAGGAAACCTGGTGTCATGGAATGCTCATGGAGGTTGGGAAAGGCCTGGGTTGACTGTCCTCCAGGGACCAAACCCACCAGTAAAAAGTACTCTGTTCTCTGATCCTGTGATATACTTAGAAAATGATCATTTTCCTAACTGGACTGTAAGCTCAGTAATGGAAACGGCTTAATCCTGCTCACCCTCAAATTTCCAGAGCCCGGTTAAGTGCCTGGCATATGGTTGATGAATAAATACTTCATAAGTGAAATGAATAAAAGTGGTCTCAACAATGGTGCGCAGCACGAGGTGGAGTTACGCTATGTTCACATGTGGTCTGACCGGTGCAGAACAGAAACAGACTCTGTTAGCAAACCATACTTCATTTGGAGCCATTTTGAAAATTTTTCTTAAATTAGGGGGCTCCTGCCAACATCAAAGTACAAAGATGAGATGCTGGGTACAGGAATGAAGGGCTAGAAGGATCTAGACTAGCCACTGTGGTTTTAGCCACTCCCTGGGGTTTTAGACAAGTGTGCAAACTTTAATGGAATTGCTGTTAAAGAGGGTGACATGAAATCAAGAGAGTACCCAGTAAAATCATTAGGAAAAGCATAGAACTGAGCTGTGGATTACTAGGATTTAGAGACTGTGCCTCAAACACAAAAATGTGAATGTTAGGGCTACAGATAGGGTCGTTGTGTGCTCTCCCAAAAATACACTATCTAGTGGGCCACAAAAGAAAGGGGTCCACTCTACACAGGTTTTCAATAGAGACATGCCTTTCCCCCACCTAGGAAATGACCCTTTGGTTGAAATAACTTTTTACAGGAAAAAAAAATGTTTTACATCAAAACAGGTGCATCTTCATTGAGAATCAAATAATTTGGGAGAAGACCTATTAGTACTCTCATATAATAATGACTTTTAATTGTTTTTCTTAACAAGTTGTGGATAATTTTTCTTAAGACCCATGTTGCCAAACTTGGCTTCACTTTGAAAGCTGTGGATGTTGAAGATGAGGAAAATGAGGCCAGATGAACAGGGATGAGAAAGGCTGGAGGGTACCTGGAAGGGTGACATATTTCCTTGGGCAGCCTGTGGAAAGCATTGACTTTCCTTTGTTGTGAATTTGCTGATGTTTATTTCCAACTAAGTCATAACCTTAAAGTTGGGGACTCTGTCCTATGTTTCTCTTACATTCTTCAGAGTACTTAGATGGGTCCATTAGAATTACCTAGATGGAATAGAAAATTCAAAATTATGCATTTTAATGGAGGAGAAGGTACAGTTTCTTCTGTAAACACCTGTATGAAATGTTTCAGAGGGGATTGGGCATTACAGGAATTTTGGAAAAGGAAAAAACTTTGAGAACATCTTAGTCTTGAAAAAAATTGTCCTAAAAGTAAGGAATTAAATGCTGGACCATGAAACCCGAGAAGTAAGTCATCACTTTGCTGCTTGCTTCACACTCAGTCATTAACCTGGACCTTTCCCCAGTTTCTGACCTGAAATATGTAGGTCACTTAACAGTTTTTTGACCTTCTGTTCCTTCAATTTTTTCTTAAGTGTAATTTCAAAAGGAGCCTCTAACAGAGTTGCTGAGTGGAAGTAATGGTTCTCTTTTGAATTGCCAAGCTCCTCGTGACTGGAACAAGAAATATTTGTATCAGACAGCTTCCTTTATTTGCTTGACTTGATTAATTATTGCTTGATTTGATTAATTCTGCTCACTTATGATGACCAGTGTCTCATTATACCTTTATCAATAGCAGCCCTTTATTAAACAGGATTCTTTTTTCCTTGTGCTTATTTTTCTAATTAGGTGATATTAATAAGGATGTTTTTATGAACATCAGTGTTGCTCCCTCAGGTGTTTTGCTTTTGGGTTAAGCCACTTACAAAATGAATCAACAAGTACAACAGGGGACTGAGGTAGAAAGTCCTAGGTCATGAGTGCTTGGGTGGCTCAGTTGGTTAAGCATCTGACTTCATCTCAGGTGATGATCTCATGGTTAGTGAGTTTGAGCCCCGTGTCGGGCTCTGTGCTGACAGCTCAGTCTGGAGCCTGCTTCAAATTCTGTGTCTCCCTGTCTCTCTCTGTCCCTCCCCTGCTCGTGCTCTTTCGGTCTCTCCTCAAAAATAGACATAAATAAAAGTAAAAGAAAAAAAAGTCCTAGGTCAGTTACCTATGTCTCCTGATGAGGGCTTCAGTAGAGGGTTTATAGGAAGTTTCAGTAGATACAGCAATGTCTTTACTTAGGAACCAGTTTTAGACCATGGCTGGTTTTCTTTAAACATTAAACGTTTTATTGGAGAACTTCTCACAGGCCTTGGGGAAAACGTGTGACTCCTTTTAAATTAAAGTAAAATCATCTGATGAAATTGACTTGCCTCGTAGAGCCTTTGACCCTGAAACCACCTTGAAGAAGAGTAAATGTTTTAAAGTTTATTTTAGGGCTTTATTAAAAAGGAAAACATGCTTTATGGTTATGCCTTAGAGGTCAGTAGAGGTTCTGGCCAGTCTTCAACCCTGTTTCCACCTCTGGTCACAATAGAAAAGCCTGTTCGGGAAGAGGATTCTTTGAGATGTTCCATGATGAGTGAGGAAAACTCATTTCTAATCCCTCCCCCAGACCCCCATTTTGGGCTGCTCAATGCAGGAAACCACTTACATACATCAGACCTGCAAAAAAAACTTATTAGGTATCAACTAACTTAGGGGTTTGGTTCAAACTGTAAATTGGGAAAATAAACTGAGAATTCCAGTGGCCTACCATGAACAATAGGAATGAGGATTGTGTGATTTCAGGAAACAATAGAGTTGCGTCTGTGATGTGAAAGTCATGGAAAACTTATAGTTCAGAGCCCCTCTCCAGGTTACTATATAATTGTGGTCATTTCTGGTTTAAATCCACTGCCCTCTCCTATCCTCTTGTAAAATTGAACACCCTGTCAAGGGTGTGGTCTGGAAGGATTGGATTCCAGTGTGAGTAGGTTATCACTTCATTTGTGCCAAGGAAAAGTAGTCTGTTCAACAAAAGAAAATTGTGTGCTCCATGGTAAGAGTATGGCATGAAATGATAGAACAGGGATGGAAGAGAGAAGCTGAAAACTCTTTTCCCGTTTTACAGTCTGAGCCTGAGAAGGCTTTCTGTCTTAAAGCGGATGTTATCATTTAAGGTCTGGTTTGGAATTATTCCATTGCCCCCTGCTTTTAGATCCTCTGTTTTTTCTCTCCCATGGCTTCTATTTAGATTTCTAATAGCATTGTTAAACTTGGTAAACACTTAAAATGCTGAATTGTGCTCTCAAACATATATTACAAGGTAAAGCCACAGAGATATTGCATTATAAGTGAAGATGATGGGGGACAGTTCAGACTAAATTTGTAATGTACTCCGCTTAGCATCCCGGGAGCCTCCTGTTGCATTGTGCAAAGTGGAAGAGGCTCTGTTACAATTGTCTCCATAAGGCAATATTCCCAGGTGACTTGTAGGAAGAGTCTCCATTCCTGTCAGATCACAGGGTAGAGCCAAGGCCAGCTGAAAAATATGTAGTGCTTGGGCTGCTTATAACATCAGACTTCATCACCTCAGGTACTCGAGGGGAGATAGATGTTTCCAGAGCAATTTTATTAAGGATAAACTTAGGATAAGAAAAACAAGGGAAATACTGTTTTTATTCCTGGCAAGTATTTTATTTAATTTTTTCAGTATTAGCATAACAGCTATACCTGCATTAGCAGGACAACCAGAGAATCTGTTGAATAAAATGCAGAAAAGTCAAACCACCCAGCAAGCTTGTTACTCATAAAATTTTTTGCATACACCTGGTTTTAACATAAGTGTTGAAGCAATAAAATAAGAAGTGGAATCTCTTATCTGAAAACTTAGTATAAATGTTAGGACATTAGAGCTGTTTTCTAAGTGTGTGTGTGTGTGTGTGTTTGCCTTGAGGGATGCCTGGCTGGCTCAGAGGAGCATATGACTCTTGGTCTTGAGGTTGTGAGTTCAAGCCCCATGTCTGGTGTAGATTACTTAAAATCTTAAAAAAAAACCCAAAAAACTGGGGGTGCCTGGGTGGCTCAGTCGGTTAAGCATCCGACTTCAGCTCAGGTCATGATCTTGCGGTTCATGAGTTCGAGCCCCATGTCGGGCTCTGTGCTGACGGCTCAGAGCCTGGAGCCTGCTTCAGATGCTGTGTCTCCCTCTCTCTGCCTCTCTCCCACTTGTGCTCTGTGTCTCTCAAAAATGAATAAATGTAAAAAAATTTTTTTAAAACCTGGTTTACCTTGCGTTTGAAAAATGTTGTTTCTAAATGTTAGGTGGCTTAAGAAAGCAGTAACATGTGAATTCTGTTCTGAAACCAGTCCTTCCTGTGAAGGAAGAAACAGGGAAATAAGGGCTAGAGAAGGAGAAAGATAAGCTATAGTTGGTTTGTTCCCCCCCCCACCCACTGATAATACAGTTTTTCAAAAGACTTGTACCTCTACATTATATTAAAAGTAAGACCTGTTAATTTTAAGAATTTATTTGGGCAAAAATCGATTCCAATTCGGCAGTACCAAACCCAGAAGTACTTAGGAGGGCTTTCCTAACAAGAGCTCAGGGAGAGACTTTTGCAGATAAGAGGTGGAAGCAAAGTAAGAAAATTATTGATTGGCTATAACTTGAAGCCTAGTTGGCTCTGATCGGTCATCCTTAGCATTTCGACTTTGTAACCTTCAGGCTTTTACAGACTGAAATTTTGGTTGGTTTACAAAGTCTGCCAGGGCATTAGAGCCACATGAACCCAATGGCCTCCTTGTTTATCAGTTTAACACAGCCATGTCACTATATTCCATTGCCAGGGACCCACCTATACTGTGCACAGCACCCAGCTTTCCAGAATTGGAAAGAAGGAACTGAAGGAGCGGTCCTTCATCCCTTACCCCTGTGCAGCCTAGGCCACTGTCCTCTGAGCTTTGAAGGGTATCTGGAAATTGCCTGAATTGATTGGTTCTCTACTGGCTTTTGCAACTATTTCTCCTGTACCGCAGCCTTCTTTCTCAAAATAAGTAGACCTCCTACAACCAGAACATAAAATGTCTTCTAAAAACACCTGAGATTTTCTAGACTTAGTTACATAAGCAGAGACACAACCATACAGGAAAGCGTGAAACCTAATCTGAGACTGCATGAGGTAGCATTTCTTTTGTGGTTGATAATAATGGTAAGGAATAAAAATGCTGAGAATTAAGTACCAGGGAAGCGTGCCAAGATTTTTATACACATGACCTTTTTATATTGCCTATGATAGTATGTATCATGAGGAAATTAGGCTCAAAATGGAGATAGGACTAGAACTCCAGTCTGTGATTCTAAAGCCGTGCCTCTTTACCTCAAAAACTCAATAAGTCCAAACAGTTTCCCCCACCATCAGCTGGTAAAACTCATCCCCTGAAACTTCAAGGTACCTTAGTCTCCTGTCTCATTCTTCCCTCTTAGAATGACTTTTACTAAATCATTGCTTGAGACCTCTCCACAAGGGAAGTAGTATCGACTGGTGGGGAGGAAAGATGTGTGTTAGGAAGTAGGACTGGCACTCTGTGTGTGGCAGGGTAAGAGGGATCAGAATTTTTGTGTAAAATAGGACAATGCAAGCACAGATCTGGAGAGATGAGAATGAGTATGGACAAAGATGATGTTCCTGCATGTTTTCTTTTTGCATCTTGCCAGGACGAAATTAAATTATTCTTCCTGGAATGAGTGTAAGAAGTGTGCCTGTCTAATTCACTTAAAGACCAAAAAGGAAAGAAAAAAAAACCCATGAACAGAACATCAGCAGAATAATAAAGAAAAGGTACATTTTTCTGTGAAGCTTCTGATCTATTTAAATTGTACAACTTTTAATTACTATCTCCTTCAGGCATAAAAACCCAATTCAGTAAGATAATTAGCCAGCCAATGGTGGAAAATATTTCGAAGATGACTCACCAATGAGCAGCATGATTATTTCTGTTGTATTTTCCTCTTTTTTTGCAACTTAAAAAATTGTGTTGTTCAGTTGGAAATTGCAGCTTCAGGAATAATGAATTTAAAGGGAAATCGGGGACCTTCACTTAAAGTGCCTTCATCATTTTCATATTTTAATTAGGTTGTGTATATTTACAATCCCTTTGGATGATGGGTGACTAATATGTAGAAAAACAGGCAAAGTTAATTCAGAAGAGAAGTAAAAGATTAAAAAATTTGTGTGGTATAAAGGAGTGTAAGTACTATTAGTTGATGATTTAGGATTTTGTGTTAAACCTTTATTGTAGATGACATCTGAAGTTGTCTTTCTCTTTTTTTAAACTCTAGGTACTGTGTGACAGGGGGTGTATTTTAGTAGCTATTTATGGAGAGGAATGTGTGTGGAGGGGGGGAGGGTGGGGAGGGAAGTGCCCTCTAAGAAGAAGATAAAATTTAGCTGTTTAGTCCTATATTTAGCAAACATAGGACTGGTGAGGAGAGATCTGATCACCATGATGTCTCCTTTGAAGGATCATCATGTTAGTAACAGTCATATGTGGCTTTGAAAACTAAAGGTTGGAAATTACTAAAGAATTTTCTAATTAGAACTGTCCAACAATGGGACTGCTGCTTGATGACGTAGGAAGTTCCTCTTCAGTGAAGTGTTGAGACAGGCTGGAAGACCATCTGGCAGTGTTGTCAAATGCTGGGTGTGACTCCACAACCAGTTGGTGTATGGATGGGAGAAGTTGTGTTAAATGACTTGATCCTCCTAAGTTCACATTATCAGATTTTACAATGGCAATAGGATTCTTTCAAGGAGGGGTAAAATCATCAGTAAAATTTATGTAGTTTCCAAGGACATTGGTAAAGAGTTGATAAAACCAAAGAATTCTAAAAGGAAGTGTCATTATGTTAGGAAAATTATTTAGTAGAAAGAATATAAATAATTACGGCACCTTAACTTAATTTTTTTTTTTTAATATTTACTTTTGAGAGAGAGACAGTGTGAGTGTAGGAGGGACAGAGAGAGAGGGAGACAGAGAATCCGAAGCCGGCCCCAGGCTCCGAGCTGTTGGCATAGAGACCAGCACGGGGCTCGAACTCACAAATGGTGAGATTATGACCTGAGCCAAAGTCGGATGCTTAACTGACTGAGCCACCCAGGTGCCCCTATGCCACCTTAAGTTTTAGAGGTATAACATAAACAAAGCATGCTTGAGTATTTGGATTATTTTGACTGGAGTTTATTACTCTTTAAAATTGACCTATTGTCCATGGCACCTGAGTAGCTCAGTTGGTTAAGTGTATGACTTGGTTTCAGCTCAGGTCATAATCTCACTGTTCATGAGGTTGAGCCCCATGGGGGGCTCTGTGCTGACCGTGCAGAGCCTGCTTGAAATTCTTGCTGTCCTTCTCTCTGCCCCTCCCTTGCTTATGCTCACTTGCTCTCAAAACATTCAAAAAACAAATTTTTAAAATCGACCTGTTGTCATATCCATAGATCCCTTACCTAAAGTTGTCCAACTGTATCACCAGGTCTTCCCAAGAACCAGTTGATCTCTAATCCCAGCTTCCTTAATTGTGGAAGCGAGAATTCCAAAGATACAACCCAGTGTTGACATCCCTTGTTAATTAAACCCTAAGGTAGGCACTGCTATGAAGGGACTTTGTATATAGAATTATGAATCAGACTTTAAGATATAGAAATTATCCTGGGTTTTTTGGGTGAGCTCAATGAAATTGCAAGAGTCTCCCAGCAGAGACCATGTGTGTAGGAAATCCTAGAGGTTTATCAGAAGGGGAGATCAGAGAGACTCAACCCATGAGAAAGATTCAACCCAGGGTTGCTGACCTTGTGGGCGAGGAAAAGGCCCACAAGTCAAGAAATGGGGGCAGCTTCTAGAAGCTGAGTACAACTCCTAGTTGACTGCTAGCAAGGAAACAGGACTTCAGTCCTATAAAAATGCATGGAATTTTGCCTACAACCTGAACTCAGAAGAAGTTTCATCCATAGAGCCTCCAGTATGGACCCTTTGATTTCAGCCTTGTGAAACCCAGAGCAGTAAAGCTGCTGAATAACAAACAGGTGTTTTAAGTTGCTAAATTTCGGTCAGTTACAGCAGTGATAGAACTCTAATACAGCAATAAAATAGTACTATGGGTGGTCCTTGCTAGTTGTTAGCAGAAAAACTTGGAAAATTTGTTACTTGAATTCACATAATGAGTGAATTGTATTTAACCTTTTAGTGATGTTTTTTCTTCAAATAAGATGACCCATTAGTCAAAATGATACTTCTAGTGATGAAGTCCACAAGACTGATACTTTGAGAAGTGGGACTTTCCTAATACTCTTTGCTTACCCAGGTTACTGTGTAACCCTTTCAGTCCATCCCTTGGTATTATTTATCCTTAAAACACTGCATGAAGGATTCCCCTTTCTCCACATCAATACTGACTTCTTATCTTTTGGATAATAGCCATTTCAGTAACTGAGGAGATCACTCACTGGGGTTTTGATTTGCCTTTCCCTGATGATTAGTACGTGATTTTCATGTACCTGTTGGCCATCTGTATTTATTCTTGGAAAAACATCTATTCAGATCTCCATCCATTTATTGATAGCTTTTTGCTAAAGAGCTATATGAGTTCTTGATACAGGTTCTTGATAAAACCTTCAATAGGTTGCCTTTTCTTTGTTGATAGTTTCCTTTGTGCAGCTTTTTAGTCTGATGTAGTCTTATTTATTTTTGCTTAGGTTGCCTTTTGGTGTTAGAGAAAAAAAATCATTCCCAAGACTGATACTGCAGATTTCTTTCAGGAGTGTTAAGGTTTCAGTTTAAAGTACAAGCTTTTAATCCATTTTGAGTTAATATTGTGTATGGCATAAGTTAGTGGTTTCCAGTTTCATTCTTTGATGTGTTAGCCTGGTTTTCCAAACATTTATTGAATAGACTGTCCTTTTCCCATAGAATATTCTTGCCTCCTTTGCCCTAAATTAACCATATATATGTGTGTTTATTTCTGGACTCTATTCTCTTCCATTGATCTTGTGTCTGTTTCTATGCATACCACATTGTTTTGATTAATACAGCTTGGTCATTGGTTTGAAATCAAGGGGATATGGTGGCTCCAGTTTTGTTCTTTCTCAAAAATTGCTTTGCCTATTAGGGTCTTTATTGGTTCCAGACAAATTTTAGGATTGTTTTAGTTGTGTGAAAAATCCCATTGGGATTTTGATAGGGATTGCATGGAATCTGTAGTTTGCTTTGGGTTGAACATTCTAATAATATCCCTTATGTGAAATATCTTGCCTTTTATTGGTCTTCAGTTTCTTCCATTAATTTTCAGTGTACAGGTTTTTCACATCCTTGGTTATTTTATACCTAAGCAATTAAAAAATTTTTTTAATGTTTATTTTTGAGAGAGAGACACACAAAGTTTGAGCCGGGGAGGGGCAGAGACGCGCTCGCGCGCGCGCGCACACACACACACACACACACACACACACACAGAATCTGAAGCAGGCTCTGAGCTGTCAGCACAGAGCCTGACATGGGGCTCGAACCCACAAACTGTGAGATCATGACCTGAGCCGAAGTCGGACACTTAACCGACTGAGCCACCCAGGCGCCCCCTAAGAAACTTTTAATAGAATTGTAAGTGGGTTTGTTAATTTCTGATAGTTTTTTAGGGTGTAGAAACACAAGAAATTTTCATAAGTTGATTTTTGTATCCTGCAACTTGACAAATTCATTGATTCTAGACTCTTGGTGGAGTCTTTAACATTTTCTATATAAGATACGTCATATGCAGGGTGCCTGGGTGGCTCAGTTGGTTAAGCTTCACACTTAAGCTCAGGTCATGATCTCCTGATTTGCAAGTTTGAGCCCTGTGTTGGGCTTCATGCTGACAGCTCAGAGCCTGGAGCCTGCTTTGGATTCTGTGTCTCTCTCTCTCTGCTCCTCTCTCACCTACACTGTGTCTCTCTGTCTTAAAAATAAATAAGTTAAAAAAAATAAAAATAAAAAATAAAACATCATATGCAAATAGTTACAGGATTCCTTTTGAATTTGGATGCCTGTCGTTTCTTTTTTCCTGACTGTCTGGCTAGTACTTGAATAGTAGGTTGAGTAAAAGTGG
This sequence comes from Herpailurus yagouaroundi, assembly GCF_014898765.1. NCBI lineage: Eukaryota > Metazoa > Chordata > Mammalia > Carnivora > Felidae > Herpailurus > Herpailurus yagouaroundi. The sequence goes on along the minus strand of NW_024412397.1, from coordinate 31,860,340 downwards.
TAAGAGTAGACCTTGCCTTTTTCATGATTTTGGAGAAAAAGGCTTTCAGCTTTTCACTACGGAGTCTGATGTTGTGAGCTTGTCATATATGGCCTTTATTGTTTATATATATAAATATAAATATATGTTTTTAATAACCACTTTGTTGAGAATTTTTATTATAAATAAATTTGAATTTTGTTAAATCCTTTTTCTGCACCTACTGAGATTACCATGACTTTTTACTCTCATTTTGTTGTGGTTGTGTATCAAGCTGATGGATTTGTGGATATTGAACCATCCTTGCACCTCTGGACTAGATCCCACTTGATCATGTTGCATGATTCTTTTAATGTTTTGTTCAGTTTAGTTTGCTAGTATTTTGAAGATTTTTGTGTGTTGATCATCCCTGTGTGTACACTTCTCTGTGTACAGGGATAGTGGCCTGTAATTTTTCTTTGTGGCATCCTTGTCAGATTTTGATATCTGGTAATTCTGGCTTTGAAATGACTTTGAAAGTGTTTGTTCATTTTCTGTGTTTTGAAAGAGTTTGAGAATGGTTGGAATTCTAATTTGGATATTTGGTAGAATTCAATAAAACTGTCTTGCACTGGACTTTAGTTAGAAGTTTTTTGATTACTCATTAAATCTCCTTACTAGTAATCAGTCTGTTCAGTTTACCTGAATCTTTGATTCAGCTAAATCTTTGATTCAGCCTTGGTAGCTTGTATGTTTCTAGGAATTGATCTGTTTCTTCTAGAATGTCACATTTACCGCCGTAGAATTATTTTTTATGATCTTTAGTATTCTGGTTGAAAAATACGTTGGATGTGATTTCAGTTTTTAATTTATTAAAACTTGTTTAATGGCCTAACATATGAACAGTCCTGGAAAATGTTTCATGTGTGCTTGAGAAGAATGTGTATTATGTTACTTTTAAATGGAATGTTCTATGTATATCTGTTAAGTCCATGTGGTCTAATGTGTTTAAAGCTGATGTTTTTCTATTAACATTTTTTTTCTTGTCTGGATGATTTATCCATTAATGCAAGTAGGATATTGAAGTCTTTAACTGTGGGAATCCTGGGAAGATGGCGGCGTAGGAGGGTGCTGGGCTCACCGCGCATCCTGCTGATCACTTAGATTCCACCTACACCTGCCTAAATAACCCAGAAAACCGCCAGAAGACTAGCAGAATGGAGTCTATGGAGCCAAGTGCAGACCAGAGGCCCACGGAAGAGGGTAGGAAGGGTGGCGAGGCAGTGCGTGCTACATGGACTGGCGGGAGGGAGCGGGGACAGAGGGGTGGCCCGCTGACCAAGCAGAGCCCCCGATTCTGGCTTGCAAAAGCGGAGAGGCCGGACGGAGTGTGTTCGGACAGCAAGTGGGACTTGACATCTGGAAGGTTATAAGCTAACAGCTCTGCTCAGAGAACAGGAAGGCTGGAGGACAACGGGAGGGAGAGTTGTTGAGCCCTGGACGACAGAGCTCAGCTTGGCTGGGAACAAAGGCGCTCACCAGCGCCATCTCCCTCTCCCATCCCCCAGCCAAAATCCCAAAGGGAACCGGTTCCTGCTAGGGAACTTGCTTGCACCATGCAAACACCCAACGCTGTGCTTCTGTGGATCCATCCCTCCAGTGGGTTTGACTCCCTCCCGGTGCCGCAGGGCCCCTGCTGAAGCGGATCTCTGAAGGAACAGTGAGCTGTGCCTGCCCCTCCCGCCCCTGTGCACCTTGCCGATCCTCCCAGCTAATATGCCAGATCCCCAGCACCACAAGCTTGGCAGTGTGCAAGTAGCCCAGACGGGCCATGCCACCCCACAGTGAATCCTGCCACACACACTGCCACACACCAGAAGGCACATACCAGTCTGACTGTGGCCCCCAGTGGTGGGCTGGGGGCAGACATCAGGTCCCACTGCGGCTCTGCCCACCAACTCAGGTTATTGAAGACGCACAGGGGAAGTGCCCTGCAGTCCCTCACCACTCCAGGGACTATCCAACATGACAAAGCGGAAGAATTCCCCTCAGAAAAACGTCCAGGAAATAACAACAGCTAACGAACTGATCAAAAATGATTTAAACAATGTAACAGAAAGTGAATTTAGAATAATAGTCATAAAATAAATCGCTGGGCTTGAAAACAGTATAAAGGGCAGCAGAGAATCTCTTGCTACAGAGATCAAGGGACTAAGGAGCATCCAGGAGGAGCTAAAAAATGCTATCAATGAACTGCAAAATAAAATGGAGACAACCACGGCTCGGATTAAAGAGGCAATGGAGAGAATAGGTGAACTAGAAGATAAAATTATGGAAAAAGAAGAAGCTTAGAAAAAGAGAAATGAATTCCAGGAGTATGAGGGGAAAATTAGAGAACTAAGTGAGCCACTAAAGAGAAATAATCTATGCATAATTGGTATTCCAGAGGAGGAAGAGAGAGGGAAATGTGCTGAAGGTGTACTTGAAGAAATCATAGCTGAGAACTTCCCTGATCTGGGGAAGGAAAAAGGCATTGAAATCCAAGAGGCACAGAGAACTCCCTTCAGACGTAACTTGAATCCATCTTCTGCACGACATATTATAGTGAAACTGGCAAAATACAAGGATAAAGAGAAAATTCTGAAAGCAGCTAGAGATAAACATGTTCTAACATATAAAGGGAGACCTATAAGACTCATGACTGATCTCTCTTTTGAAACTTGGCAGGCCAGAAAGGAATGGCAGGAGATCTTCAATGTGATGAACAGAAAAACTATGCAGCCGAGAATCCTTTATCCAGCAAGTCTGTCATTTAGAATAGAAGGAGAGATAAAGGTCTTCCCAAACAAACAACTGAAGGAATTCGTCACCACTAAACCAGCCCTACAAGAGATCCTAAGGGGGATCCTGTGAGACAAACTACCAGAGACATCGCTACAAGCATGAAACCTACAGACATCACAATGACTCTAAACCCCTATCTTTCTATAATAACACTGAATGTAAATGGACTAAATGCGCCAACCGAAAGACATAGGGTATCAGAATGGATTAAAAAAACCAAGACCCATCTATTTGCTGTCTACAAGACTCTCATTTTAGACCTGAGGATACCTTCAGATTGAGAGTGAGGGGATGGAGAACTATTTATCATGCCACTGGAAGTCAAAAGAAAGCTGGAGTCGCCATACTTATATCAGACAAACTAGACTTTAAAGGCTGTAACAAGAGTTGAAGAAGGGCATTATATAATAATCACAGGGTCTATCCATCAGGAAGAGCTAACAATTATAAATGTCTATGCACCGAATACAGGAGCCCCCAAATATATAAAACAATTACTCACAAACATAAGCAACCTTATTGATAAGAATGTGGTCTTGCAGGGGACTTTAACACCCCACTTACAGAAATGGATAGATCATCTAGACACATGGTCAATAAAGAAACAAGGGCCCTGAATGATACACTGGATCAGATGGACTTGACAGATATATTTAGAACTCTGCATCCCAAAGCAACAGAATATACTTTTTTCTCAAGTGCACATGGAACATTCTCCAAGATAGATCACATACTGGGTCACAAAACAGCCCTTCATAAGTATACAAGAATTGAAATCATACCATGTATACTTTCAGACCACAATGCTATGAGCTTGAAATCAACCACAGGAAAAAGTCTGGAAAACCTCCCAAAGCACGGAGGTTGAAGAACACCCTACTAAAGAATGAATGCGTCAACCAGGCAATTAGAGAAGAAATTAAAAAATATATGGAAACAAACGAAAATGAAAATACAACAATCCAAATGCTTTGAGACGCAGCGAAGGCAGTCCCGAGAGGAAAATACATTGCAATCCAGGCCTATCTCAAGAAACAAGAAAAATCCCAAATACAAAATCTAACAGCACACCTAAAGGAAATAGAAGCAGAACAGCAAAGACAGCCTAAACCCAACAGAAGAAGAGAAATAACAAAGATCAGAGCAGAAATAATATAGAATCTAAAAAAACTGTAGAGCAGATCAACGAAACCAAGAGTTGGTTTTTTGAAAAAATAAACAAAATTGATAAACCTCTAGCCAGGCTTCTCAAAAAGAAAAGGGAGATGACCCAAATAG
>NW_024412397.1:31792532-31855860 GCF_014898765.1 Herpailurus yagouaroundi | reverse complement strand
AAAATTAAAAATAGACCTACCCTATGACCCAGCAATAGCACTGCTAGGAATTTACCCAAGGGATACAGGAGTACTGATGCATAGGGGCACTTGTACCCCAATGTTTATAGCAGCACTCTCAACAATAGCCAAATTGTGGAAAGAGCCTAAATGTCCATCAACTGATGAATGGATAAAGAAATTTTGGTTTATATACACAATGGAGTACTACGTGGCGATGAGAAAGAATGAAATTTGGCCCTTTGTAGCAACGTGGATGGAACTGGAGAGTGTGATGCTAAGTGAAATAAGCCATACAGAGAAAGACAGATACCATATGTTTTCACTCATGTGTGGATCCTGAGAAACTTAACAGAAACCCATGGTGGAGGGGAAGGGAAAAAAAAAAGGAGGTTAGAGTTGGAGAGAGCCAAAGCATAAGAGACTCTTAAAAAGTGAGAACAAACTGAGGGTTGATGGGGGGTGGGAGGGAGGGGAGGGTGGGTGATGGGTATTGAGGAGGGCATCTCCTCCTTTTGGGATGAGCACTGGGTGTTGTATGGAAACCAATTTGACAATAAACTTCATATATTAAAAAAAATAAAATAAATATATGCCTACTCAAAAAAAAAGTCTTTAACTGTGTTGCTGTCTAGTTCTCTTTTTAGTTCTGTTAATACTTTATATATTTAGGTGTGCATATGTTGGCTGCATCAGTACATACAAATGTTAAATTCTCTTGTTGGATTGACTCCTTTAGCAATATATAATACCATCTTTTGTCTCTTACTACAGTTTTGGTTTTAAAGTCTGTGTTGTCTGATGTAAATGTAGCTACCCTGGCTTTCTTTTGGTTTCTGTTTGCATGGAATATTTTTTTCTACATCTTAACTTTGTGTGTGTGTTACTTCTGAAGTGAATCTTTCATAGGCAACATATAGATGGGTCTTGTTTTTTCTTGAGTATTTTTAATCAATTCAGCCACTGACTTTTGATTGTAGAATTTAGTGTATTAACATTTAAAATAATAACTTATAGTTTTGAACTTACTGCTGTTTTTCATGTTCTGGCTATTTTGTATGAGACTTGGACCTTTTGAAAACTTTTTTTAAACAAATATCATTAAGAAATATAATCCAAAATGAACTTGCATCCCTAATCTGTGACAGTAAGCCACCCTGACTTTCCACTATGTGTCTTTTTAGCCTAAAGTCATGTGACACTAATAGAATTATTAGTCATGTGATATTAATAGAACTTGAGAGTTTCAACGTTTTTTTTAAAAAAATTTTTTTCAACGTTTTTTATTTATTTTTGGGACAGAGAGAGACAGAGCATGAACAGGGGAGGGGCAGAGAGAGAGGGAGACACAGAATCGGAAACAGGCTCCAGGCTCCGAGCCATCAGCCCAGAGCCTGACGCGGGGCTCGAACTCACGGACTGCGAGATCGTGACCTGGCTGAAGTCGGACGCTTAACCGACTGTGCCACCCAGGCGCCCCGAGAATTTCAACATTTTTAAAAACAGTGAATAGTAAACATATTGTCAGCCCTGTGTATTAGACGATGGGGGAGAACATTCATAGGTAGGGGTTACAATTCCTTCTCTCTGGATTTTTTTGATGTACTAGGGATACTGGAGTAGATGGTTCTGTATGAAACATTTTACATTACTAAAATGTGTGTAAAATATTACATAATTTTAAAGGAAACCAGATAGTGAAATATTCACCTCATGGTAGTAACACTTCAGCTGGTAAATGGAAATTTTTACACCCTTAGTCAAAATACCTAACAGATTCAACACCTTTGGTATTTAACAAGGTGTTTGGGAATCAATGCTTTTCTTTTGAAAAGACAGTCACAGTACAAGACGGTATTAGGGGCCATAAGGTACACATGGAGGATTACTAGTGGAATATATTAATATGAGTAGAAATGAGGTTTTCTAAGAAACTTCTGTCCAGGAAGGCATTGGACAGGCAGTGAAGAAGCCAAGTAATTCCAGTGGGATTGGGTAAGAGAAGGGATGTCAGGATGTGTAGGTTGGCTGGGGGGACATTTGGGAGGTTTAACCTGACCAGAGTGTTTACCAGTTTTCAGGGTTTCTCTGTGACTTGAAAAAGGAGTTTGACCTTTTCCTGTGCACAGGAGGCTATTTGTGAGATCTCACAAGTCATCTATCTCTAGGCTTCCTTTCTCTTCCTGCACCTGCTTACCACCTCTTAATAACTACTAATCCTGAATATTTGTATGCATTTGAAATCTGATTAAAATTAGCTAGGGCAGGCTCAAAGGAGATAGTTAGAAAAGAGCTGCTATATCAGGGGTTATGTGAAGGGGAAGGAGGTATTCCTGCTGACCTCGGGTCAGCAGGAGTATTTTTGATAATGAGAAAACTGTGTTTAAACTTTGAGTCATGTACGTACAGAAACACTTCACTTACACTGTAACCTCTGTGTCCTTTTTACCTGAAATGCCTGCAAACCACCCAACCATAACACTAATATCTGTGAAAAATGGTAACAATACTAGAATGATTCCTGCCTCCTACCACAGGCAACTTGACCCCAAGCAGGGGGCGAGGGTTTCTGCCCACAGAACGGGAATGGTCTGAAGGGCAGATTGAGCCATAAACATTAAACGTTTCTGTGACAGGAAACCAAGATGATCTCTTGCAGCTTCCTCTTCTACCTGAGGTGCCATGGTTGGTATTAAACAATGAGATTAAGCTCTTGTCAGGCAAACTAATGAATTTTGGATTGATTTCTGTCTTCTGCAATGCTACTGACATTTTTGACAGCTATGATTTATAGGACCTTTATTGGGTCTATTCATGAGAGGAGCTGTTTATTTAGGTTGATGGGCAAGGTTTCTAATGTTCCCAGTGGGAAATGCTGAGGGCCAGCAGCATGGCTGTCTTGAAGGTGCTCTCTGGCTGTCTGGGGCAGGTTTCTTATAAATTTGTAATCAAGATCTCAGAGAACTAATGAGGGCAGGTTAGCTTGGAAATTGTTTTGGTGACATTTGACCAGTAGAATGCTCCTGGAAAATATATAAGTCTGCTGTTCAGCTACAGATCCTTAAGGCAAAAATTATACTTTGACATTTTATTTGCTTTTTTCTTTTTAATTTGAAATGAGTTAACAAGTGTCTGCAGTGTGGAGTAAGAATGTTAGTTCCCCCAAACGGTGGGAAAACAGTGTAATTTAAAGATTAAAATTAGGGTCTTTTTCTTTTGAAGAATCCTATGGCTCAGAACATTTTTCTAACAAAGACTGGAAAATTTACAAATGATAATGGTTTCTGTAGTGGGCCTCTCAGATTTAAAGACCAAGACAGTGAATTTGCCCAGTTCTTGGGAGTGACAGCTCCTGATAGCTCCCAGATGGTCCCTTTCTGGAAGTAGCCCTACTGAAGGGCAATGCCTTGCCTAAGGTTAAGTTGCTTCCTCTGTCATTCTGCATTCAATGATTGGTCAAGACTGGGGTGAGAAGGCCTCTTTCCTCAAATGATGTCTTCTCTATTGGGCCATCCCAGCTCCACAGCTTACCCCGTGATTGGCTGAAGCCTTTGTTATGAGTACATCAGGGTTCAACTGTTACCTGCCCAATCCATTTTCCCCAAGAGATGTTCTTGAGATCACTTTGTAATCAACTTCCCAAACAGAAATCTCAACTTGGTCTGTTTCCCAGGGAGCTCTGCCTACAACAAGGAGGTGATAGTTAGAAGAGGTGGGCAGAATGCAAAAAAATTATCAGGGGTTGACTACAAATGGGATTTCAGGGATGAGAAAGGGAACAGCATTGAGGATACCTTGAAGGTTCCAAACCTGGGCATCAGGGAGGATGATGTTGCTTTAGGCTAAAGGGAATCCTTAGCGCTTCCCAAGGTGTGTGTGAGAAACCAGTCCCACCACACTTTTTTTAACAGTGAAAGATCATAAGGTGCCTGGCCACTGGCATTTACAGGTAAGTTCAACCTATAATATAGAGAGGAAGATTACTATTAAATTGATAAGCAAAATAAAAAAAATGAACATAATCTGTTGGTAATGTTTCTGAAGAGTGGAGCTGGATGGAAAGATAGGATATATATTCAGATGGGATTTTTTTTTAAAAACACGTAACTGCTATCAGAACACACATATGACAAGAAAATAGGACTTGCTCGACAGTCAATAAATGCTCAGCAATAAAATCAATAGGCTGGATGCCTGCTGCTTATATGTATTCAGATGCTGATCACTGGGCAGCACAGGCAATGGTACCTCTTGTGAACCAGGAGTCAGCTTTCTGGAGGTCCACAGGGACATTCTTCATGTCTCTGGAAAGAGTTGACAATTGGTGTTAGGACCCTTCCCCTCAAGTAATTGCTAGGAATTTCACATTGACTTTTTTTCTGTAGATAGGATAGGTCTTGACTTTTGTCTCTCTGAGCTCAGCATAATGTAACTGTCTTTCATTTGTCTTTCTTACTATAATAAAAAGATAATTCCAACATGTTGACTGAAAATTCAGGAGGAAGAATCTCACCAAAATGGTGATTCAAAAATAGTAGTTGGAAAGTGATTTTTATAACAAAGTGTTCGACCTTGCTGAAAATTTAGGGAATACATATTCCCATATAAGCTAGGCTTCACACATAAGCTAACTGGGATGGCCTCTGGGGTGTGAGTTTAGGGGTTCTGAAGAGTTGTTAGAGGTTAAGCTTAAAAATGTCAGAACCTTAGTGACAGTAACTTAAATAAGTGAATGAGACATTTCTTTCTTTCCTGGGAGTTTTTTTGTTTTGTTTTGTTTTGGTCTGAGGCAGCAGGAGAGAGGGGTTGGATATATAATACCTAAAGAACAAAAAAAGAGGATTAAAGATATGAATGAAAAACTGCCTGAGGTGGGGTGAGTGGGGTACAGTAAGTAAAAGGAAAATAGCCCTCAGAGATCAGCTTTAACTACCTTACAACCTTATTTAACGAGACAGCTATGGTCATATTCCCTGGATTTCAACCAAAAAGCCTGTTTGAAAAGCATTTTACCTGCTCCTTCCCCTGCTCTTGAGGCTCTGCATAGATTTACATGCTTGGGATATCTGATGCGCCCTGCTATTACTGTTTTCAGCTACCTGTTAAATCTTTCTCTAGGTTAGTCAAGCTGAATCCATACCAGTACACTGTGATAAAGACAGTCTTTCCTCTTTAGTTACTGGCCTAAGTTAAAAGGTTGGTTGAGTCCTGTCTGTAGTCACTTGATTGCTGCCAAGAACACTCCTGGCTCCCAGATAGCTCCTCTGTCAGCTACTGTAATAGACACTTAAAGGGATGAAGGTGGTAGTTGTAGGTTTTAGGGGTGGACCCACAGTGGGTTGTGACTAGATGTGACATCTTGTAACTTATTACTAGGAATGTCAGTGCATCAGTTTACTACTGATTTTGGCATATATTAGAGAAGGCTCAAAATTAAATCTTTAGAAGAGCATTACTTTAATGAAGTGGATTAGGTCCCTGAAATATGCAAATACCTTCTTGGTTCAGTCACATGAAGGTGAATATATACTCAAGTGCAGAGAGAGAAAACATCGGGAGACCATTGGATTGAAACACTGTGCTAATAAAATGCTATCGTGTCTCCTGGGAAGAGGAATGCTGAATGCAGGTGTTAGTAACCTTCATTAGTCAGAAGGACAAAGCTCAGACACCGCTCCTTCTGGTGTGTCTGACAGGACCCATGGTGGGTTGAATCTCTGTTCACTAAGTGGTTCCTTGAAACACTCTGCCCAATAACATTTTCACCGAGGCAGTTAGGAACAAGAAGGAAAGAGTTTTCAGGGGCAACTTGGTCAAGGCTTTTCAAGCTATAAGATGTATATGAATCTCCCATGGGTCTTGTTAAAATGCAGGCTTTGGTAAGGTACATCTGGGTGGGCCTGATGTGCCTTCTAAAAAGCTCCCAGGTAATACCAATTCTGCTGGACCACAAGCAAAGTAAGTAGGAAAGTAAGAAAGAACTGCTTGTTCTCTTCAGTAGCCATCTTGGAAATCAGTGGACTCGCTCTGTCACATTCGCATAGATGGGCTAATCATTACTCAGCTGTTGTCTCAGAAAGTAGGGCCCAGACTATTGATGAGAAACACATTTCCAAATAGATAAAATCAGTGTTCTTTTCTCATTCTGTTTAAGAGTCATAAACCTAATTCTAGACTCATTTTTGCCACTGCCTAGCTGGGTGACTCACAGCCAATATTTAAAAACTGAGCTTCACTGAGAGAAATAACATGTCAGCCCGTCCTGTCTTCTGTGAGCATTAATCAGGTAGTGGAGGGGACAAGTGTGAAGTGGTCTCATGAATGTTTTGAGACAGGTCTAGGTAGAACTGTTCCAGGTGGAATAAAGAAATGGGCAGTCCTAGGAAGATGGGGCTGGAATGAGTAGTTTGACATTCCTTTATGTGTGTGTGTGTTTTGTGTTTTTGTTTTTGTTTTTTGAATACACGGTATTTCTGTGAGATGGGTGCTATATGCAGGCCAATCTGCACAGTGGGCGGTATGATCAATTAAGGCGTTCAGGTTTCTCTACCACCCTTCAGGGAGGGTGGCAGGAAGACAAATGGGGTTTATTTTCTCCAGCTCAGCAGCTCGTTTGCATAACATGGAAGAGAGAGAATGCAAAGGAAGGAAAATATTAAGTGGGACAGAATATGCTAAAATAGGTCAAGGGAGAAAATGAAAGAGTATTGTTCTCTCCTCCTCAGAAAATGTTGTGAAGATTAGACCTGCCACAGACCACAAGATTGGTATAGCAAACTTTTTTTTTTCTTTTTCCAGCTACCAATGATTTTAATGATTAGATGAAGACTAACTCAAGATGGGGGCTATGTTGTGGAAAAGACCTGTGTTGTGTGGTTTTGGTGGGAGAGAGTGCCTATATCTTTAGCCAGGCCCAGTCCTTCATAAAATGAACACATAGGCAACCTGTTCTATCAGCTCGGTTTTCTATAATTTCTTCTTTCTTCATATCTGTTTAAAGTAATTAACACTAAGATGTTAATGATGATCTGTTACCTTTCCTAGCAGTGTTTCTGTCTTTGTAATCATACAGTGTGTGTGTGTGTGTGTGTGTGTGTGTGTGTGTGTGTGTGTATTTTGGCTATGATACTCATTTGTAGCCTGAGGTGATACTTACCTAATGTACTAAGGTCACACTATCAGGTACGGTGTTTGATGGATAAATTTATTCTCCTGGTCTGAGAGTCCTTCATTGCCAGCACTGTAAAATCACCATTTGTGCCCTTGAACATGTAGTGGGTGTTTTTGCCTTAACACACAGAAGGAAAAACCCTATCTGCCTTCTTAATGGATCACAAAAGGGAATGTTAAATGAAACTCTGAGACTTCATAATCAAAAAGAAGTTTTGTATGTGGTCTGAATCCTGCCACTGGTTTTCCTTTTATTTTCCCCACACATGCCCTGCCCTGCCCCTGCCACCACTCCAGAAGCCTGATAGCTGGGTGGTTGGGAAAGGTCCCAACTCAGTCTACATTTTAAATGAGAAGAAAAGTTCATTAGGTAAAGTTCTATATAATGTAATATATCAACAGTGTGTCTTGCTGAGTTTTCTTTTGGTCTTTGTTCCATTTCTCTGGAAATGAATGAAGGTGACCTCACCATGATTTCTTCCCGATGAATCTAAAGACTCAGGATTAGAGTGGAGCTGGCTGAACCATAAATCTTCCTGATGAGGCTGGGGAGAGAGGACAGACTCAAATGCTAGTTGGGACTGAGGGATCCTACTGGAGTTAGAGATTGAGAAGGGACCTAAATGCGCCTCACAGAGAACAAGCAGAAATTGAATCACCCACTTGGACAACTTATGTTTACTATAGAATCGGATATACATGGATGGACCCTGTGTTGCTCAGAGGATAGTTAAAACCCAGTAATGGGATAGCTCATCTGGAACTATCTTAAGAGACTTCCTCTAGAGAGATTTCTTCTGCCCCTGTGGTCATGAGAAGCAGAAAGATGGTTCCTGATTGAAGACGCATCTTGTGACTTCTTATAGACTTGGACATAACTCGCTGACAAGACTTAGAGCCACGTGGCAGTGTCTCTGTTGTCATTTAGGGGAGTCATGTACCATGTTGCTGTCCCAGATGGAAGCCTTCAACACCTTTGATATTTGGCATTAAAGTTTCCCCCTCACCCAACTGCCCCCCACCCGCAGATACTTTGTGTAAAAAGGGCTATGAGTCATCTTTAGAACTGGAAGAGAAAATTCACTTGTATAATTAAGCAATAATTATTCTTTCCTCTGAGAGAGGACTCAGGGAGATAAACAACTCCCAGATAAATAAGGCTTAGAGACTGTGGGCCAAGGCTTCTATTGATTCACAGTATATTTCCCTTCCTCTCAAATAAAAAGATGTTAGTAATTATTTTTTAAATGATTCTTTTTTAATCATTTAAAATTTCTATTTTCCACTGTACTCAAATACTAATGATATTTATGGCCATGTTGTAACTTGTGGGGAGAAGGGAGACGGAATAAGCAGCTCAGAGAACCCACTCCCTCCCTCCTCCCTGCCTTTGGCAGCTCAAAGGCACAAAGCAGATTTGCAGTAGTTGACCTACCAAGCTGCCTTTAAACAATCTGTGTGGATTTAATGTGGTGAATTATGGTGGAAGACCAAGAATGTGGGTCTGCTAAGTGTGTTGGATAGAGAAAAGGGAGGGTATTTGGGGAATCACTATTACAGGTAGGTACCTTGGATGCCAATTTTATGAACTGATAGTGAACTTGGTGTGTAGAAGGGGCAAGAGAGCTGGATGGGGATAAGAAGGCCTGGGTTTTGTTACTACTTACCTGTGTGTAAATTCCAGTGACCTGTGGTGGCAGTTTTCTTTCCTTGTTTTTTAAAAAATTTTAACATGTATTTATTTTTGAGAGAGCACAAGTGAGTGAGGGGCAGAGACACACACACACACAGAATCAGAAACTGGTTCCAGGCTCTGGGCTCGCAGCACAGAGCCTGACACGGGGCTTGAACCCACAAACTATGAAATCATGACCTGAGCTGAAGTTGGATGCATAACCAACTGAGCCACCCACATGCCCCTCTATAGTGGTATTTTTCTTGAATGCTTTATATTCTACATAAAAACCTTTATAAACCATGTAGACTTGGGTCTTGGGGCCTTGGATTTGGAAGTATTTAAAGTAAATGTTCACCTTAAATGTTGTCATACTTTGAGGTTGCCTTAAGTGGGAAGTTTAGCAAATCCACTCTGAAATGCCTTCCTGAGGAAATTGGGAATTGGTATTGAATATAGAAAGTGAGAAAGTGGGTCCTCTGAAGTTGAAAATGGCTCTGGAGAATGCTAGGTATGCCTTTGGTTCCAGTTTTGGAAAACAATATATACATATACCTATGTACATACATATATGTGTATATATGCTATTTAGATATTTTAATTTACCTAACATTTGTGTTTTAGGTCTTTTATGCCCAACTGTTTAATAGGCTTTTTAAGGGAGTAGATTTTGTGTAAAATCTCTAGCATACCCTTGTTTATGTAGGGCTTAAAACTATTTGTGGAGGGGCGCCTGGGTGGCTCAGTCGGTTAAGCGGCTGACTTCGGCTCAGGTCATGATCTCGCGGTCCGTGAGTTCGAGTCCCATGTCGGGCTCTGTGCTGACAGCTCAGAGCCTGGAGCCTGTTTCAGATTCTGTGTCTCCCTCTCTCTGACCTTCCCCCGTTCATGCTCTGCCTCTCTCTGTCTCAAAAATAAATAAACGTTAAAAAAATTTAAAAAAAAAACTATTTGTGGAGATAATTTGAAGTCCGTGTAAAGAACACTATTATATTCTGAACGATTATTAGCTATTAAATTGATAAATCATCTTATAAATTCAAGTTCTTTAGGAATGGATGCACGAGGCATAGGTCATGGAAGAATAAGAATAGGAAATAGGCATCAATGATGGAAGACCTAGTTTGGGAGTATGAATAAGAGGAGAGCAGGAAGAGAGCCCAGGTTGGAACTTGCTAGAGAGAAGGGAGATAAAGGAAAAGAGCGGGGCCTATCAGAGTAACACAAGCTGTATTTGGTTGTCCTATTGTCCCGAGAGATTTTCTCCTTCCCCTTCCCCAGTGAGCAAATAATTTCCTCCTCCATTGCCTTTCTCATCACTGACTTTGGCTGATGAAATGTGAACAGAAATGATATTTTACTTCTAAGCAAAGCTTCAAAACCATTGTGGGATTGATCTGTTGGTCTTTTCTTTCTGATACACACCTAGCATGTTCCATGTGGGTCCTGAAGGCCAGTCTCAGGATGAAGATGCACGTAGAGCTGAGGTCACCCAGTGAAAGCTTAATAACCTTAAAAAAGGTTTTCTAGAGAAACTTGTGCTGTGCAGCATCCCTCTGGTCTAAGTAAATTGTTTTCCCAAACTGGAACCAAAGGTAAAGCTAGCATTCTCTAGCTTCCAGAGATAAAATGAAGTGACCTGTATTAAAAAAAAAATACATATAGGGGCATCTGGGTGGCTCAGTCGGTTGAGCGTCCGACTTCGGCTCAGGTCATGATCTCGCGGTCCGTGAGTTCGAGTCCCACGTCGGGCTCTGTGCTGACAGCTCAGAGCCTGGAGCCTGTTTCAGATTCTGTGTCTCCATTTCTCTCTGAACCTCCCCCGTTCACGCTCTCTCTCTGTCTCAAAAATCAATAAAGGTTAAAAAATTAAAAAAAAAAAAAGCCATATATATGCATACACACATGTACATGTGCACATGCGCGCGCACACACACATGCACATATGCGCGCACACATATGCGCACACACATATACACACATATACACGCATATATGCACATGCATATACACACACGCATACACACACATATACACATATATACACACACATACGTGCACACGCACACCCGCACGCACACACACACGTGTGTGTGTATATATGATAAAATGGATTGGAAAATGTTGACTGAGTATCCATTGATAAATTCTGACAAGTTACAAAAATTTCTTTTGAAAATATTTTCATTCAGGTTAGAGAATGCATGGAAGTAGCTGAAAATTACTGTTCAGTAAATTCTGAAATGGAAAGTAATCAGAGAAGTTCGTTTGGGTGGTGATATATTACCTTTCAACTCTGAACAGTTTGGGATTTAAGGAATAATCAGGGAGAACTTCCTGTTTGGAACCTGCAGGGAGTTTCATGTTATTTTGAAAAGCTATTTGTCTTTCACAAGCAAGAGTTTACCTGTTTGCACACCGAAATCATTCAGAAATCAGAGTAGCAGCTAACACTGGGAAGCTTGCCGTGATGCGCAGTAGTGTAGAGAGCCACTGGAATAGTGACACACAGACAGTTGTCTGGACTTTACGCAGGTTTCTGTTTGAAGTTCCTTGGGCTTTGGAGATAAAAGACAAGCACAAGGAACAAGGGACTCAAACCAGCCCAGATGGCCTCTGACTGTATCCATGAGTGCAAAATTACTTCTTTTGTGTTCTCAGTTCATCTTAATACAAACTAGGAAAATCTGCCTCATTCTAATAATAACTAGCTCAATTTTAACGGCTAATATTCATGATGCATTTTCATGGGCCTGTGTCAACCAAGATTGTTTTGGTTACAGTGGCAGAAATCCCAACCCAGTTGCTCAGGCACAAGGGAGAGTTACCATGTCATATAATTAAAGCTGGGTAAACCAGAAGAGTGGCTGGTTTCTTGGTCTAAAGACGAGAAGCCACCATACTTCCTTCCTCTCCTATCTTTGTTCTGTCTGTATATTAGCTCCCCCCCCCCCCTTTTTTTTTTTTTTTGACTGGAGGCTGGCTTTTTCCACAGGCTGTTTGGGGTTTCTGTTTTTCCAGCTGGTGATCAATAGTTCGGAGTTTGCCTGAAAATTTCCCAGTTTTAGTGCTCAAAGTCCTGCATCCTGTCAAATCCCTCAATATCAGGAAAATCTGGATAGTTGGTCACCAGAGAGGACAGGAGCTTTTTCCTTAGGCTATAGTTCAAAAAATAATTTGACTTTGATTGGGTTATTTGTCCACCCTAGAGGAGCAGTTACCACGGTTAGGGAGTGAGTTACCATGATAGAACCAGCTTAGATCAGGTACCACTCAAGGGCACCGATGCTTGAGGCAAGGAGGGCAGA
Source organism: Herpailurus yagouaroundi (assembly GCF_014898765.1). NCBI lineage: Eukaryota > Metazoa > Chordata > Mammalia > Carnivora > Felidae > Herpailurus > Herpailurus yagouaroundi. Next base: position 31,843,707 of record NW_024412397.1, on the reverse strand, counting down.
TTGGATAACCTTATGGTATTTTCCATTCTGATGTTTGCCAGGGGATAACTGCTAGGCAAACCTAATATTCACTACCAACTAGAGTGAGAGACAACGAACGCTATGTAGAGCACCTAATTTAGTCCTTATCAATCCTGTGATGAGAACTCTCATCTCACTTTTATAGATAAGCTGAGATTTAAGAGGCAATGAGACCTACAAGTTAAATTTAAAAATGCCTTCACAGGGCACCTGAGTGGCTCAGTCAGTTAAGCATCAGACTTCAGCTTAGGTTCTGGTCTCATGGTTTGTGAGTTCAAACCCCAGGTCAGGCTCTTCTGTGCTGGTGGTGCAGAGCCTGCTTGGGATTCATTCTCTCTCTCTCTCTCCCTCTCTCCCTCCCTCTCTCTCTCCCTCTCTCCCTCTCCCTCTCTCTCCCTCTCTCTCCCCCCACCCCCACTTGCATGCTATCTCTCAAAATAAACTTAAAAAAAAATAATGCCTTCACATTCCATTTGTTGGCCTGATTTTTTTAAGACCGAAGTTCTGTTTTTTGTTTTGAATATTGTCTCTGATGACTGTACCCCATGTTCATCTTTTTCACTTGAACTCCTATGACACTAATTTTTATTTTGTAATTGCTTTTATTATGTGCTTTCTTGTATTGGAAACTAGTGTCTCTTCAAGAAGCTTCTATTGCAAGTTCTTGGAGGGCAGACATGGTCCACCTCTAAACAATCCTGATTGCTGGTTCGTTTTCATCCAATACTTTATGTCATGATTGGATTTTTTTTTATTTTTTATTTTTTTTAGTATTTATTTCTTGGGAGACAGGGAGATAGAGGGGCAGAGAGAGAGGGAGACACAAAATCTGAAGCAGGCTCCAGGCTCTGAGCTGTCAGCACAGAGCCTGATGCGGGGCTTGAACCCATGAAGTGCGGGATCATGACCTGGGCCGAAGTCGGAAGCCTAACAGACTGAGCCACCCAGGTGCCCCTTCGTGATTGGATTTTTTAGCTTTGTACCCAGTATTTTTTTTTTCATGTGTTTAGTATATTGTTAGAATTAGGTTGCTTTTAAATTTAAACTCTTTATTTTTAGCACTCTTTTACTTTGGGTGTGGTGGCCATCAAATATTTTCCTAAGTGTGTACAACAATTGCAGAAAAAGCCTGATAACGATCATTAAAATAGTACTACTCATTCTGAAATCAGGTAGGAGGCATGGCCCAAGCCAGGGATGAAGAGGACTACTTTAGATGGATATTTCAAGTCTAGTTATAAGTACTTACATACACGATAAATTTAGGAAAATTTTCATGCTAAGTGTTTGCAGAAATGATAACATTAAAGGAGTATTTGTTGAAAAGCCATTTAGCAGAAAACTGATTTCCAAGCTGCTTACAATATTTTTAGTGTCCTATGAATTATTTTTAGATGACATTTTGTCTTTAAATTTAAAAAGCAACTGTTTTAAAATAGACTTCTGATATTAAAAGATGGATAAAAAATACAGTAAGGATTGGGGTGCTTGGGTGGCTCACTTGGTTAAGCATCTGACTCTTGATTTCAGCTCAGGTCATAATCCCATGGTTTGTGGGATCAAACCTCGCATTGGGCTCTGTGCAGAGCCTGCTTGGGATTCTCTCTCCCCCTCTCTCTCGCTGCCCTCCTCCCCCCCCCCACCCCGAAATAAACATTAAAAAAATACAATAAGAATTGTCAATGAAAAGTTGTTACTTTGGGCCAGTTCCTTCACTTCTGCGGAGCTCAACTTGATTCTCTGTAAAAAGGGGGTGACGGAGTTGAGCTAAAGGATCCTAGGGTTGGATATTCCCACCCTAGTAGTCTTCAGTTTTATTTAATTAAATTTCTGTGATTTCATTCTTTATCAGAAGTTGATTGAAACCTTCATGGGAACATTAAGCCCTATTTACTGTTGGCAGAATGTTAAAAAAAAAAATTCAGTTGACATTTTAGGCCTTGAGTAAATTTAGTTTTTATCAAATGTGAATTATGGATGGTTCTACCTATAATTCAATTAAAAAGTGATGGTAAATTTCCTGCTCTCATCATGAAACAGGCAAAACTGATAGGATCAGATTCTATGATTCATAGTTTGTGCCCATAATAGTTCTGAAAATGTGTAAACCAGTTTCCTTTATTCTGTCAAGAGACACACACCCATATGCTAACTTATCTTCTTAGTTTTGTTTTACCCAGGATCTTTATATAACGGACACTGGTTTGGTATGACCTATAAGAATTTTATTATTCCTGGGAAAGTAGCTCATTGAAATTGAGCATCTTTCATGACCTAGAACTTGAAGCCCTGCACAGAACCTACTGTAGTGCTAGGAGTATGGTATCTACTTCATTGTGGTTGAATTCAAGTTACTCTTTGTCACACTGTGTTAGGCCTGCCCCTGAAGTTTATAGTATACAGGCAAAAATAAAAACGGAGTCTCATAGTCCATGTTTCTCTATATTTAACAGTTGCACACAAAGCTAGTGAATTAATTCTAACACCTTCTATTCTGCCTGCTTGGCTAATATATCTTCATAATTGAGAATGACTGGTTTGAGTTTAGATCCTTGAATACACCCTCTGGTCTGAGGCCACACCCTTTCACTTCCCACCCATGGCTGTGTTCTATACACATGTATGAGAGACCATACATGGTAAATGACCCAGTTCAAGCTTTACCTGCAGTGTTGCCACAGCTTCCCTGGGTCCATTTATTGGGACTGGAGTTGTCCACACATGCGACTTGGTACACCCTTGGGAGGATAGGCCAAAGAAGAGGCCCATACGGGGGGGGATGCGGAGGAATGCAGGCTCCAGGTAGAGACACATTCCCTAGGGTTTCTATGGAGGGTATAGCTAGAAGAGTGTTATTGTGGCTAGAGAGGCCACAATAGCTTGATTGTGACTTGGATACAAGGAACTCCATTGAAGCCAAAAGGAGAATTTATTTCAGGTTTACTGGGAAGACCCAGGGGCACAAATGTGCCAAGGATAGGGTCCCATTTTTTCTCTTGTTGCTATGTCTCCTGCTTTAGTCTGTCTCTGCAGACTGACTTTTTCAGCTTCTCTGGTTCACATGGCAGGAAATCTGGGCACAGACTGTTCCCTAGCTGTGCATGTGTTAGTCTGGGCAACCAGATGCTTTTCTTTTTCATTCTAAAATTCTTGGGCTCTTCCTGGGTCAGGTTGTTTGTCCTCAACAAAGTCCTGTGATCCATAGAGAATTTTCAGCAAGTAATGAAAAGTTTTATAAGAAAATCTCTTAAAGATTTAAAAGTATGAGAAACATGTTTTAATTGCAACTAGTAGCTAATTCTTAGAAGAGAAAAAAACATTTAACAGTCTTGTAAGGTAATACAACAAGCATCCTTTGCTTTACATCTGGCTTTCATATCACCATGAAGAAAGTCTTTTTTGTATAAATATTTGATAAAAACCTGTGCTAGTTAACTATAATCCTTGAAAGAGGGAGTATAGGGATGGACACTGGGCATAGTAAGGGGCAGGAGAGTCAGGGAAGGCTTCCTGCTGGGGTGGCACCTTCTAAGTCTCAGCGAGTGTTTCAGACTAAAGAGGGGTGGGGGAGGTGCTGGTGGGAGGAGGGGTTCAGACCAAGCCCTATTATGGGCAGAGGCACAGGTGGTACATGGAACTCCACGTTCAGACAACTGCTAGTATGTCCATGTGGCTGGAGGCTGAGGCAAAGAGCGGATGCTGCTTTGTACTTGCATTTCTGGGGAGAAAGGAATTCCAAGTTACAAATATGCATATGTAATCAAACTTGTAACCCAACCGCCTCATGCATGACAGTCTCTTAAGTGACCATTTCTACTTTGTGGTCACCAAAAAATTACTGGACAACGTAATTTCTAACAATGCCCTCGGGTGTGATTAAATCAAAACATTCATATATGTATAGACTAAGTATCTTTATATCCTTATCTATGAGCTTTGTCAAAACCTTGTCATGCAGGTGTTCTTAACCAACAGCTTCACCTTACTGATTTGAGAGCCTAAACTTAGAAATGTTAAGTGACTTCCCAAGGACACATTATGTAGTAGAGCTAAGTGGGTCCAGGTCTTCTGAGTACTAGTTAAGCATTCTTGTCCCTTTATCTGTAACAAGGGTCAGCAAATTTTGTCTGTAAAAGGCCAGACAGATCCTATTTTAGGCTCTCTGGGGGATTATGATCTCTGCCATAATTTCTTGCCTCTGTTATTGTAGCGTGAAAGCAGTCATAGATAATCCAAAAGCAAATAGGTATGGCTGTGTTCCAAATAAACTTTATTTACAAAGCAGACTGTGGGCTTGATTTGTCTTGTGGTTGTAGTTTTCCAACCCTTACTCGATAACATCTTACAGAATTGTTCTTTAATAAATACAGGAGAATTTCAGCTATATGAATCGAGTACTTTAAGTGTGTTGAAGCCTACTCCAGTGTCTACTATCAGGATAGCACCTATTTCATTAACCTGAGAAGGTCACCAACCTTTACAAGGGACAGGATTTTTCTGCCATTGGTTCCTGAGTCAGTTCAAACTGAAACCATCTCCTTTATTCTCATTAGTGTCCTCATAGTCACTTACAGTTGCCTCTTCATGTTCCATTCACCTTGCTGCTGACCATTGCTTGCAATGGGGAAGTTTCCATTCTCCATATGGCTATTGCCCTGTTGGCTTCCATAGGAAAAATGGGGAACATTAGCCTTGGTCCCCAGAGCACCTTTGGCCCAAGACCATCTGGAGTGACAGATTTTGCTGAAAGTTCAGGAGGAGCCAGAGGAAGTTACAACATAGAAAAATATTCCCAGACAACAAACAGAACAAAGGTCATTCCTCATAGGGGTCATTTTGGCACATCTCCGTTCTTCTTCCCTGTCCTGTCTTCCTTCTTTGTGTCCAGAATAGATCCCTCTTCTATCCTTTGTCATACAAACGTGTGATACAGGGAAATCCTAGCGGTCCTTGGAAAACCATACATAAAGGCTGTTCTCATTATTGGGCCTGTCCATTTCCTGCCTCCAGGAGGGGATGCGGCCAGAACACTTCCCAGAGCCTGTGTTGTACACACCTAAGAACGTCCATGGCCCCTGTCCCTCACTGTCAACAGCTAATCAGTCTCTAGATTGTCTTGTGCCACGCTCAGAAATGTCTCTGGGACCCGCGGACACTGCCTCCCTTTAGTTTTCATGCTCGCTCCCAGAACACGGTTTCCTCCTCACCAGTCTCCCTGCCTTTTCTCTTTGATGATGCTGGTCTTCCATCACGCCACAACCTGGGTCATAGTTCTTCAAGGCAAAGTGTAGTTCTTTAAATCACATCCCTGTGCAGAATTCTATTTATGGTCTCTTTATCTGTAGGATAAAAATAGAAATTCCTTGACTTTAGTCAAGGCTTTTTCTAAAATTGGTGCCATCCTTCCTTTCTTCTACCTCCCACCAACAATTGAAATGGCTTTTTCTTCCCTGCCACACTGAACATCTGCCATCCAGGGGAGCTCTCTTCTCAACCTTGTGCCTTTGAAAACATGGTTGCTGTGCTGAAAACAAGGATGCGCAGCCCATTATCTTCCTCACTGCAACTGAAGTGTAGCATCTGCTGGTTAGTGAGACTCAGCTTGGATAGGATGGTGATGTTGGGGTAAGTGTTCATGCCATCCCTTCCAAACACTACCTGAAAAAGCCCAGCACACATGCATGTACACACCAGGCTGGCCTCAAGTATGTTAACCACACCACATGATAATTAGAAGGAAAAATATGTGATGTATACACATGACTTCTACAGATTGACTCTTAGGGAATCATGTAATGAAGGTGATGATAGTTAACTCTGTTTTACCTGTCTAGAAACAATTTCCTATTTGGAAAGTTACTCAGTCTGTGAAGTTGGTCACAATACAGGATCATGTTGGCTTGGTGGTTCCCCCTTATTTCCTCCTTCCCTTGTTTCCTTACTCTTCCCAACTTCTCCCCTTCCTTCCTTTAGTCCATCATTTTCCAGTTTCTTCTAGATGTTCAGCATTGTTGTATGGGTTGTAGAGGATTCTAAAAAGTCCTGAATCAAAGATTGATAAAACTGTACCTGAGGCAGTCATATGCACAAAGATGATGAATGAAAAAACTGCTGTGTATGTGATGGAATAAGACTTATAGAGGTTCAGAGAAGAGAGAATACTGAGAAGTGATCATGGAAAAATGAGCTTGAAGCAGGAGCCTAGAGAATAACTATTCCAGTGGGAAAGAGAAGTGTGGCCATTCCAGGCCAGGTGCACACACACAAAGTGGGTCAGTGATTCAGGGTGTATTTGGGATATCAGTTTGGTGATGTTTGGGCACAGATGTAAATTTGAATCCATTTGAAATTTATGTAATAAAAAGCAGACCTGTGGAGTTGAATTTCTCTGTACATCAACAGATGAAAAGAAACTTTTTTTTTTTTAAATGGTAGCTCATTCCTTGTTTCAATAGTAATGAATGCATTTTTTCCTTTTGTGTTATGTATCAGGCCATCTTAGTCGAGTGCCTACATTTACCAGATGCTGTGCCAGGCTCTGTCCATTGAATATCATGAATGAGACTTAAGTATTAATAAATCATATGAGACTATAGATCAAATCTCTAGATCTATATTTGACTCTATTTTAACATATTAGCCTCCTAAATGAGAACTTTCATTCTGTTACTGAGCTTACCCCACTGCATTGACTGAGGGTAGAAAGAAAAAGTCAAAACTTGATTTTACTATATTAGTCATACTTACTGAATTTACATGTGAACTTACCTAACATTTATTTTAACCATGCAGGAGAGTGGTTGTTAAAGTGTCAAAACAGAGTCCACAAGTGAACCGGCCTAGTGATTCTCTCCAGAGTTTGGTATGATGCATCGTCTCCTCCTAACTAAACTGTATTAGTGGATCATTCTTCATACATATCCTAGCAGTGTTGAAAATACTAACTACCCAGTTGTCCTCATCTGTGGATTATGCAGTTTTCCCTGTGTTCAGACACCATCTCAAGGGCATTGTCCAATATCCAGTTGGCTATATACTGCTCAAAATGATTCAATCGTATTTCTCCAATTAAAAAGGCAAAATAATGATCTGGAAGTAATCATGTGTTCTAGCAAAAAGTATGTGAGGGACATTGCAATGGAATATTTCAATTATCTTGTGCTGAGGAGGTTTGATCCAAGGTTAATCATCTTCTGTTTAGCTTCCTTCTTCCATGTGACTAAGTGCTTGCCTGGTGCCGGGAGAGACCAGGGACAAACAAGACTTGGTGATTGACTGCAGTTTTCCTCTTGCTACTTTTTTCATTTATTTGTGGAATGGCACCTGGCACTTTAAATGGCATCTTTAATCAGCGACTCAAAGTGCTTTTCAAATAGCTGCATTATCCTTATTTTATAAACAGAGAGAGTTAAGTGACTTGCCCAAGGTTATAGAAATGGCAGAAGATTTGGAAACAGTCCTGAGAGAGCCCCAGCTCCCCACACATCCTCAAATGGTTTGTATCCAATGCACTGGTGACCAGACTCACAGGACTGGTTTGCTGCTAGTTAACCCTGAACTAGAGTACTGCACTGACACTCTGTGGCTTTGTTTTTTCTTATTTTGAAAACCAGCTGGGAACCGGGTTTTCTCTTGTATTCACAGTAGCAATAAATTTCTGTTATGATTTCAGAAATGTCAAACTCCTAACTTTGGAAATAATGGTAATTTGTGAAGAACTCAACTGAAACTTACCTCTCTTCTGTTTCTGAAAGAAGAGTGTTAATGTAAGTTACAAGTTGATGGGTGCCTAGGTGTTCAGTTGGTTAAGCCTCTGACTCTTGGTTTCAGTCAGGTCATGATCTGACGGTTCATGAATTCAAGCCCTGCATAGGCTCTGTGCTGACAGTACATAGCCTGCTTGGGATCCTCTCTCCCTCTCTCCCTCTCTCCCTTTTTCTGCCCCTCTCATGCACATGCACTCGCTCTCTCTTTCTCTCTCTCTCTCAAAATAAATAAATGATTTAAAAAAAAAACTTAACTGTTTTTCTTTAGTTCAGTGTTACTTTTGTTTTGAGCCTTTGATATCAAGTACTTAGATGCAAGGGAATGTTTTGAGTAAGGTGGTCTTCCAGGAGGTTTAGTTGGTGTCCTATGGATCATATATCTGTATCCATTTGGGACATTTTTACTGAATCTTGACTACTCAAAGCTAAGCTAGAAACTTCTGGAATACAGAAATGAGTGAAACGGAATCTTTGCCTTGTAGGCAATTACAACCATTAGCAGAGGACCGGAAACAAAGCTCAGTAGAACTCAAGGAATGATTAAATAACAGTGAAATAAGGTAAAACTAGAGGGTAGGGCAATACCCAGGTGAAGAGCCTGGGATTTTGGGGTCCAGAAACTTGGGTTTGAATTCTGACTCTGCCATTTATTTGTACAATACCTTGCAGCTCCCACAGATTGCCTAAACCCTGATTTTGTCATCTGTAAAATGACACCCACTTTGTGCAATTAAATGAGGTATAAGTGAAGAATTTATACTAAGTCAATGCATGAATGGAAAGTGTTGGCTTTTGAATGGAGACTTGAAATCTGAGATATGTTAATATTTAGAAAAGAGGAAACAAGAAATAGCACACTAAAAAAAAAAAAAAAAAAAACAATGAGCAAAAGCCTAGGGACCTTTAAGGAATCTAGAGCACGGTTGATAAAGTTGACCCTGAGCACAAAGAAAGTCAGAAAGCTGAGCAGGGTCAGCCTGGATAGCATACGCCATTGTGATGAGGAGTCCGCTTTTTTTTTTTTTTATACTTGGTGAGTCTACATGAATTTAAATTGATTCGTACTTCTTTTCAAATACTCTATAATTCCAGTCTTTGACTAGCTCAGATTGACCTCTTCTTTACAAGTAAAAACCCTGTGAAATCATATATGGCGTGACTATAATAAAATTAATTTTCCTATGTAGCTTGAGACTATACTGGCAACTTGAAAGTTATATTCAGAGAAACTGTTACACTTGGGTGGATACTTTATATAAATTTTACATTTTAATAGTTTATTTCTTCCTTGTATTTTCCTAGGCTTGTTAGGATGAATTCATTGTGGGAAATTGAGGTATATTTTTTTTATTTCTTGTCTTTTTTGTTTTTGCCTCATCCTCATCCTATATAAAGTGGAAAATGAAGTATGTATTTTTTGGAGTGCTTTTGGTGAAAATACTTTTGAGAGGGTATTCAATTTTTTTTTTCATAAATTCCCACTAGGATAAAAATCTGTCTAGGAACTCTCATGCCTGACTGATGGAAATGGACAGTGGTGCAGCCACTTTGGAAAACAGCTGGGCAGTTTCTTAAAATGTTAAGCACATATTTGTTACCTGATTCAGAATTCCCACTCCTATGTATCTACCCAGGAGCAATGAAAACCTATGTCTGACACAAAGATCTGTACATAAATGTTTATGCAGCATTATCCACACTAGCCGAAAAAGGGAACCAATTCAAATTTCCGTTAACTGATGAACAAATAAACATGATGTATCCATACAAGGGAATGTTACTCAATTAAAGAGTGAGTACCGATACATGCCACAATGTGGATGTAGCCACATTAGGCTAAGTGAGAGAAGACACAGAAGATCACATATCATAGGATTCCATTCATAGGAAATGGATCAAAGAAGGTGAATTTCATGAGATGAAAAGTAAATATGTGATTGCCTAGAGTCAGAGGGGTGAGTGAATGTGTGATTGCAAAAGGTTGATGAAGTTTCTTTTTTGGGGTGGTGAGAATATTCTCACACTATGTGGTAGGATATTTCCCCAACTTAAAATGCATAACTTGTATATAAATATTGCTTTAATAAAATGGATAAACAGCTGCCTGGAAAATGTGTGAGGCAAAAATACAAGGGAGCATTTAAATCGACTGCCATAGGTACAGTACAGACCACAATTTAATACTTAAGAGATTAGAAAAGAAAAGGATTGCACTTTTGGCTGGGTTTTAAAGAAATCTTTGTGGGAAAAGTAGGTTTCTGAAGTGAGTAGGAAAGAGTTTGTTTTCTGTTGAGTGTTGAAAGATCAATGGAATTTATTCAAGATTCTTTAATAATTTGGCCCAAAATAAACTCTCTAAACACATATTTGTTTCCTTAAGGACACTTGAGTTTTGATGAGAATTCCCCCAGTCATATTTAAATGCAATTTGTTAAGCATCACCCTATCCCAGAATATTTTCCTCTTAGAAATCCTTCCTTGTAAGAATAGTAGCTTATTTCTTTGTACTTCTTAATAAAGCACCTAGCACAGGGCATGGCATAGTTAGTACCCGATAAAAGTAGCTTTTGGCTGCTTATCTGAGCAATTGCTAGCATGCTCAGTGGGGGGGGATGACAAATAAGGGGTTAATGATGGAGGTAGTGGGGTAAGTGGCCTGGTGCCTAAGAGAGGGCTGGATAATTCATTGAGGCTCCATTAGGAGGCCCTTGAGAGCCTGGTATGGGAGTTAGGCAATTGATCTGGAAGTTGGGGAGCAAAAGAGTGGCTAATGCAGGTGGTACTTTGCAACACAATTGTGAGGGTTAGTTTCCTAGGGAGAGCCTGGCATCAGTCAACATAGGATCATTTTTTTTTTTTCCTTACAAGTTATAGCTCAGCTCACCTTTATTGAGTATATGGTGATTGTTTGCCTTACTGTAACTTCTGCTTTCTGGAAATAATTTAATTCCTTGCAGTTCTCCTTTGGCACTAACTTGAGACGGAGTTCTGTTGTAAGGTTTCTCTAGAGCATGCTTTGAAACGGAGCAACTATTTTTTTTTTCCCTATGAACTTAACTCCTGTTCTGCTATCATTGGTTTGAGAGGCAGCACTAAAAAACAAAATTCCTTTAAAAATATTGACCCAGACTTAGATAGTGATTTTTATTTTTGTAGTAAGATAGGCTCAAAGTTGAAACCCCTTTTGTTGCTACAACACTTACTCACACGTGAGACCTTAGTACATGTGCAATATTTTGGTTCTTGCTGGGTAAATGGGCAGGTGTCTCAGCATAGCAGCAACCCACAGAACCCTGCTGCTGAGAGCAGTGTTGTAATGTCGTGCTTTTTCAGTCTGACCTGTAACACATCCTATGTTCCCTAGATCAATGCCCTGAGCTCCCTGGAGCCCAAGGACTGGCGTGGAGTGTGATCTTGATGTCAGTATCAATAACTAGAGCGCATAAGCTCACATCCAGGCGTACATTTCCCTCCATTCTCCATATAAAATGGTGAGTTCAATACTCTTCTATTTCAAAGGGAATTGAAGTTCGTGGAACAAAAGGGCTATTAATGCTATACAAATCACACTGATGTTGCAGTGGATGGCTCCCACAACTCCAGCTGGAGCTCATAAAAATTCGGAAGGCTTGTGCTCCCTAAGACCAAAAGGTGGGAAGATGCACGTTGACCTTTCAAAGTAAGAAAAAAAAATGCTTCAAAACAAGGATGTGAAACAGTTTCCATACATATACTCCCCATTGTTCAGTGAAAACGGAATTTGAGATGGACTCAAATAGCCTTTTGCAGCATTGCATTCGATTAAAATTCATAGCAATGACAAAGGTACGTGTCCAGACTTCTGAGGAGTGAAGGCACCTACAGTGGTTGAAATTGTTGCAGACGATTTGAACGGATAGGTTTGGACAAACAGGTTGACCACAACTTTCTTCCCCCAGGTAAATTTGGCAAAACCACAGAAATCCAGGCCAGCTGGTCAAAATGAACTGTCCTACAGAAGGATTCGTGTAGATCAGTTTGACCCACAGTAGAATAGTTGTTGAAACACTCAAGTACCACTCACCCACCCTATTGGTTTCGTTAAAGAAAAATCAAGTAGTTTAGAATTACATTGAAAGACCAGTTGTCATTTAAAACATGTTACATGCTTATGGTGCTAAATACCAAATCAGGTATGTACTTGCGCATCAAAAGTAGTGATTAAATTTTGTGGTGAATTTTGGGGCTATAGACCTCAAGTAAAAAAGAACTGCCAGGGAAATTAAGTCTACGCTGCCAGATTTCAGGTTAGATTTTATCTTAATGGGATCTTCTGCACTTAATCTCAAGGATTTCACTGAAGGACTGAACAGGGAGATACACTAAGCTGAGCTATGGAAGGAAAAACATTAGTATAGAAACAAGGTGTGTGGGGAATGTGGTGAGGTTTGGTGGTCAAATTCAGGGGGTGGTTGTTCTAGGAAGGGCAGGGCTGCATTAGTGAAACCTGGAAGATACACAGAGAGTGACCATAGAGATGGGTCACATGCTAGGGAAAAGGAGTAAACTGGGATGAACCCCAACCTTGACAAATGGATATGTGCCACAAATAATCCATCGATATCCATCCAATTCATTTAATAATTCAAATAATTCATCCCTTCACCATCTTTGCCTTGTAATACGCCTATATGAAAACAGATACTTCCAGGAAGGGTATGACTAGAAAACCCCAAAGACTTAAGATATACCCTAGTCCATCTCTGTGCACAAGGTTTTTTTTATCCCGATAGAACTATCCCAATAGTTCGTTTTTGCTTTTATTTCCCTTGCCTCTGGAGACATTTCTACTAAGAGATCGCTGTGGTGAGGTCAGAGAAGTTGCTGCCTGATTTCTCCTCTAGGATTTTGATGGTCTCCTGTCTTACATTTAGGTCTTTGATTCATTTTGAATTTATTTTTATGTATGGTGTAAGAAAGTGTTCTACTTTTATTCTTCATGTTGGTGTCCAGTTTTCCCAGTTCCATTTGCTAAAGAGACTTTTTTCCATTAGAGAATCTTTCCTGCTTTGTCAAAGATGAGGTGACCATACATTTGTGGGTCCGTTTCCGGGTTCCCTATTCTGTTCCATTGATTTATGTGTCTGTTTTTGTGCCAGTACCATACTGTTTGGGTGATTACAGCTTTGTAATACAGTGTGAAGTCTGGAATCGTGATGCCTCCTGCTTTGCTTTTCTTTTTCAACATTAATCTAGCTATTTGGGGTCTTTTCTGGTTCCATACAAATTTTAGAACTATTTTTTCTAGCTCTGTGAAGAAGGCTGGTGTTACTTCGATAGGGATTGCATTGAATAAGTAAATTGCTTTGGGTAGTATTGACATTTTAACAATATTTGTTCTTCCAATCTATGAACATGGAATGTTTTTCCATTTTTTTTGTGTCTTCTTCGTTTTCTTTCATAAGGTTTACATAGTTTTCAGCTTACAGATTTTTTTTACCTCTTTGGTTAGATTTATTCCTAGGTATCTTATGGTTTTTGGTGCAGTTGTAAATGGGATCAATTACTTGATTTCTTTTACGGCTGCTTCATTATTATTATATAATGCAACCAGTTTCTGTACAGTGATTTTATATCCTGCAACTTTGCTGAGTTCCTATATCCGAGTGTAATGTTGACATAAGAGGAAACTGAGGCCCAGAGAGGTCAAGTGGATATTTGTGATTTAGGGCGATTCCAGTACTAGAGTGCACTTTCTAGGCTCTGCAGCTATCTTGAATTCACTGCACATTCACTCACCTCAGGTAACTTGGTTTCAAATGCCTTTCCTGTGTAGTGGTGCCATGGTTCTTATTCAAGGATCATGTCTTGAGACCTTTACAGGTTTTTGAATCATGTTTCTAATTATTGCTGAAAACAAACACCATGTTTTGGGGAGGGGAAATAGGAGCAAGTGTTTTGCAGAGGGGTCTGCTGTTGGGTTTAGTTGTAAAGCATACTTACTCTGAAGGTTGTCTCCTTTGGAACTTCCTGGTACAATATCTAAATGGCTTTTTCTTTTTACCTTTTAATTCTTAATCCTGGAAAAGAAAGAATATTGTTACGTAAATGAGAAAAATGTAGCTTTTCTCTTAGTCGCAATTGACAGTGGTCACTCAGTAAAACAAAAGCTAATATTGACTGTTTATCATGTGCCATACACTGTTCAAAACACCATATGTGTATTGTGTTATTCTTACTACAACACTAGTAGGGGTTAAATTATTTTCTCAGGTCTCAAGGGTCACATACAGAATGCCATATCCAGCATTTTGCCTTCAGAATCCAAGGTACTTACCACTGAACAGGGCAGACTCTTGCTATAGAAGATGGCCTATTTCCCTGTACTTTCCTCTTGGGTGCTTATTATTAGAATTGCCACCCTCAATGCTGGAAAATACATATGTGACCTGAATCTCTAATGCTTCAGTATGAATTACTTTAATTGTTATCCTCTGATGTAAGGAGATACTCAGAGAAAGGAGGGCCTGGGGTTAGAGGGTCGATTAGGATAGGGTGATATAAAAGAAAACAACCTAGGGCTTCTCAAGATGATGACAGGGTCAAAATTTTCTTATGGCAAGTGGCACTGCCCTATTTTGTGGCGAAGTGGCGATTGCAAGTGAGAAATCTTGCCTCGGTGCCTGAAGACTCAGCCTTGCCACTTAAATACTGTGTGAACTTGGGCACATTACCTTCTGAGGACCTTGGGTTTATCTGTGTGATCATCTTTGTTTTCTTCTTGCTTTAACTATCTTGAATTTTAAAGGTCATTTCTCCCACGGGACCAGTGTTCTGGGAAAGTAGAATACTTAACCATCTGCAGATGACAGCATGTGCAGTCTTGGACTCTCCCCTCCATGTTCCCAGTGAGCTCTTCTTGTTTTTATGTTGAGTCATTTCTCAGTGACAAAGCAGGCAAGACTGTCTCTAAGCCAGCCCATCACAGGCAGGGAATCCCTACGGTGCCTGGCATTGCTTCTACCTATTCCCTTTGATTCCCTGCTCCAAGTCATGTGAGATGAGGTTCCTCTTTGGCCTATTGGGGTAGAGAAGATGTGGGGAGTAGAGAGAAGGGGCAACAGAGAACTAGAAAGAGTTGTCAGAGCTGTCCCCAGGGCACTGCACAGTCAGGATTGATTACCTTGGGTTCCCACCTGTGCACCCCTCCTTTTAAAAAAGGAGCTACTCCACAGCCAGTGAGGCTGAATGCAAAGGTGCTCCATGGGATAAAACCATCATGAGCTGGGAAACCATCACTCACCCCCCAAGCCTTATCACAAAAACAGTTCCCACTTCTGTACCTCGCATGCTATGCAGGTACTCCCTCCCTTACTACTTCCCCTATTAATCTTGGTGTACACTTTAAATAAGTTCCTCCTAGAACAAGCATTAGAGCAAGAACAACCATGTTAGACAACTTGCTTTGGGCTGTCAGATGTGAGGTCTGTGGAGTAGATGGAGAATGGAGAGTTGGGCTTGATTGGGAAGTTACCTGAAGACTGGGAGAGGAAGTGGGGAGAAGTAAAAATCAGACACACCTAAATCATGGACCCAACCACCCGTCTCTTAGGTCAAAATGTGTCCCTCTCCTATTGTCTAAGAATGATACAGTGCAGAAGAAGCCACAAGAGTGCATTATTTTGGCTATCTAAAGGATAAATCACCTGGTTGTGCTGAAAGCCTCCTTCCAATATGGTTGATGTGTGTTTCACTGTAGAGATGTAGAGATTCAAAGCACAGAACCTCAGTTTTTTAGTCACTATACAAGTGAAACCTCCATTTCCCACTCCTCAGTCAATGTTTGTTAGATGGACCTGTGTAATTTCCAACATTGAGAATTTAAAGAAAAGATAGGTGCCAAAAAAAAAAGAAAAAAAAAAAAAGAAAAAAAAAAGTACCATGCAAAAAGCCTCCCCTTCCCAACTCATCTGTTCACACCAGAAAGTCAACCAAAATTTTATGTTGTAGTTTGCAGTTTGGTGAAAGGAATTGAGTGATGGGCAGTGTATTTGAACCATTTCAAAGAATTCCCAGACCTAGTGCTGCCTTCAGCCCATGCTGCTGTTTTGAAAGCGATGGAGAAGTGGAAATTTCCACGCATGTGGGCCCTCTGGCCAGCAGATGGCGATGTTTCTCAGTTTTACATCAAGGTGTCAGGCCAGGAGGCCATTAGAGATGCAGGGTGTGTTTATCAGATGGCTGTTAAATCAGCTCAAAATCTGTAAAGGCAAGGTAGATCACCTTTTACTTATTTTTACTTAGAGTTGATGAATTCAGTAAAATTCCATAATGGGCAAACGAACACTGTGTGTTTGTGTTGGGAATGGGAGTAGAGGAGGACCTGAATCTCAGATAGTTGGGTAAGTCAGTTTTATCTCTTGCAGTTGCTTTTTAAAATGAGATTCCTCTTGTGCTGCCTTCTGGCATCCTGGATCTAGTCAACGTGGAACAAAAGGGCACTCTGACAGCAGCTTTGTTCATTTTTTTTTAAATTTCTTTAGAAGTGGGCTTCTCCTCCAGCAAAGGCCACTTTGGCCCCCAGCTCCTGGGGCAGAGACAGAGCCTGTGTGGGGCTAGGTCAGGGAACCAGAGCCAGGTGGCTCAGGTTGAGGGATAGGTAGGGAGAAGGGAGGAGAGCTCCCAAGTAGTCTCTTCTGGGCTGCATCCTCAGCTACACAGAATTTGGAAACGGACACACTGCTCCCAGCAACAGCAGCTATTGCTTTGAGGGCCAGGCTCTGCCTGGAGAGTGGCAGGTGCATTTTAAGTGGAGTAAGAGAAATGCGGGGAGTAAATTGGCCTTAAAACAATACTGCTTGTTCTGTGTGCTGTCCCATTAAAGGAGGCGGTACCACCTGGGACCCAGGACATTTGGTTTTTAGGCCTAGGGGTGCCACTGTTCTATGTGATAGTGAACTTGGTCATCTGTGATATGAGCCCTTGGAAGACTATCCCCTAACAATGTTTAAATTACATTCTTAGGAACTAGAAACCATGATAGCATAGGGGTATTTTTAGATGCCAGGGCATCACTCTTGCCCAAATCAGTGTCTAGGGGTAGGGCCTCAGCATGTATCTTTTTACTAGCTGCCCACATGATTCTTATGTGCAGCCAGGCTTGAGAACCATTGATCTAATAGGAGTTTGCAAAGGGGGTTCCTAGGATTAGCAGCATCAGCCTCACTTGAGAACTTACTAGAAATTCAAATTTCCAATCCTCTGCATCAGAATCAAAGTCCAAGGGTGGGCCCAGAGATCCGAGTTTTCAACAATCCCTCCAAGTGGTTGTGCTAAACCCACTGTTTGATTTGGGAAGATGAGGCTTTCCCACAATTTTTGCATGTAGGTAGTGTCAGTGACTACTTCTGGCAATGGGCTGAGAACACCGGTGTTCTATGCCATTTCCTGGCTTAAGCTTTTAATTGATGGCATTTGACCCTTCATTTTCTCAACTACATAGGCCTATACTTCTAATACAGGAATGCAATACATTGGCCTCTCTAGTTTATCCCCTTGAGTTGCTACCTGGAAGCCTGGTGAATGAGAAAAACAACTTTGTTAGAATTAAATAATTTTGTGGCTGTTTGTGCCTTATAGTCTTGTCTTTTTCTGATATATGGCCTTTCTGATATATTAATGCTATAGTTCCAACTATTAGGCTGGACTGATATTGATAAGCTAAAGAAAAAAAATCAGCCTTAAAGTCTGAGGTATCCAAATACTTGTATTTGGTCTTCCAGTGTCCAAATATTGGGGTTTGGGTTTGCATCTTTTAATGTTCTTAGCAAAGGTCTGGATTGCCACGGTGATACTAGAGATTGGGTATTGTACCTTGTTCGTTGTAACAGCCTAAATCTGGGAGGGCATTCTCCTTATCTTAGACTCTTTCCAAGCAGATTACTTCATCTCTCAATGATAGGAACTGCACAAATTTGTTCTTGATCTGAGGTAAGTGGCTTTGGGGTTGGTCTCTGTTTTAGTCTGCTTGGGCTGCCATAGCAAAATACCGAAGACTGGGGAGCTTAAACAACAGAACCTATTTACTTGTAGTTCTGGAGGCTACAAGTCCAAGATCAAGGTGCCTGCCTGGTTGGTTTCTCCTGGGGCCTTTGTCCTTGGCTTGCAGATGGCCACCATCTCACTGTGTTTTCAGATGACCTTTTCTCTGTGTGTATGTGCTTTTGGTTTGTCTTCCTTTTCATAAATGGACCCCAGCCCTATGGGATTAGGGCCCTGCCCTATGACCTCATTTAACCTTAACTATTTCCTTAAATGCCTTGGCTTCAAATATAGCTACATTGGGGGTTAGGGTTTCAATAACGTGAATTTTGGTGGCATACAATTCAGTTCATAAAAAATTTATTCTCAATTGCTTACTCTTTCATATATTCACAGCTATTGCTCTCTTATCACCTGCTTCTTAGGTCTGGTGTCCTCTAGTGCCTGTCTCATTTTTGCCAACAGAAGCTTTTCCAGACCTCTGTTTTATAATTTTTGCATTAATCTTTCTTGATTACTATTGTTCCTTCTTGCCAAAGATCAAATTATTATCATTAAAATCATCACCACTTTTAATATTGTCAAAACCAACATTTATTAAAACTTCCCTATGTTTTTAGGGTCTGAGCTCTGTTGACGATACATTAATGCATCATACATCTGGCCTTCCTCTTCTCTCATCAGCTTGCTCATCATCTCTGCCTTCTTATCTTTTTATTCTTTTGTGACTTGGAAATATGTCCTTTGATCCTCTATATTCAGATCATCCCAGCCTTTGTCCATTTAATTAATCAGTGTTCTCCTTTTGCTTCATTAAGATAGGGCCCTTAGTATCTTTGTTTATAAACGATAAATGGTCATATTGCATCCCTCCTGGGATCTTTGTGACTAAGTCCATCATTAAATTGTGAGAGCTCAACTAAAGCTGCCCTTACGTTTGTATGAGTTTTCCCCTCGGGTTGGTGTTGAAGATCTCCCAAGAGTTGATCTGATTGGGTCATTAAGATGAATGAAATAACCATATTGACCGTTCAGTGGCCTGGTTATTCCAGTCATCTTAATGAGAGAATTAGATAGAACCTAAGGCACTCCAAATCCTCATTTGATGATTGACCTAGAAGCAATCAATCTGACCACGTTGCTCTATCTGAATCCTCTGCCCTGTTCAATCCATCTCACTTGTTACAGCCCTGGTAAACATGAGCTCTACATCTGTTTGTCTGTCTCTGTCCCCTGTGGAGCAGTTGGGGGTAGTGAATTCCTACCCTGTACTGTTGTAGCTATAGGATCATTACACTTGTCAGAGCATGAATTTGCTAACAATTTTCTATAAAACAAATTTGACCGTTTTTGAGATTTGTAAACTAGAGGTGTTACACAACTCTAAGGCTACTTAGCACAAGCTATGTCACCTATTTGAAATACCATCACCTATTTACTGCATGTCCAAATATACCCCTTCAACAGTACCAGCTTAAGCTCTGGCTCCTCCATGCCTATGGTGCATTACCTTTTCTGACTGTGTATTACCCTTATTGTCTATATGGTATGTGGATTTGGAGAATGTTAGATCTGGGAAGGGCTTTGTGTCTGTTTCGTATCTCTCCTGACCTTCCATCTTTCAAAAGAAAACCAGGGCACAAATGGCTTGCCCAGGAGCACAGATCAGACAGTGTCAAATAGTGAGACACTGCTTGGACACAGGAATTAGGAACTAGCTATGGCCTTTTCCAGTAAATCTCACGGGGGGGGGGGGGGGCGGTGTGCAGTGAGACAGGTGACAGGACAGTTTTTCCCGAAGAAGTGGGCTATGCTAGATCTGTCCAAGATTGTTGGCTACTGTTTGTTTTATGGAGGAGAGGAAATTAGGACCTTCTCTTTACCTCCACAGGTTCATGAACCAAGTGAGAATGAGACATGGGTGTCAGATAGATGAGTATTATTGGTAAAGCTAGATTGAAGAATACAGACTTGAGGTCAAAGGTGCATATTTTTAACAGCTTCCTTCACACTGAGGTCCTGATATAATTCCTCCACCCCCAAAATGCACATTTGGTCTAAGGGTGAGTATGGGCATGCAAAGCAAAAGCCCTTTGCAGCATTCCTGCCTTCTTCCTGTGAGTGCCGCCAGTAGGGACAGTAAGAGAAGGCCCTCCCAACTTCCTGCTAGAAGTCAGACATGAGCAATTCCCCATAGGAGGCAGAAGCAAAACAAACACCTAACCAGCATATGTGCTGGCTTGCTAGAGATCCCATGGGATCCTGAGCCAGCTCCGTGCGGTTCCTGCTTCCTCACTGGTCACCCAAGTCACTCCTCAACCCTTTGGCAAGGAGTCACTGAGGTGGGATTCTCTTAGAATTTTTCTGAAGATGTGGGAGTTGCTCACTTAGAGGCTAAGAAGAGACACTGAGGGGAGAGGCAGTGGAGCATAGTTCTCTGTGCTGTACTGTGAAGAAGTCAGCCTGCTGTGCCTATTTGCTTCTTGATCTGCCGGTGATTTTGCAGCTTCATGGTTCCAGGCATCTATGAGGGCCAGAAAAAAAAAAGGTGTTTCTTCTACAGATGTCTGGCAATACTCTGGCTGGACCCAGAAGTGAGGCTTGGATATTAGTTCATCTCTTTATTTGATGTGGAGTACTTAACAAAAGGTTTTAGTTATTTCTTTTCCAGGATATTCTAGAGAAGGAAAACTCTATTTCCTGGAGGACACAGACTGATTAGTTGCTTGCTTACAACGTAATTAACTTATGTGGAAGGACCAGTTGGAAAGGTCACCGTGGATTCTGGGTCCTGGGAACTCCGTTCTTTACTGAATCAGGTCCTAGCTCTTAGTTACCAGAGTCCATGTTGTGTAAAATGGTAGCTTATACTTCAGAAACAACATTTTACACCCAATGTTGTCTTCTCTGGGGTATATGAGGTTTTATGTTGAAATGTCACAGAATAAGAACTACAGGAACCCTAGCTCATACCAGCAGCTGTTTATTGGTCTACTCCCTGGCAGAGAATTTTAGGTCTTTGGTACTGACAGCTGTAAGTAAGATACCTATGAACTAATAGCTGCTATTCTTGTCCTTGTATGCTTTTTGGATACCTGGACCGACACTTTGGGGTAGCATTAGCTAGCGTAAAGAATAGTGTACAGAATAAGCCTAAGGAGACCAGCATTTGGGGGACGTCTTGGGTTTGTCTGGACTTCTATAGCAATTAATCTGGTCCACCTCACTTTGCCTTCCAGATGCCAGTTAATTCACATCTGCATTCCATAGGCTCATTGCAACATAAGCTAGCATGCATGGGATGCGGGTCAGCTGGCCTAGTGATCCACAGGAGAGGAACATCTCCTACTGAAAAGTAGAAACTACAGTGAGGAGACCTGAGGAGTTCTACAGCTAACTGTGTTCTTTTACTGCTTAGGAAAGACATAAATAGCAGCAACTTTTCTGTGCTCTGGTGATCTATATCTGCCTTATGCTAAATATTTCATGTCAAAAGACTGAACTGCTGAACTAGTCATGGCATTTAAATAAATCCTGTTATTGTGTTTTTAACTTTGTCAGGCACAGTGAGGTTAAGTGCTTGGTCCAATGTCAAATTTGTAATTCATGGCAGAGTTAAGTTCTAAATCCGGTTCCTTACCCAGTACACAAGTTTAGTTTTACTATGCTTCTCTTCATGGCATCAACTACATGATCTACCCACTCATCTATCCATCTTTTTGGGGACCGTATATATGATGTTGCATTGATTATTTTCTGAAACCTCAGTATCTGTGTCATTAACTACTTACCAAATGTTTACTATATGCCAGACTATCTTGCATGTAAATTATCATGTAATAGTGTTCTCAGAACCACCTTGTGAGAATACGTTTTATGATTCCCCAGCAAAGAAGCTCGGGTTCCAACTTCCATATCCAAAATACAAAGTCCACACTTTTAATCTCTGTACCATGTGAACTTTCATTTATCTACTCATCAGGTGTTGATTAGGCACATTTATGTCAGGCCTTTGTGTCAACTGTTAAAAAAAAAAAAAGAAATTCAAGCACCCTCTTAAGTTCAACTTGACCAAGGCCCCCTTGTTAGAAATCCTTTTACTGGGGAATTCTGAACAAAGTTCACTTGTGGCTGTTGAAGCCCCTGCAGTTGAAGCTGTACTTCGAGGGTGTTTTAAGTATGAGGCTTAAGGAACTACATGGATCTACAGAGGTTTATTTGTACTGATTGTCAGTGGAAGACTATGTGATTTATATAAAAACGTGATGTTCAGGTATTAGTTGAGCAAAGGTTCTGTTTAGAAGGACCTAGGATTGTGTCCACATGACTACAAATCATTGGTTAACCATTGACATGGGAAAAGTTACTAAAAAGGGGACATTTTACTAATGATAAAAATGGATTCCTTCTACTTTGTCCCCTATCTCACATGTTGAAAAGCATTTTATTATTTAAAACATACGCCAAAACAGGTAGAGAAGTATGATGAGACTTCCTGCATGTATGATTTTGCTCAAAGTATATCAATTCATGGATAATCTTGTGTCCTCTGTATCCAGACTTGCCCCTTCCGGAAATCCCATCTATTCTGTAAATATTTCATGATGCATCTCTAAAAGATAACTTTTAAAATATACTACTGTTGGCATATGTAAAATATGTTGAAATAGTTTATTATTATTATTTTTAATGTTTATTTTGAAAGAGAGCGATCAGGACAGGGCAGAGAGAGAGAGAGGGAGAGAGAGAACCCAAGCAGGTTCCACACTGTCAGTACAGAGCCCACAGGGCTTGATCCCAGGAACTGTGAGAACATGACCTGAGCCAAAATCAAGAGTTGGATGCTTAACCCAGTGAGCCACCCAGATGCCCCTGAAATAGTTTCTTAGTCAGTATTTAAATTCTTAATAGTTTCATGATTATCTGTCCCCACCTCCCTCATTTATTTGAATTAGCATCCAAATAAGGCCATGTATGGTTATTGATAACTATATTGAATGAGCACCTTCTTAAATTATAAGTTCTCCTTTCATCTCTTTATTTCCCTTGAATTTTATTTGCAAGAGAGATTTCATCATTTGTCCTGTAGAATTTTACATAGTCAAAATTTCGCTGATTGCAACACTATCACTTAACATTTTTGTCTTCATCTCTTTCTCTTTATTTCTGGTTAACATGGTACCCCCCCTCCCCCCGCCCACAAATGAACCCAAGATGGTGATGTTTTCTTCCACCAGAAGAAATTTACTATCTGGCTGTCTCTTTTTATGATGCCAGCAGCCATTGATGCTTATTGACTTGGTCCATTAATTCATATGGGGTTTCATAGTATATTAGCTAGGGTACTGCTATAAAGAAATACTTCTATTTGGTATCCTGGTGGTTCAGTTTGTATAGGAAAGTCAGACTTTATTGACCAGTTTTCATAATAATGATTAAAACTGCTATCATCTTCTAATGAATTCCAATTAAATACTTTTAAAAATATTATGAGCTCATTGACTGAAACACAAGGGAAATAAATCCATTATTTCCATTATCAGTGATCAGAATGTCTTCCTACTGGCCGCTCTATAGTCAGTTCCCGGTATTTGTGACAAGACCCTGTTTATCTTTGATACCATTATGGCAGTTTTTATGACCATTTTCTGAGTCCATCTTGCTCCAGACCTAAACTTATCATCTTCCTTAAGATCTTCTGTCCCTGGAAACCTCTAGCTAGAGGCACTCTGCTAGAAGGTTTGTTTTTATTTCTAGGTCTTTTCTGAGGACTGAACTGGGAATATTTTAAAAATCTAAAATAAAGCAATCAAAATTCAGGGCTATTGGGATTTTACAGAATTTCATCCATTTTATATCTGCAATCTCTTCAATTTTAAGAATCTCCAGCTTCATCCACATCCTGTCAGTAATGGTCTCTGCATAACAATATGATTACTGGAACTGTTTAAGATTTTTTAATTTTGTATTGGTATTTTGTTTTTAGGATATATCTCTGTAGAGCCATATGGTAAAAATACTGTGTTTTAAAATCCGTTGGAACATTTTCCTGTTATGGTACCAACTGGATATATGTTCCGGCACATTTGTTGAATTTTATTTTGAAATTGGAGGGATTGCTTTTTTAAAATTTAAATATGTTGTATTAATGTATAGAATATTTACATGGCTTCAAAGTCAAATCAACAGAGTATACTGAAAGAAGTTTGGCATCTGTCTCTGTCATTTCCTCCTGATTCCCTCATTTTTGTGGGGTTTTTTTTTCGGTAACCACTTTTTAATGTTGGGGATTTAAAAATTCTAAGCAGATTATACATAACATGTATTACATATATATTATATATACTTATATATAACATATATTTACATATTTGTCTTCTACTCTTTCACAAAAGATTGGAGCATACTTTTTGTCTCCTGTTGTTTTCTTAAAGTATTGCCTGGATATAAATCTTTTTTTTTTTTTTTTATAGCTACACAATACTATAGTGTGCAGTTGATATTCTATGGTTTTTTTCAACTAGTCTTCTATTGGTAGACATTTGCATTGTATCTAGCATCTTGTCTCTTGCTATTACAAATAGACAAGAAATTAATATCTTACCTATGTCTTTTTGCATTTTTATCAGTGAAGTTTGGGTTGGATTCCTGCAATTGAAATTGCTAGGTCAAAAGGTAAAAGCACGTTTTCCCAAATTACATCACAGTCGTGCTTCTGTTCCCACCAGCAGTATATGAGCATGCTTATTTCCCATCAGCCTCACTTAGAGTGTGCAGCCAGCTTTGGACTTTTGGTAATCTAACATGTAAGAAATGATGTCTCATTGTGGTTTCAAGTTGCATTTTGCTTTATGTGAGCAAGGTTGAGCATCTTTTTATGTGCCTAAAAGCCATTTGAATTTCTGTTTCTGTGGCTGTCTGTTCATTTCTCCAGCTGATTTTTCTATAGGGTTGTTGGGCTTTAGAAGCTATTAATATTTCAGGGACATTAATCATTTCTCTGCCATAGAAGTTGCAACTATATTTTCCAGCTTGTCATTCATCTTTCGCCTTCTCACTACTCTCATTTTTATCCCCTGATTTTCAGAAACTATCCCTCCTGCCATGTATGACCACAACTACCTTCTTTAATTATCAGGACCAAAATCCTAAAAATCACAACAGTAAAGTGGATTATTACAAAACAGATTCTCCATTCCCTTTTGGGTTCAGATTCAACAATATTATAGTCATTTTATATTTTTTTAACTTAACAGTTTAAAATAATCATATCCTTGGTTAGGTTTGGTCAGAACTACTTCACTGAAAACTCGTTTTGTGTTTCAGCTGAAGGGACAATACAATATATATATATATATATGTATATATATGTGTATACACGTGTGTATGTGTATGTATGTGTGTACACACGTGTGTACGTGTATGTATGTGTGTACACACGTGTGTACGTGTATGTATGTGTGTATACACGTGTGTGTACACGTGTGTATGTGTGTATACACGTGTGTATGTGTGTGTATACACGTGTGTATGTGTATACATGTATGTGTGTATGTATATATATGTATATACACACGTGTGTATATGTGTGTATGTATATACACACACACACTTTAAAAAAATTATTGTCAAGTTAGCTAATATAGAGCATGTACAGTGTGCTCTTGGTTTCGGGGGTAGATGGCCATGATTCATCGCTTACAAACAATACCCAGTGCTCATCCCAACAAGTGCCCTTCTCATGCTCATCTCCCATTTTCCCTTCTCCCTGCCCCCCCCAATCAACCCTTAGTTTGTACTCCGTATTTAAGTCTCTTAGGGGATTGCCTCCCTCTCCGTTCGAAACTATTTTTTCCCCTTCCCTTCCCAATGGTCTTCTGTTAAGTTTCTCAAGTTCCACATATGCATGGAAATGAAAACATATATCTGTCTTTCTCTGGCTTACTTCACTTAGCATAATATCCTCCACTTCCATCCACGTTGCTGCAAATGGCAGGATTTCATTCTTTCTCATTGCCAAATAGTATTCCATTGTATATATAAACCACATCTTTATCCATTCATCATTTGATGGACATTTAGGCTGTCTCCATAATTTGGCTATTGTTAAAAACACTGCTATAAACATTGGAGTATATTTTACCCTATGCGTCAGCACTCCTGTATCCTTTGGATAAATTCCTAGTATTGCAGTTGCTGGGTTGTAGGGTAGTTCTATGTAGCATACATGTGTCCCTGTGAATCAGCACTCCTGGAACCTCCACACTGTTTCCCAGAGCAGTTGCACCAGTTGGCAGTCCCACCAACAATGCAAGAGGGTTCCCATTTCTCCACCTCCTCGCCAACAGCTGTTGCCTGAGATGTTAATGTTAGCCATTCTGACAGGTGTGAGGTGGTATTTTATTGTGGTTTTGATTTGTATTTCTCTGATGATGAGTGAAATTGAGCATTGATCTGTTGGCCATCTGGATGTCTTCTTTGGAGAAGTGTCTATTCATTTCTTCTGCCCATTTCTTCACTGGATTATTTGGTTTTTGGGTGTTGAGTTTTGGTAAGTTCTTCACATATTTTGGATACTAACCCTTTATCCAGTATGTCATTTGCAAATATCTTCTCCCATTCCATAGGCTGCCTTTTAGTTTTGTTGGTTGTTTCCTTTGCAGTGCAGAAGCTTTTTATCTTGATGAGGTCCCAATAGTTCATTTTTGCTTTTAATTCCCTTGCCTTTGGAGATGTGTGGAGCAAGAATTTGCTGCAGCTGAGGTCAAAGAGGCTGTTGCCTATTTTCTCCTGTAGGGTTTTGATGTATCCTGTCTCACATTTAGGTCTTTCATCCATTACAAGTTTGTTTTGTGTATGGTGTAAGAAAGTGGTCCAGTTTTATTCTTCTGCAAATGCACATTTTTTTTGTTTTGTTTTGTTTTAAGAGAGCGTGTGAAAGTGTGCAGGTTAGTGATGGAGCAGAGGGAGAGCAAGGGTCCATGCCCAGTGTGGAGCCTGACCTCAGGCTTGATCTCACAACTCTGAGATGATGACCTGAGGTGAGAGCAAGTGTCAGATGCTTAATTGGCTGAACCACCCAGGCACCCCCCCCCCACCCCACGCAAAGGTATGTTTTTATATCAGAAGTTAAGTAAGTAGCTTTTTCAGTTTGCTTCCCTATTTATCACTGATGAGAAGAACATGTTTGTGTGGCTTTCATTGGGAACACCATCCAACTCTTTCTTGAAAAGTGTATAAACTGGGAACCCTGATTCTAAATCTACCAACCTCACAGGGTTGTGTGCTTTTCCAATGATAACATAATTGAAAACTTTGAAAAGCATAAAGCATTTTAGGAATCAGATGAGTTTAGGAAAAATTTGTCCATATTGACTGAATAAATTACAGATCATGGGATTTCTCTGCTTTGTCAGTAACTTTCTCAACCTGTTTTATCCAAGTGATGCTCTCCTATCTCAGTCAAACTTTGGCTTTGTCATATGCTTGTGTCATTAATTTTTCTGAAAAAAAAAATGTGTATCTGTGTACATGTGTGTCTCTAGGCATAATTTGGGAGTGTGCAGAATATTGGAAAAGCAGAGTCTTCATATGAATGATCCAATTTGTCTTTGAAGCCAGTTGACAGGTCAAAACTCTGGATTGCTTAGCTTAGAATGTAACACAAGGAAGGAAGAGTGAGAGATGTCCAGAAAGATTCACTCATACCATGATGGAAGATAGAAATGCCACCAGCTATATGAGAAATGCCTATTGATGTCTCCATTTCTGAAGCCTTACAGAATTTAAACTACTAAAATATAGTTGTGATCTTTTCTCATCATGTAGTTGTCTTGCTTATATGTGGATTTGTCCTGTTTTCACAGCCATGTTTTAACATTGTCTTAACCAAAAACACTGTCCTATTCCCCAGCACCTGTCATTTAGGACCTAAGCCATATCTTTGCTTCCTTATAAATGTGTCCTCAATTAATTCAGTTCACCTTAATGCATTTCCTTTACACAACTGAGTTATATCACAGTTTTAATTAAACTGCCTTATGGTGTAATACCAGACAGACCTGTAAATTACGAATGCAGTAGTGGGGGAAACCTTGGGAGGTTATCAAGTTTAAAACCTCATTTCACTTGTGAGGAAACTGCAATCTAAAAGCTGAAGCCCTCAAAGTTTACACATATTTCTAGCTTGACAGAGCTAGGGAAAGAATCAGGTCCCCTGATCCCAGCCTGGGGCTCCTTCCACTACACCACTTACTCTTAACTCTTGCTCTGACATACACCTGCTAGGTGGCCTCAGGCAGTTCACGTGACCTTTCTTTGCCTTGGCTTTCTTGTTTAAAAAAATGGGGCTAATATAAATCTGATTCTTTCCATCTCAGATATGCTTTGTGGATCAGAGGAGACATATGAATTCACATTTATGTGACTAGATCTAAAATCACTTTGATAAAACGAAATTCTATCCAAGGGTAATATATTGCCCTATTGAGATAGCCATGGACCAAGCTTATGTGAAGTCAATATTGGTTGACAATAATGACATTGATAATGTGGCAGAGATGTCTGTATATATGTCATCCTGGGGCTCACAAAGCTCCTGGAAGGAATAAAGCTTGAAAATTGGATTGTGAAGGCAAAGTTAAAAAACAAAACAAAACAAAAATAAAAACAAGAACAAAAAACCCCCACCAGAATATGAACCTGAACACCCCCAAATGACTCCCTAAAGACCCGAGGAGTATGTGAGTTAAGGAGATGGCGTTAAAGGGAAGTGTGGGGACTTGTAAAACAATAGCCAATATGTGGTAGATTAAACATCTGCTGCAGCCATAAATTGAGTCCCACTTGGAAACAGCCATATCCCCTCTAGAAATAACATTGTTCATAAGAATGTAATATACAGTACAACCATGGTAAAAGGAATTCACATTAACCCATTAGTTTAAAGAGTTTCAGTCTCATTTTTATTTATATTTAAGCTTTTAATCCTGGAATAATTAGTCATTACTAGTATTTAATGACTGGCTTGCTAATTGTGTATCCCAGGATGGAGCGGAGAGCAGTTAACACACTAACAAAGTGGTCATTAACTATGTTAATGATCAAATTCTCTGGGATTATGACTATTACAAGATATAATTAACAGTTGATAACCATTATTTTTGTTTTGTTTTGTTTTTTGTTTTTTTGTTTTTAGAGGGAAGGAAAAGGGAACTATCCTTGGGCTTCAGACAGAAACCATGAATGCTGGCCTCTCCAGCATTTCTTTTATCCAGAAGAACAGCTTCCAAGGCAAGTTTTGCTTTCTTAATCATGATTAGGGCTGAGTAAAGTAAACGCTGGTTCTGGCTGACTGAACAAATAGCCTCTGTCTTCTCATTAGAGTGTCATGTGGGGCTTATTCCTGGACAGTGCAACCTCTCAACTGCTGGAAAGCTTTCTATCAGTTCTTGTTTGGTAAAAAAATAAAAGCATTAGGGATGGTGCTCAAGCTTGGGCAGAGCTTTACTACATAGAAAAACTCCTAGGTCTCATAAAAGCTTGCAAAACTTGTCAGTGAAATTTGTCATCTTCACATGGAAGCCCTTTTTCCCCCGAGAAATATTGCACGCTTCCTCCTCCTCTCTCCCTTCTCTCGAAAACTTCCTTTCTAGAGTGAAGCCGATGAACATCAGATGTGAATGACCCATCACTAAGGCTTTTAAACCAGTGATAGTCTTAGTGGAAGGATTGGCTCCTCACCCTTGACCTTGGAGACCAGAAATCCCCCTGCTAGGGCTGAGAGCAGTACAGATGGGAAGGTGTGTTTTCCTTCTAGAATAACATCCTCACAGGTTAGGACCCTGCTGCATTTAGGAGCCTTTCTATTAGCTCATTGGGGTTCTACCACCTGGAGTTGCTTCAGACTCTTCTTAAAACCATTTTATTTTTGCTTGGCATACAATAAAATGAGAGGAAATAAAATAGTTATTTTATTTATTTATTTATTTTTTAAAAAATTTTTTCAACGTTTTTTATTTATTTTTGGGACAGAGAGAGACAGAGCATGAACGGGGGAGGGGCAGAGAGAGAGGGAGACACAGAATCGGAAACAGGCTCCAGGCTCTGAGCCATCAGCCCAGAGCCCGACGCGGGGCTCAAACTCATGGACTGCGAGATCGTGACCTGGCTGAAGTCGGACGCTTAACCGACTGTGCCACCCAGGCGCCCCTAAAATAGTTATTTTAAAAAAGTTATGATCTTAGCTTTAAAAATTTTTTATTGAAAAACAAGTATTGGAGTGCCTGGGTGGTTCCATTGGTTGAGCATTTGACTCTTGGTTTCAGCTCAAGTCATGGTCCCAGGGTTGTAAGATTGAGCCCCATGTCAGGCCCCATGCTGAGTGTGGAGCCTGCTTAAGATTTTCTCTCTCCCTCTGCCCCTCTCCCCTGCTTGTTCACTCTCTCTAAAATAAAAAAAAAATTAAGTATTTTGTGGTTTTAAATTTTCCTAAAGAAAAATCTTTCATATAGAAAAATGACTATTTCATGAATGGAAATCTGATTAGAAATTGCCTATGAGAGCTAAAATTAATATAGAACATCTATTAGATTTATAAAATTAATGTATAATTTTAAATATAGCAAACATAAAATATGTAATGTAATAAAACTTACATAACACATAAAAACATATATTGAAGGAAACCCTTTGACACACATATGTGGCCCAGGCACTGGTTTGTGACTGTGGTTACAGCGGAGACATAGCACTGACACCTCTCTCATGGTACAGCATGGGGATCAGTATCAAGCCATGATGGAGGAAGAAGTGCTGAGTTTTAGGAAGTGTCTGTGTGGGAGGAGAGGGGACTAGGAAGGACCCTGGTCCAGGGTTCAGAGAAAGACTTCTGGAGAAATGAGGTACCAGCCACAAGATGAGCCAACTTTATCTCACAGTAAAGTCCCTTGAACTCTAAAGGCAGGCAAGGTGTCTACTAAGGATCCATTGAATGGCAGTTTCCCAACTTAAACAGAAGGTCCTAGCATAGCCAGATGCTAGAAATAAGCTTAAAAGTGACTGGAGACATTGAGGTGTGGTGGGAAAGAGGGAAGAAAAGATGTGTTTGTCCCAAACTGTACTCAAGTGGCCTGAAAATTATGGCACAATTTTTAAAACCTTTCCCAGTGTCTAGTATTTCATACAGTACACTTCTGACTAGAAAAGGGGAGATTCTTGTTGCTAGCCTCTCCTTCATGCCATCAGAGAAGGAATGATTGATTTAACACTGCATTGCATGACTCATGGCTATGAGCTTATGGTAGGGTAATGGGGACCCCCCCGAATGTCATACATTGTAAGGAACATAATAGTTGATAGAAAACTTGTTACCAGAACCATTTGCTTTCCTGGAATTTATTTTTAAATCCAATTATTATTATTATTTTTTAAAAATTTTTTTTCAATGTTTATTTATTTTTGGGACAGAGAGAGACAGCATGAACGGGCGAGGGGCAGAGAGAGAGGGAGACACAGAATTGGAAACAGGCTCCAGGCTCTGAGCCATCAGCCCAGAGCCCGATGCGGGGCTCGAACTCACGGACCGCGAGATCGTGACCTGGCTGAAGTCGGATGCTTAACCGACTGTGCCACCCAGGCGCCCCTAAATCCAATTATTTTTAATAGTAACTTGTGCACAAATGTTCACTAATGGCTATGCTTTATTCCTTGCACATGCTTTATATATAATTTCTACAGGACATTTTCTTTAAAAAATTTTTTAACATTTATTTTTGAGGTAGAGAGTAGGGGAGGGGCAGAGAGAGAGGGAGACACAGAATCCAAAGCAGGCTCCAGGCTCTGAGCTGTCAACATAGAACTCGGTGTGGGCTTGAACTTAGGAACTGCAAGATCATGACCTGAGCTGAAGTCGGATGCCTAACCAACTGGCACCCAAGGACATTTTCTTTTAAGAAAAGTGTGTGTGTGTTTTGGTGGGGTGATGATGGGATGCTATCTTAGTGTTTTCCCCCCACATGCTTGAATACCACATGGTCTGATACCTAATTATCTGACTTTTGAGAACAACTTTTATTTACTGGGCTGCAAAATAGTGAAAGGGTCAACTATGGTACCCAGTTAAGCAAATCTTTTGCTTTGGTCAGTTGAAGGGAATGGATAATTTATTGTACTTCTATTATAACTTCTCCATCAGTTTCTTGATAAGTGATAGAAGTAATACACACACATACACACATATATATGTATATTGATACTGAAAAAGACAATTTTAAGAACTTTAAAGAAGTATGTATAACTGCAATTTCTGTAGTTTATTCCTATGTATTCTGTATTTCATGGCTTTGCTTTTTATTGCCTTCACTGTGAGTTAATTCCATACTAAGCTGGCTATATAATATGCAAGATGCTGGGATAATGTAAGCTGCTCTTAACAATTGATCACAATTCATTTTAAATTAGTGAATTCATTTAAATGAATTAATTGAGCCATTATTTATACATAGTTGATTCCAAACTTCATTGGGAATAGAGTAATGAAAGAGTTGGTACTGATAATTTTGGCATCTCCGTAACTTAGGACAAGGAATGGACCATTTCCTCTCTCCTCATATTGTGACCTCATAATTTCTCTAATTACCACTGCATAGAAAAATCATCGTGGTGTTGAGTTGTTGACAAATAAATGAGGGGATTGAGTTGTAGCATTGCATAGCCCAGAGAAAGTTGGAGTTTATCATGTGGCAAGGGAATTTGAATTGTTAGAGTGAGGGTAATGCAAAACTACTGGCCTAGCACAGGAGAGAAGCCCATACTACTTTAGGAAGATTTGTGTTTCACCTGGTCTCCATCAGCCTCTAATCACTCTAACTTCATACAGTTCCCCTTGGCTCTGTATTCCTAAGGCATTTACTTGATTCTTTATCTTCTATAGATTGATCTCTATTTTTCCTCCTGTGTGAATTCCTAAAGAATAAATAACATTTAAAATATTTTCTTTGCTTACAGTCAGACTCAGCTAAAGGTGGGCAAAGGTAATGGCCAAAGAATTTACTAATTAGCATGTTGTGGCAATGGAACTGGCTCTAGAGGTCCCCAGCTGTGTAGACCCTTTAGTTATTGGATTGTGGGAATGTCCAGGAAGTGCTTGAGTTGGGGCTGGAGTAGCCAAGGGCAGTCATGATTTTCTAATTACTCTGAAGGTATTTCAGTATCTTAGGTAGACTTTTAGCCAAAGATAGGGGAAAATACTATTAATGGTAGAACTCAGATGTCTCAGACTTTGGCCTGTGACTAAAGTCATGTCCTGGTTTGACGTCCAAATCATTAAGACACAGTCTTCCATGTCTCAAGCCCACAAAGACTCAGACTTTGATTATGTTTTTCTCCCTACATGTCTTTAGAAATATTCTAGATGGCAGGTGGATTTGATTCCATGGATACCTCCAGGGTTTAGTTGCCTCCCACAGGCAGCCTTTAGCTTCAGACTGCTGAACCATTCTTTAGTCATTTCTGCTACTGGGAAACTACCTTCCCTTAGACAGCTGCTACTTTCTCTATGCCCCTTTACTTAAGGTGTAGGCCAGGACCAGGCTCATAATTCCACACAGTTAATGACTGAGGACAGCTTCTAGTGTTTATAATACTTGACAAAAACTTAAAGGAAAAACGGAGAAACTAAAATCTAGAAATTAAGGTGCTTCCCAAAGTCTGTTGGTTACAGATGTCCTCAGAATCCCCAGTGGGTCCCTTATCTTTGACTTGTTGGAGGGAACAACCACATCTAGCAGGTAGCTTTTGAATAAGGTTCTTCTCAAAACTTGGAACTCCGTTGTCTAAAGCCCAGAGGAAGGAAAATACTGTCTTCTCCTCCAGGGTTAGGATGTCTTCATTGATTATTTCCCACAAACTGTAAGACCACTTCCAGCCTTCACAATTTCCCAAGTTAGGACCTCTTTCTTATAGATTACCCCACAATCAGGATGCTATAAGTCCACTCTAGGTTACCCTGAGAACAGCCCCATCAGCCCTTTTTAACCCTTTTCCATAGCCTGGAAAGAAGAGAAGATGAAAACTTCTGCCTTCTTATGGCTTCTCCCAGTTTCCAATTAGCAAATATTGAGCAAGAGCATTTGTGTGCATGTCCTGAGAGAGAATAATAACTTTTGGTATAGATGAATTTAAATCCTAATCTATGTATAAAGTCTAAGCAGATATTATCATTTGTATAAATTTGTAAAATTCTGTCCATTTTCTAGCACTCTGACCACAAGAACAGGAAAGGAGTCATAAGTACCTGCATTCACATCCCTTCATGGCCTTCAGTTATCCTCCAAAATAAGAGACAAACTGTAATCTTAGATGGGAATAACTAAGACCATTACCCAGCTTCTAAACCACCCCTCCAACAAAAAATTTCAGTCTTTATCAGATATTTTGTTGACATTGATGAATTTTATTTGTAATTAAGGAAAACTAGAACTACAGAGAAAATTCTTACTCGAATTGTTGCCTTGAGTACACAGAGCATGAAATGATGATATGTAGGAGATACACATGGCCCCTGAGAGTAAAAATGTCAAAAAGCCATGGCTGTATTACCATGATGGGGGGTTGTAAACAGGTAATATTAGACTTTTTGTGTGTAGGAAGAATTACAAGCCCTTGCTATTTTAGTACCTAAGATCTATTTTATCACATGTATTGGGATGGTATTTACAGATATTGAACAGGGGTCCTCTTCCTGAATTTCTTTAATTCCTTTATCTCTTGGGCAGCAGGGACAGATTTCTGTAGGTACTACACTTGGGTATGACAGATATGGTGGAAATAAGGGATCATTGGTCAGCTTTGATTTTTGTATAGCCCACAATGGAAACCATAGTCTGGTTTAAAGCTTTCATTTGCAAGAAGCAGGATTTTTGAAATTTAAAAAATGAACATGTAGGTTTCAAAGAGCTAAATCTTGGAGGACTAAATAGTGTTTATTTGCTTTTACTAAAAGCTAAAGCAGTGGGCAAAGGGAAACTAGAAACTATGCATTGATGCTTCAAGTTTATATGCAAAAGTAATATAAAGGTACTTCTACTTACATTGCATTGATGTGTTATTGCCAAAGCAAGTCATAATATCTTATAAAATGGGCATAATTTTGCATAATTTAGCAAGTCATAATATCTGCTTATTATTCTTTATAATCTTGATCTGTAGATTCAGTGCAATCCCAACCCCAGAAAGTTACTTTGTGGATTTTAGCAAACTAATTATAAAGTTTATATGGAGAGGCAAAAAGCACTTAATAGCAAAGACAATGTTGGAGAAGAGCAAAATAGGAAGACAGTTACTACTTGCCTTCAAGACTCCTTATAAAGCTGCAGCAATCAAGACAGTGTGGTATTGGTAAAAAAAAAAAAAAAAAGTAGACAAGTAGATCAGTGTAGCAGAATAGAGAGCCCAGAAATAGACTCACATAAATATGGCCAATGGAAATTTGACAAAGAAGCAAAGGCAATACAACAGAAAAGACCATCTCCTCAACAAGTGGTACTAGGAAAACTGGGCATCCACATGAAAAGAAAATGTAGACAGACTCTACACTCTTCACAAAGAAGTAGATCAAATACCTAAAGTAAAACATCACTATAAAACTGCTAGTTTATAACCTATCTAGACAATGTTGGATATGGTAAATACTTTTTAGATAAAACACTAAAGGCCAGATCCATGAAAGAAATAATTGATAAGCTGTACTTCATTAAAATTAAAACTTTCTACTCTTTCAAAGACACTGTAAAGAGAATAAAGAAAAGCCACCCACTGATAGAAAATATTGGCCAAAGATGTATTTGTTAAAGGACCTTTATCTAAACTATACAAAGAACCATTAGAACTCAGTTACCAAAAAAAAAAAAAAAAAAAAAACTGATTAAAAAATGAGCCAAAGACCTTAATAGACCCTTAATAGATCAGAGAGGATCTTATAGCAAACATGAGTATAGAAAGATGCTGTACTTCACATGCCATCAGAGAAATGCAAATTAAAAATGAGATACTACTACATACTTGTTAGAATAGCCAAGTGAAGATGTGGAACAACAGGAACTCTCATTAACTGCTGGTGGGAAGGCACAATGGCACAGGCACATTTTGGCTGTGTTATAAAACTAAACATACTGTTACCATTTTATTCAGCAATTGCTTTCTTGTTATTCACCCAGAGAAATTAAAAATAGTTATGACTACACAGAAATGTGTACACAGATGTTTATAGTAGTTTTATTCATGAGTACCAAAACTCGGGAAGCAATAAAATTGTCCTTAATAAGGTGAATGGATAGCCTGGGCAATGGAGGATTATTCAGCATTAAAAAAAAAAAAAAAGAACTATCAATTCATGAAAAGGCTAGTATTACTAATTGAAGGAAGCCAGTTTTAAAAGGCTACATACTTAATGATTCTAACTATATGACAGGCTGGAAAAGGGAAAATGATGGAGATAAGTAAAAAGATAAGTGGGTGCCAGAAGTTGAGAGGAAGAAGGGATGAACAGGCAGAACATAAAAACATTTTAAGGCAGTGAAAATACTCTAGGATTTGATACTGATGGTGGATGCAAGTCATTATAAACTTGTCAAAACCTATAGAATGTGCACTACCAAGCACGAACCCTAATGTTTCAGTATGGACTTTGGATGCTAATGATGTGTCGGTGTAGGTTCATCAGTTGTAACAGATGTACCACTTGCATGGGGGGGTGTCCATAATGGGGGCAGCTACGCATGTGTGGGGAAAAAGGAGTATATGGGAAATGTGTATTTTCTGCTTAGTGCTGCTACAAACCTAAAACTGCTCTGAAAACCAAAATATACTTTTTTTTTTTTGAGAAGGAGAGAGCACAGATACACGTGGGGGGCGGGCAGAGAGAGAGAGAGCATATATGAATCCTAAGCAGGCTCCACGCCTAGTGTGGAACCCGACACGGCGCTCTATTCCATGACTCTGGGATCATGACCTGAGTTGAAATCAAGAGTAGACACTTAATGGACTGAGACACCTAGGTGTCCCAAATTCATTTTTTTAAATACATTTAACTGATCCCCCATAGTGAACAGAATGGGCATGTCCTCATTAATTGCTTGATCCCTCTCACACTCAACATTCATGTAATTCTGACACGATGCTTACTGCACGTATTCTGTGTCTGACTTGACTTGTGAGAGCTGGCGGAACCACAACCTGTGAGATTCCTTCTGCAGAGAAATTTCTGGCTGGAAAGTCCACTTCTTTTTTTCTTTAGTCAAGAAGAAAACAGCCTGACAAGAAAAAAAATCACAAAGTCAAAATGACAGGCAAGGAATGAAAGAATCAGGCCAGTAGTGATGTATGAAATGTCCTACTTTTGATTTTCCATGTAGGAAACACTTAAAATTGATTTTCAGTATTTTCATCAATATTCTTAGCCACTACTGTCTATTGCCTGTGACAGAATAGATGTCCCATCTCATTCTAGTCTCCCTCCTCTTTTTTCCCTCCCTCCTTTCCTGAATAGTTAACACCGGCTGTCTTTTAAGTACCTTTAAATACCCTTTAAATGCAGTTTAAAAAGTAACATGTTTGCCTATTAATCCAGCAGCTACAAAAGACGTGAAAATGCCTAAGAATAGTTGAGCTTAGCACTCAGTGTAACACAGGCCTTTGAATTTTAGATTTGGTAAAATGTGAAATGATATTTCATAGAAGTAGAAAGTGATATTTACCTTAGTTTCTTTCTTTTTTTTTTTTTTTAATATATTGTCAAGTTAGCTAACCTACATCGTATACAGTGTGCTCTTAGTTTTGGGAGTAGATTCCCCGGGTGTCCTAGTTAAGACACCCAGTGCTCATCCCAAGAAGTGCCCTTCTCAATGCCCATTACCCATTTTCCCCTTTATCTTGCCCCCCACCCATCAACCCTCAGTTTTTTCTCTGTATTTAAGAGTCTCTTATGGGTTTGCCTCCCTCTGTGTTTGAAACTATTTTTTCCCCTTCCCTTCCCCATGGTCTTCTGTTAAGTTTCTCAAGTTCCACGTATGAGTGAAAACATGATACAGTGTTTTGAAGATTGCGCTTTGGAGGGTGCCTCGGTGGCTCAGTTGGTTAAACGTCCAACCTTTGATTTCAGCTCAGGTCATGATCTCACCGTCTGTGGGATAGAGCCACACATGGGCTCTGCACTGATGGTATGGCGCCTGCTTGGGATTCTCTCTGTCCCACTCTGCCCCTCTCCCTGCTTGCACATACTCTCTCTCAAAAAGAAAAAAAAACAGTAAAAAATAAAAATAAAGATGGCCTTTTGGGAGAATTCTTGCTGTGTCCTAGGGCTTCCCACATGTGCCCTGGATGGAGTCCTGTTAGGTTAGAGACCCACCTGCTGGAATCATTTCAGGAAGTCAGCCAACCATTCCCTGGGATCTTCCTAATAGGTCCCCCAACTGGGGTGGTAACTCAGTCGGATGCATTGTGTATGGCAAATTCAGTGAAGCTGATTAGAAAAATGCCATGGATTTGACTTTCTTGTTGTTTCCAAAGAAAACGATTTCCAACTCGTTACCTAATGCAGCAGGGCTAGAGCTGTACAAACTACCATTTGTTCCTCCCTTCTGAAATACAATGAATGTTTCAGTATACATGGTGGGTCAGGGTTGTCGTTTCCATATTTAAGCATTAATTTCAATTTAATAGGATGGGAGATAGAAAAAGAATTTGCAGCAAGATTTGGCTCACTTCATCTATGCAGTATGTCAATGGCTATGTCACTGAGCTGTCCATTAGTTTGTGGTCCTGATCACTAAATGCAATTGGTAATGGTCAATCACATTTCTCATCAGACAGTGTTATCCAAACCACGTTCTCCTCTGGGTGGCACTGTTTGGGTCATCTGTTTTATCAGGACTGCAGACTACAGTGTGTTCCTTCTCTTATTTCATTACCAGGAGGTTGTTTCCCATCAGGTAGGCCTTTTAACTCCTCAAGAGCATGACCTTGACTCTGTACCAGCTTTTAGTCAATCCTTTGAGATGTTCCTCTGAAAACCCATAGGCCTTGAGAAGTGGTACAATCTATAAATAGCGTTACTGCTCTCTTTAATGAAAGTAATATGGCGTTTCTCCATTTTAGGTATTTTCATCTGTATCATAAGTGATTTGATTCTAAACCTAGAGTAGGCACAATCCAAAACAACCAGCTAGTTTCCTCCCATTACTTTCTATGAAACTCCCATGATAGGAGGTACTTAATACATATTAACTTGCATTTGCAAGGAGGACTTTGCCAACTCATTAGTGTTCCCGCATATTATATTCTTCTCTGTAACCCGTCACTGTATCTCTCTGACTTGGATTTAGTGTTAGAAAGTGTTACGGCCAACCTTGTGTTTCAGGTAGATTCCTTTCTCTGGAAGTCAGGGTTACTTTTAAGAACTCTTTGCCAATCTGTTGGCTTATATACTAGAAAAAACTCTCTATTCTATAGTTGTCAAACTTCTGAATACAACCGGGTCATTTAATGATCCTTGTAATTGGTCATTATAAGAAGCAGTCAGGGAGTGTTAGTGCCTTGTCCGGTGCAAGCGTGCATTAGGTTAGCGAGTCAAGGGTAAAATACAGTCTAGAAATTGGGAAGTCTAGGATTTTCTCAATCTGTCACAAATTTCTTTGTGCCTTACTTGTGTAACCTGATGCATAGAATAATTTTTAAAAATCCAACAAGATATTAGACTTTTCAGATATCTCTCTTTTAAAAAGATTCAAAGTACTCTGTAAATGTGAGGTATGGTTATGTTTGTATCTTGGCTTACTAGCATACCCACCACCAAAGCCTGTCTGATTTCACTGGCCCTTTGCCCTCAGCAAGTGGTCTTCTGCAAGGGGAGTGACTGTGCTTGATCCATTGCCCTGAGGGCCTTTTGAGGAGAGAGAAGGCATGTGTAGATGCTAGAAACACCAGCCCACATTTCTCCTTCTCCTATATTTTCATTAAAGGGAGTAAGAACTTCTTTTTATTTATTTATTTTAACGTTTATTTATTATTGAGAGACAAACACAGAGCGTGAGCAGGGGAGGGGTAGAGAGGAGGAGACGCAGAATCCGAAGCAGGCTCCAGGCTCCAAGCTATCGGCATAGAGCCCGACACGGGGGCTCCAACTCACAAACCACGAGATCATGAACTGAACCGAAGTTGGTCACCCAACCAGCTGAGCCACCCAGGCACCCCAAGGAGTAAGAATTTCTAAGGAAAACTTACATTCAAGCACTTGGGCTGTTTGATTAATAATTGACGTATGGTTTAATCTAATTTCACTTGCTTAAATAATGTTGTGTGTGGGTAGCAATATGAGAAAGTGTTAAGTTGGAGTATGGAGCTAAAAAGAGAAAACAGGAGGACCTAGCTTGTAGCATCATCTGTTTGCCAAAGCTTCTAAAACTCCTGGAAGACCTTTCACATCTTCAGAGAATCCTTAATAAGTAGCATTTTAATGCTTTGAGAGACTTTAAAAAATGTCAATCAGGTCTTCAGTGAGACCAGTCTCTACAGTTGTCCCATCCAATTCGATAGCTGCTAACCACGTGTGGCTATTTAAATTAGAAATTAAAACTCACCTCCTCAGTTGCACTAGTGATATTTCAAGTGCTTAGGAAATGCAAGTGGTTTGTGCATTGCAAAGAATTGGAATGAAAGTTTCATTGGACAGCATTCTAGAGAATGTGAGAATCAGAGCCTTCAGTCAGACAAGGGCACATTAGATGAGTGCTCAGTATTTTCTCTGGAAATACTTGTTTTGCTTTTTGTATATATTTGCTGCTCAGGTGTGTCCAGTTATAGAGCATGGCAAAGAAATGTTTTCTTATCAAATTAATAACAATTGAGAAAAGAGAGGGTATTGGTATTAATGGAATGCTTCCTGTATGTTAGGCATTTTGTGCTAGGCATATTAAAAATATCACAGTAAGTCATCCTGCTAATGACACATGAGACCTGTGAGAGATGTTTTACAATTATCTGGGTGGTTGGTTTTTTTTTTTGTTTTTGTTTTTTGCTTGGGATTTTTTTTGTATGTATATATTTTATTGTCAAGTTAGCTAACATACAGTGTATACAGTTACCTCAGTTTTAACAGATGTAGAGAAGACCCAGGTCCAGCGATTAACAAGTGAAAGAAAAAACTCAAATTTAGCTCCATTTTCTGACACCAAAGTTAGTCCCCCTAACCATTATGTGTACACACACACACACACACACGGTTATTATGTCTTAAAATAAATACTACTTTCATTAGTACTTGCCAGACCCTAAGCATGAAGTATTAGATTTGCTTTTTCATGACTTATGTGGACTTAAGAACTAGATTGAAAAGAAGTGCTATCAAAGCAGGAATTGAACAAAATTTGCCATGATTAAAACTTCTTTTCCCATTTTGAATATCCTCCCTTCAGGACAAGATGAGAAACATTCGGTGTAAAATGCATGTGGATTAATACAGTCTTCAAAGAGACTGTAGCAAAAAGATGTAAAAGGGAAAACAGAAAAAAAAAATCAGTCATTTGCTCTAATTTCCTGGTTGTGAGGAGCTTCCCTGTACTTGACACACACAGCTTGAGAAATTCAGTTCTCAAATAAACCATCTGGGACACACAGGGAAGAAAGGCCAGCACATCTCAGATGTGTGCACAGACTGACTCAATTTCAAAAGATTAAATGGCTGAGATGCAAAGAAGAGAAGCATGTAGCTAGTAAAGCCTTTTCTTACGAACATGGTAATGAAAGATGCTTTCGCTATAAGATGTCAGGCATAGCTCATCACCAGGAAGGACTTATTTCTGTAGTGACAGAGTTTTTAGAGCCTGGATACAGCCTGCTGGATGGCAGAGAAGTCTATCTGGGGAGCAGGAGAAGCATTGTGGTTGAAAATGCTGGCTCTGGAGCCAGACAGACTTGGGTTTGAGTCTTGACTCCACCACATACTTGTTATGTGAACTTGGATAAGTGACTCAACTTTGAAGAGCTTTGGTCTTCCCCATCCAAAGATGGAGACTCTACAATCCCCACATCATGGAGTGTTGTAGGAACCAACAGAGATGCTAGATGTAAACCACTTGGCACCCTGGCTGTGTAAAATACTCAGGGTTAGCTATGTATTATTATTACTACTACTATTACTATTACTACTATGTATATTATTACTACTACAACAAGTGCTTTTAACTGAGACTGAATTGGCTCATTTAGCTAGATAAAACCTGTTAATCTTACTTGCCCCCTCAGGATTCATAAAGAACAAACCTGTACGGTAATCAACCCTTCAGTTGGATCTAGGTCTCTTGACTGTTCCTCATGTGACAAGATTCTCTAATGTGATTCTATTTGGGGTGGTACTTGTACTCCTCTTGTGCATTAATGATTAATGTTCATTTCAAAAAATGTGACTCTGAAGATGGAGTCTTGCATTTCAGGCCCAGTGTAACACAGAGTACAATGAGATCATTACTTCCTGGAATTTAGATTCAACATCTTTGTTAAAAAAGTTAGGTTACTTTAGTTCTTTCAAAGGTTAGCCATAAAAAGACTTTCTCATTACGGTAGATGGAACAGACATAGTTTTCTATTTCTCCCATCATGATTTCTCCCATTATGATTAAAAATCTTCGATATTCTGTATGCAAGTAACATAAGGAGAGACGTTAGACCTGCTAGGGAACTTGGGACCCAACAAAAAGGTGGTGAGTTCCCTGGTTTTTCTTTTTGGGATTTCATTTATCTCAGATTGGGTTCTGGAGAAGCTGAAAATGTAGAAATGTCAATGGATATAGACCATAAAAAGCCCCCCAAAAAGCCTTGCTCTTTTTAGCCAATGACTGGGAGGACAGTGAGAGATCTGTCATAGCCTAGTTTCTTGGGCTGCCGTAACAAAATACCTGAAGCTGGGTGCTTAAATAGCAAACATATATTTCTCAGAGTTCTGGAGGCTGGAAGTCTGAGATCCGCATGCCAGCATAGTCAGGTTCTAGTGAGAACTCTTCCTGGCTTGCAGAGGGCTGCCACTGTTGTCTCCTCCCATGGTGGAGAAAGAACAAGCTGTCTGGTATCTCTTCAGATCAGGCCACTAATCTCAACAGACCAGGTCTCTCTGCCCTTCACCTAATTACCTTCAAAGGCCCCATCTCCAAATGCCATCACATGGGAGTTAGAGCTTCAATATAGGAATCTGGGGGAGTACAGTTATTCAGTTCATAATACCCATCTTGCTGGGATGGCATTAGGGGGGTGCCTAGTACAGTCAAAATTTTCACAAAGCCCCAGCAGTAATGAGGTCACCCCCACTTCTAATTCTTTACAGAGACCACACGGGGACCAGTGATAAAGCACATTTACCCCTCCCAACCAACGGGTATCATTACCAGTATCAGGAATAAAACTGGGCATAGTGACCAGGAAGACCTCAAGAGGAGAGTATGAAATTGCTATGGACAGGTCTACAGACATGTTTGACAACTTAGGTGAAATCTACCATTTTTTCAAAAACTGCAAACTACTGACTGACACAATGTAGGATGGATATTTTGAATAGCCCTATAATGATTCAGGGAATTGAATTTCTAATTAAACAGCTACCCATAAAGAAACCCCTGGACCCATATGGTTTCAGTGGAGAGTTTATCAAATACTTGATCAAATATTCCATGAAGAATAAACATGAATTTTCTGAAATCTCTTCCAGAGAAAAGAAGTAACGTTCACTTATTTTAGGCCAGTTATTCCCTTGATAATAAACTCAAAGACAGCACAAAAAAATAAAACCATATGAAGAGAAAGAGAGTAACATCTCTCATGAACTTAGACACAAAAATTCTCGATAAAATTTTGGCAAAT
This sequence comes from Herpailurus yagouaroundi, assembly GCF_014898765.1. Lineage (NCBI taxonomy): Eukaryota > Metazoa > Chordata > Mammalia > Carnivora > Felidae > Herpailurus > Herpailurus yagouaroundi. The sequence continues at coordinate 31,799,998 of NW_024412397.1, read as the reverse complement.
TGAATCCAATGATTTGATTAGGTGGGATTTGTTTCATGTGTGCCAGATTCTCTCATCAATTCATATCTTCAGTGTCCTCATACTTTCTCTGTTCCTTCCTTGAAAATCCATCTCTCCACAATGGATGATTCCACTCTACATCTGTATTTATTCCCTTTTATTTATGGTTCTCAGTTCAATTGCCATTTTAACCATATCTCTAGGAAGAAATGGCTTAGCTCTCCTGTCCTAGGAGACTCAGGCATAAATGAAGCAAGAAGGTGATGACTTTTGAGCAAGGAGCCCTCCTTCACTGAGACTCTGGAATAGGCTATTTTAGGTGGCTGGACCTACTTGAAGAGCCCCTAATACGGAGTGTCCATATTGGAACCCAGAAGCTTCTGGGGGCCAGGATTTGTCCATTTTAATTGCTGAGTCTGTGGTACTTAGAATTGCTTTTCATTATAATTTCATGTCTTTCCTGATGATCTATTCTTTTTAGTCAAATCCACAGATAGGTTTATATCGTATAACTGATTTCTGTTGTTCATCTGTGGTGTCTTCTAAGAAGGCCCCATTTGAAGAGCAAGGCTGAGGGAAACTGTTCCACTCCTTCATCTTGCTTCCTTCCTTTTGAAGACCACATCATTTGTGAGCACTTAAGCTTTAGGTCAGTGGCATCTCCTACATCTAAAAATCAGACAAAACTCCCCTCTCTCCCTCTCTGCCCCTGCCCCACTTGCATGCATGTGCTTGCTCACGCTCTCTCTCTCAAAAAAAAAAAGTTAAATAAAATCAGGCAAAACTCAATAGTATCTCTCCTTGAAGAGGTGACATTCACTCCAGTGATGCCTTTTCTTCCAAGACTAAGCTGTTACTTCCACTGCCAAGAGTTGTCATACACAGTAAAGAAAGTGACAGCAACTGAACACCTCACTCTCAGCCCTGAAGCACATGCCTCCTCGTTCTCCCCAAGTACCTAACATCTTGTCACCAGCACCTGGTGCATCACAGGATAAGTGGAAATCTTTTACTGTGGGTTCGTCTTAGAAAGGAGTCCATTCCTGGGCAGTGACTTGTTCTTTATTAAGCCCAACTTGAAAACTAACTGGGTTGTGGTAAACTTCTTATCAGGAAATAGAATCCCATTATTTCTCCCAAATTCCTTTGCTTAAAAAAACCATAAAAATGTGGACAAAACTAAATTCAGATGGTAGGTGAGGGATTTCTCCTTGATTTGTGTAAATTTCAGGGCTTTGGGGGAAAACTGAAGAATAATCAGGATTGAATCCAGATTTTGAAGAAAGAGGACATAGTGTTTTGGGGAGGATCCCTTCAGCCCCTCTAGAAGTATAGTGGAAGGAGATCTCTCTGAGATGCTGATGGAGCAGCAGGCACCACGAAGGTGACCTCACCTATGGAGCTTGCTGTGATCCCTGAATCCACCCTTGTTAAGGGAAGACCAAGGAAACCTGTCACATCTCTGTTCTGAAAGTCTCTGAGATTGGGATTTCAAAGCACTAGTTAAGATTTTTACTTTATTTTCAGTTTTCTTAATATGGACAGTTTCTCCCCCAAGAGTAACTAGGTTCTAAGAGCATGAGGCAGAAGGAGACTTTGGAAGCTTATTTCTGTTCCTTTTATCCAGAACAGGGCACCAGACACTGGGGGAAGCAGGTGGTGGCAGGTAACATGTAATTTTGATAGTAGGATTGATGGACAGGGGCGCCCTGCTCCATTTTCACTTTTTGGGTGATCTAATAGGCAGATCCAGTCGGGCTCTTTGGGGCTCACAAGGAGAGGAATTCTCTTGTGGAGGCTCCTGTGAGTGGTTTTCTGGAAACTTTTCATCTCTTGACCTGAATGTTGACTGCTGTGTCAAGCAATAACTGGGAGTTTGGATGATTACTCCCAAGTTGTCAAACCCTGACCAGGGTTCTTTCCTTCTACATCTGTCTGTGTAGCCTACTCCTCATTCTTTTTGGTTCTCTGAGTTCTTTGGCATGACAGGTGGCTTATTTGAGATCACAGATAATTGTGTTTTAGGGTCTATTCTCAGCCTAACATTTTGGCTAACATCTTCCTGTGTCATCATTGTGGTAATTTACCAAGGTGAACTTTGAGTGATGTACACGTGTACTTACATGTAATAAATAGGTTCTAATAACATAAATAATCTTATATCTTATAATTCTGCACATGTTACTTGAGTGATTGCTTCAGCACCCTTGACCCAGAGGTGGCATCCTTAAAGTGTGTCATGGTATAAAAAAAAGGCAGCCTGGGGTAACCGGGTGGCTCAGTTGGTTAAGCATCTGACTTCAGGGCTAAGGTCATGATCTCACAGTTTGTGAGTTCGAGCCCTGGGTCAGGCTCTGTGCTGACAGCTTGGAGCCTGCTTCGGATTCTGTGTCTCCTCCTGTCTCTAGTCCTCCCCTGCTCATGCTGTTTCTTTCTCTCCCAAAAATAAACAAACATGGGAAAAAAAGGATGACTGCACAACTTGAGAAATTTTCCACAAAGCCCTATAAAACACGGAAAAGTGAAAATAATTCATGTTCTGGTGTACTACTTTGTAGTTTAGGCAGTGCTTTCATGTACGTTATATGGATTTCCATGAAAAACTCAGTGTGGGAGGCAGGATGTGTTTACTCATAATTAATAATGAAATTGAGTTTTAGAGAAATTAAGCAGTTAGTCTAAGGTCACATTGTTGGAAATTGCCTGGTTTGCCCAAGTTCTTATTTCACAGTCCAGAATCTGCTTCTCCCCTATCTCTGCTCCCTTCTTAAAGATAAGTACTGTCAATACATGAATGAAGTCCATTTGGAGCTGCAATGGAGAGGGCGGAAGGAGCCATGCAGCCTCTGTTTTCACCCTCATTGAGAGCTGCTTCTACATCTGTGCCCTCTTCTGTCTTCCCTGAAGGAAAAACAAAGGATAGTATCATTTTCATCTCATGCTTGACACACAGTAAGAAGTCAAATATTTCAGTGTATGAGTGAGAGTGAACATATGAGTTACACATTAAATTTCACAGAACAGGTGATGGAAGAGTAGAGAGACCAAGGTAACTACTGGGCCAGGAAGAAACCCAAGTTGGCCCCATGTGTTATCTCTTATACCCGATTTCTTTGTTCTCTGTAGGCAACATCATGCTCAGTACTACACTCAGTGCAGATCTCCTAAGGGGGGGGGGGGGGGAACTGTTACACGCACACTCCTGTGTCTAAGTTCATAACACAGTTGCCATGGAATGGAAGCTCTAACATTGAACTTTATATGACCTGCAGATACTGGGAAAACTGAGTTGTTTGACATGTGGATCTAAAAACCGCTTTACATATTCCAAGTGACGTAAGTCAGAGAAAGACAAATACTGCATGATCTCACTTATATGTGGAATCTATAGAAGTCAAACTGCTAGAAACCACATATGGGTGGTTACCAGAGGCCTGGGGTGTAGGGGAAATTGGACATCTTGGTCAAAGGGTACAAACTTGGAATTTTGAGGTAAGATCTGGGGACCTAATATACAGCATGATGACAGTAGCTAACAATACTGTATTACATGCCTGAAATTTGCTAAGAGTGTCGATCTTAAATCTCAACACACACACACACACACACACACACACACACACACACACACACGCATGCAGGCTCAACATGTGAGGTGATGGATCTGTTAACTTTTAACCTTTATGTAATTATTTCACAATATATCCACATATCGAATCATCCTGTTATACACACACACACACACACACACACACACATACACACCTTGAGCTTACACAATGTTATTTGTCAATGATATCTCCCTAAAGCTGGGAAGAAAACTAAAAAGCTCTTTACAAATTCTAGAACATGGAATATACCTTGGATATGTATCCAGAGTTTTTGGATTCTAGCCCAGTTCCTTTTTTATATTAAAACATTTATAAAGTTAATGTATAAATACATACTGATTATCAAAAGTTTTAAGCTACAGATAAGTATATAGAATTAAAAACTTAAAATCTTCTTGTAGAAAATGCCTGTGTTATTCCATAATATGGATGAACCATGATGCAACCATGGATCTTGGCATCATTTTTTCCAAGGTGACAAACCCTGTAGTGGTGGACATTTTCACACACGTCTTTGTGTACATGTGCACGTATGTTGGCAGGATACATTTCTAGAGGCAGGATTTCAGGATCAAATGATAAAATCATAGGTAATTTTTAATATTTCCTCCTAAGAAGTTGTATCCATTTATACCACTCATTTTTCATACACTTGCTAGTACTGGATTTTATCAGTCTTTAAATTTTCTGTCAGGGTAACACAGTTTGTTACAGCAGTTTTCCCTGAGACCCCAGGGCAGTGTTATTTGTTGAATCGTCTCAGCAGAATCTACAAAATGGGTTCATCAGTCCTACTTCAGCCAAGTTGTAAAGCTCAAAGAGGGAGCAAACGTGGTTAGTTGATTAGTACGTATTTTTATGGCAACCCAGAGTAGAAACAGCTTCACAAACATGGCTTTTCAGGCCTTTGTTTTCATCCCTTGAGACACGAAATTCTTCTTCATCTGCGTCTGTTCATGGGGCAGAAATTGTAAAGCTTTTAGAAACATGGAGACTTCACATGCTCCCATTTCCACCGATATTCACTCAGTGATAGGCACAGCTTCACAGAGCCATTCCTGAGGTGGGACTACAGTATTTACTCCAATTGTTGTGCATCCTGTGAATGAACCCCCATTTTCTATATGGAGTTTTCTGAGAACCCACACTCACAGTTCTGAATAGGATCATGAAGTCCTCTTTAAAAAAAAAAAAAAAACTAAGATAGTCTAAAAATGCTGATGTTAGATGACTGTGCTTCTTATCTGAACATGTCGGCGTTGTGTGACCATAGTCCCTTGTGGGGCACCATGGGTGGCTCAGAAATTTCACGTAGAAGTCTTGTGTGCTACAGAGGATTCTGTTCTGCCTCCTCAAAGAGGAGGAAGCTGGATGATGGTGATTGAAGTGCTGCATTACCCAGTATTTGAGAGTGTCATGGAGGGAACTTTCTAGCTGTTGACTATTGACAGGACAAGGCTGAGGCTCTATCTGTCCCCTTCTCTTCCTGGGGTGGATCCTAGGAGTGCCCTCTATTGTGGCCCATTGGAGAGGCCGAGTGGGAGACAGGAGGTATTCACATTAGCCAATCTGCAGTTGTTTATGGATCATCTGGTTTGTGACCAATCCTGTGCTAGATGTGTGAGTTGAAGGAAAAAAATAAACAATCCTGCCCCACGCTATTTGGCACAAAATGGTCAGCAGAGAATTCAACATTTTGGTAGAACGTCATTTTTAATCTTGCTGTAACCTTCCTGTTGCTACTGCTGTACTTGAAATGCTGATTTTCTTAAGTTTTTAAACTCCTTCCCAGGTTCCTTTTACTAACATATACCCACTGCCACGATGTTAGACTTTGGGTAATTTCTGTTCAAAAGCCTTCAAAGCCTACTCAGTTACCAGCGATTTAAAGTCTTAATTCTTAACACTTCTAATTCAAGGGTCTGCACTGCCTTCTCACCACTTTCTAGCCTTGAGCTTTTAGTGCTTTTGCACTGAAATTTGTTCCTCTTTCCATGTTAGCTTATGTGCAGTTTTGCCAATACCTTCTGTCTTTTTTCTGGAGAGTGCTCCCCTCAAGGCTCATTAAAAACTGATGGGTTAGGTAGGTGGTGGGCCTTAAGGAGGGCACTTGTTGGGATGAGCACCGGCTGTTAAATTTAACACTGGGCGTTAGTGATGAATCACTAAATTCTTCTCTTGAGATCATTGTGCTATATGTTGACTAAATGGGATTTAAATAAAATTTAAAAATTAAAAAAAAAAAAACACTGCCCCCTCCATGAAGCCTTTCCTGATTACTTGCCATAATAATTTGTCCCCCTGTTTCTAAATTCCTACAAAATTTGGTTTGCATGTCTCATGATACCTAAAATCATGTTACAAGCACTGGTAGAGGATAAAAATCCAAAGCACAAAGATAAAGTGATGTTATTCTTTGTATGATCTTCTCAATAGCGGTGACTGGTTAATTCTAAATTCTTTTTAATGTTTGTTTCTTTTTGAGAGACCGAGACAGAGCATGAACAGAGGGGCAGAGAGAGAGGGAGACACAGAATCTGAAGTAGGCTCCAGGCTCTGAGTTGTTAGCACAGAGCCCGACACAGGGCTCAAACTCACTAACCATGAGATAATGACCTGAGTGAAAGTTGGACACTTAACCAATTGAGCCATCCATGTGCCCCTGACCAGTCAGTTCTGAAGACGAATGTTAAATGAATCAGTGGTCTTGAAATGTAGGAATTCAGTGGAGAGGGTTATCGGTGTAAGTTGAGGTAATTAGAAGAGATGGAAATATGAGACTGGATTTTTCAGTATTCCCCATGTAGTCACCACCCAGTGTCCATGTTTGTGGGGTTTTGTCTGGAGACCTTTGACGTCTTTCCTAAGGGTGCTTAGACACCAGTGTAGACAAAATCCTTGTCGGCTAAACTTGGCATTTAATATTGCAGAGTACCGTTTGTGGTGGGATCTGTTTGTGATTTGTTTGAGGCCACAGCACAGCTGCATAACATTTTATAGGCCCATTTTATATAGTGGGGTTTCTCATTTTCAAAGAGACTCATTAAAATCTTATTAAGCTATTAAGTATCCTCAAGGTGATTATGTGGCTGTAATTACAAATGCTCTCTTCATGGCAGACTTTTAGGCAGAGGACCATTTCCACCTTCTTAAAGCAGGTTTTGATTTTAGGTTTTCCTCTCAAATATAACAACCTAAGTTTTAACTTCACCTTTTTGAGAAGAAAAAAATTCTCATAGTATTCATTATATATAAAAAGAATTGATTTATTTGTGGGAAAATTACAGTCTCCTAAGCATTCCTGGAAGATTTCTGTGCTGGTGCATCAGGTTTCAGAGGGGGCAACTGTGAACTCTCCATATACGCAAGTGTAGGCATTTTCCAGAACGTTCCCAATGCCCAGAACATCTCTCAAGTCTGTGTTGATCCAATGGCAGTAGCAGAAGGGAAGTCAGGGAATACAGTAACATGCAGTTGAGTCTTGGGCTGTTCCTATAAGCCAGAGCACTCAGAGACAGATTCCTAGCACACTTCAAGTGCACTCCTGCCTCTGTGCCTTTGTACTTATGGATCCTTCTATCTAGGATACTCTTTGTATAGATGCCCATATGGTTTACTTTCTCACTTCATTCTGTGCTGATGTGACTATCAGCCAGTGCTTTCCTGACTACATAAAAATAAGCATCCCTCTCCTCACCCCATCCTATTCCCGCAACCCCCCACTTTGTTCCATTTACCCTAATTTCACAGTACTTAACATTTGGCATAATATATGTATTTATTTTTTAATTATTTCCATCAATTAGAAGTTATGTTCCAGAAAAGCAGGTGTTTGGTTTTTCTTTTCATTTTTGG